>NC_137872.1:14910572-15231445 GCF_963924005.1 Protomyctophum bolini | reverse complement strand
GTGCATGTAGTAACCAGCAGACAGTTGCCAGCAAGAGAGAGGAGAATAAATAATTCAGATTCTGCAGAGTGAATGTACTGACTGGCTCTTCATCCAGTAGAAACACCAGTTTCTTCTCTCTCTCTCTCTCTCTCTCTCTCTCTATCTCTCTCTTATACATAATTTTCGTATGATGAGTTCTCTCACTATGTATCCAGGTTATGTCCATCTCTGGACATGACTCACATTGTCAAGATGTGAAATGAAAGCATGGTCATCCTGTCTCTGTTGGCTTAGTAAAGCGAGCCTTTGTAATAATGCACCTTTACTGGTCTGTTGTTACTGTACACTCATTTTGCAGGGCACTCCCCCAGTTCTCTTCTTAACGGAAAAACTGTCTGGACTGAGCATGATTCAGCAAGATAAAAAAAACTGTCAATATGTTTAATTATAAGCATGGGTGTTTTGTTTTCCTGTGATTGATAGTGTGTTTGTAAATGTAGTGACTGGTGGTGCCCGACTGCCCGTCCAGTTACATTGGAACATAATGAAAATATCAAATAAATGATGGACGGATGGAACAGTATTGAATTGAATGTATGTGATTCATGACTAAGGGATCAAAATATATCAACAAATTGTCAAGTTGCATATTTAAAGGAGAGTTTCGCACAATCTGTTTTCTTTTTTTTTATATATATTTTTTATCCACGATTTTGTAACCCATTTTTCACCCCTGTGTCAATCATCTACTGTGATCCTGGGCTCTACACACCCTCCGCCAACCTGGGGAGAGCAACGGACTTAACTCATGCTCCCTTCATGCCTGAGTGTCAAGTTGCTCCTTTACACCTGACAGGGGGGAGTTTCCCTGGTTGGAAGTAGCGCGTGGAAGGAACACGTTATTCCAACCAGTTCCTTTCCCTCCATCAGGCGCCCCGGCTGGCCAGGGGAGGCAGTTTAGAGACCAGGATTACTGCATGTTTTTTGTGAGGGTACCTACCCTAGGGGACACGGGGAGAACATGCAAACTCCACACAGAAAGGCCCTTTCGCCAACCCCGCCTTCGGGTATGGGCACTGATGACGCGGAGGAGGAAACACGCCGCCAGCACCCACAGTGCCCCGAGCGGGAATCGAACCCAGGACCTTCTAGCTGTGAGGCGACAGCACTACCAACTGTGCCACCGTGCCCCTCACAATCTGTTTTCTTACCGTATTATGAAGACACATATCCATTCGTCATTAAAAAAAAACATGCCGAGTGTTCCATACCAAATTAGCGGATTTACCGTCCGGGTGGATCAACCGCTAGAATTTTTATTGTTTTAGTTTTTGTTTACATCTGTTCTAGATGATATGACAGGTTAGTCCATGCAGTGTTGTTGCTGCACTCTTCCTGTTCTACGTGTGCTGACGTAAGACCTGTCCTACGCTCTTCTTAAAGGACCAGCGGACCTAGAGGAGGGAGGGGGGTACGAATATGTTCAATACAAGAGTTAATTGAAGTCTGAAGTGACTTGATCATCAGTTCCAGTCAGCAATAGTTTCAGATCACTCTTAGTCCATGAGTCATGACAAGAGACAAGTGTTGAAGAAATGTGATATTTGAGTGATTCTGGCCTGGGTCATAGTGGCTATGGAGGCAGTGGACTACTAGGGCACAATCAGCTACTACTAACACACACACGCTCAGTCGCACACGCGCGCACATGCACGCAAACACTTAAGTCGTACGGACGCACACGCAGATACACACACACTATCAAACACAACATTTCTCTTTACTGTAGATGCAGTATGTTGAACTTGATAAATGAACTGAAATGCACGTACACACATGCATTGTCTCACACACACACACACACACACACACACACACACACACACACACACACACACACACACACACACACACACACACACACCTGTATTATGTTTCATACAGAGCTCAATGTGACTATAGATAGATAGAACCCGTATCGACTTCCTCTCCATTTACAACACTGGGGAGAGAAACGCCATAATGGGCCGTGATGACGCAGGCAACACTGTATGGTGTATATTTCCGTCAGTGTGTGTGTGTGACTGTGTGTGTGTGTGTGTGTGTGTGTGTGTGTGTGTGTGTGTGTGTGTGTGTGTGTGTGTGTGTGTGAGTGAGCGTGTGTTTGCGCGTGCATTAGTGTCGAGCCCGCATGTGATTTGTAAATGTGCGTGTCAGTGTTTGCATTAAAGTGAGCCGTTAATCAACTGACATGCGATGTACATGTATGCCCGAAGCAACCAAATACATGGAAATGCACTTTGACAGCCATGCAGGAGCACATGCACCGACACAAACACACGCGCGCGCACGCCCACACACAATCATCTAAGATTTACAGTAACTGCATGCGTATGACACCAGATACTGGGTTTGGCACAGAGGGATTTAAGGTCAAAAGGTCAGCTGGGCAGTCGATCAGGAAGGGGGGGGGTCACATCACTGAGGTCACACAGGACAGAGGCATCCATTTTAGTTCTGACCCCACCCCACCCCCATACATCCCATCCTATATCCTCCCAAACTGTCATTGAGACACACCAAGTCAGTCCATCCATGGTGAGAGAACAACAGTCTGCTATCATTAATGACTGCACCAGAATATCCTCACTTCCGGGGCGGAAACCTTGTATCTCCCAATTTCAACATGTTGTTCTTACGTGAAACCAATGACCTAAGTTGTGAGAATAGCTGATCGACAAGCAGTTGTAGCTCTTGTAGAGCTACAAGCTACAAGCGTCGGGAGTTTGTAGATCTGCTAGTTTTGCTACTGTCGAAAAATAAATAATGTAAGTGAAAGTGGTACAGTCAGTCTGGGTATAAATAAATATTTAACAAATGAAAAGTATTATGTACCGTGTGTGTGTGTGTGTGTGTGTGTGTGTGTGTGTGTGTGTGTGTGTGTGTGTGTGTGTGTGTGTGCGCGCGCACGTTTGTGTATTAAAATGATTTACAAGCATTTGGTCTAGACTGCCAATGCATTTCAATGTTACCCTGAATAACCTCCATTCCAGAAGTGGATGAACACAAGGATAAGGGTGTTTATAGTGCAACTGAACTAAGCACGTGCTTCCAAACAGACCTGCACCACAATCTGGCGGCCATATGTCGATACTAAATCAATATCAGTTTGTCTTTTCCTGGTTATAATCATTTAAGTTCTATTTTATGCTTTAAATAATTGTGACATATATTTTTTCAAAGTGGATTGGCAATAGATGCAAAATATGACATGACATATGACATGCCATATATCATTTTATACACGTGCACCATCACACGACAGCATCGCTTGCCGAACGCCGATATTTGGGGATTGAGTTGTCTGGCCTACTAGCAGTGCGCACAAGAAATGTGATGCCAGTGGTCTAGTACCTTTCAAGATTAGCTGCGGACAGGCAGGCTTGCAAACACAGACAGGGGCTAAAACATGGTCTTCGGTGTTGTGGAGATAATTAATGTTATTACCTTCATCTGTGTTTATGTCTGCTGTGAAAAGGGTCTATTCTCATGTCTGCATGTTAATGTGAGGTAATAGCATGGTTACGGGTTTAACTTTTTTGCAGTGCTATAGGTCTAATTTAAGCAGTATATCTGTGTAACAGTAAGATTATCAGAGTTAAACTACCACTGATAAATGTACATTGACTGTACAGAATGTGATAGAATAGTCATTAATACATCGCTCCCATGGGGCGAGAGAAGGTTCACAGCTAAATCCAGCTGTTGGTCGTAAATCCGCTAAATAGTAAATCCACTGAGAACCATAAATCTGTTGAATCCGGCAGTTATCTGAATCCCTGTCTGCTAAAACATCAATCAATTAAACCACAAATCCACTGAATCAACCACACAAATTAATCTAACAAAATGTCCCCTACCCGAATAATCTCATGAAACAAATACAACTCCACTGTGTTTCACTGAAGCATTAGGCTACTGAAGCATAGACCAACAGTATTGTAATGTGCACTCTTATATTAACATTATTGTACAGTGAGATGCACCTTTGTGTCAGCCATCATTTGGATCCAGAGGAGTTGCATTTTTCCAACAGCAGATAACTTATTCTGTAAATAAAAAACATTTATACCTCGTTTCTCAATATTTAGTTGTTGCTTTTATTTTTAATACATCGATGCTATTGGTCCCATTATGTCTCCAATTGAGCGTTGTCATATACAATTTAAATAAAAAGATTAAAAATAGACATCCACAAGCTCACAGGGTGTTGCATTGCCAATTGCAATGCGTTGAAAAGTACTAGAGCTTGTGACTAAAATCAACTGCAAAACTACATCCTTTTTCAGTTTTCACAATGCACAGCTCCAGAAGACGTCATTAATAAATGTGTGACAGGGCTAGCAAAGCTCAGCACAGTTCAGAACAACAGCATAGCTCAGTTTAGGTTTGGTTATGGTGATGGCAGTGAGAAACCAGCCATAAAAGACACGAGAAATACTGAGGCAGTCACTTCCGCTTTGGTGCAGTGAGCTCTGGAGTTACCTGAAATGACCTTATGATTGATAGGTGAATCCCTGGCATTACGACACCGGCGCGGCCGGCCAGAGGGAAGGCTCGCTAGTCTATCTCATGGCTTAGTGCATAGGCAATTTAGGGCCTAATATAGTTGACGGACAATTAAACATGAATTGGGGAAATGTGACTTCATTACTTACAATAAATGAGGCGCCAGTAGATATCAACTTCAGATTATGCATTATGTATTATGTTATCACACCCATTGACACCCATTCTGTGAGTCCACCATCAACTTGACATTTATCCCATGATAGGGTGCAATATGAGAAAACTTCTATTTCTATACTAAAATAGTCCAAATAGGCAAAGGTTAAATATTAGGGGTGCACGATTATGAAATTATGACCGAACGGTTCAATATGACTTTTCCATAGTATCAACAATGTATCGATACTCTGCCCGTCTCATCTGTTGAGACATGCGCCAGTGCCAATTCACACACACACACACACACACACACACACACACACACACACACCACAGGATTACACACAGCGCTGCTGGAGTGCCTAGGTGCAGCCCCTCCCCTCCTGCCTCGTAGAGACACTCGCTCTGTCACCGGTGTCTTTTCTCATATCCTCCGCTCCACTGCGTTCTTATCGTTGCTCGTATTTCTTTTTATATAAGCTAAAGGCTCGTCAAGATGGCATGTGCGGAACTTTTACAGCACTTCGAAGTGACACTAACAAATTGAACAAAACAAATTCACGGAACGCAGCGAATCAGGCTGGAAACCAGGATGGTTTGGAAATACTTTGGATTTGAATCTGATGAACAAGGAAAGACAAAGGACAGTTGCAAGCCGATATACTGTGTTGTTGTCCTGTTGGCGATAGCTAAAGCTGCAAATGCAGACCAGCCTCTCGTCTGTAGCGAAAATAAAAATAACGTTTTACCTACTCACCAATACAAAGGTGGCTTGTGTTATTTGAAAGCCTAGTGGACACACTCTGAGCCCCCCACCACACGTATAAAATGCACTTTTAGGCCAGAAAGGGATTTTTCTTGAAAAATATTGTCTACAGGGTTTTCTCTTGGCAATATTGATAAAGTCTGCAGTGGAGTAACAAAGTATTTTTCTTCCGGTGGGGAAAAAATCCCTTTCTGGCCAAAAAGAGTGCGTCCAACTGTCCACTAAGGAAAGTAGGCTTTCTAATAACATAAGCCGCCTTTGTATTGGTGAGTAGGGAAAACGTTATTTTTATTTTCGCTACAGATGAGAGGCTGGTCTGCATTTCATGCAAGCGCAGAAAGACAAGAGCATAGCTGTAACGCAAAGGCATTTGAGCTATGGACCAGAGTTAGCCTTGGGTGAGACATGGAGTAGAGGAGTGGAGGGTCGAATGAAATGGTGGCCTAATCAAAAGCACAAGAGAAGGGTATAGGGAGGTGAAAGTAGATGGACAGCTTCGGAAAAAGAGATGATGCCTTCTAAATGACCTATATATCACAGAACAGCCATCATGTTGACCACAAATCATCTCCAAGAGTGTGTGAATGTTACATGTTGCCTTCAAAGTCCTGAACCTTTAACAGTGCTGCAATCTGGTTTGCTTTTTCAAGGTTTTCACTTGACACTTTGGAAGATGCATTTACTCGTACTGTGTATGTCTGCATGTCTGAAAGTTTCCAAGAGTGCAGCTGAACCACAATGGGCATGCACCCCAATGGGGAAACATTTGGTGAAAATAGACAAACATCTGTGAAAATAACAGGTGTGCAAGCTCACAGCAAGCTTGTAGATCAGCTATTTTTCGCTATTTGACGTAAAACTAAGTATAGTGTTTAAGTCGTCAAGAGATTACTGCGATTAAAGATAAAATCTCCATTTCTGACAGAACATCGGAGGCCCTTTGCAATACAACTTAACACACCTGCACAACAGCACAAGGCACACATGCTTGAATCATAATTAATACCACCAAGGTGCCTTATTACATTTCAGTGAGTCGGTATATACGCGCAAATATTCATGTACAGTATACGCTTAGATGTACTGTACATAGATATAAACAACAAATCACACCCCGCACAGTAGCATTGCTGAAATCAATGTTACAAAATTATACTCACAGTCACTTGTACACTGCATAATCCTGAGTTTTAATTTATAACCAGAGAGAAATGGACCCATGGTCTATTTTTACACAGGTATAAACTGAGACTCTGGATTTTGCAATGAAATCTCTTTCAGTCTCCCTCCCTGTCTTTCTTTCACTCCTCCTCCGCACGCATGCGCACACACACACACACACACACACACACACACACACACACACACACACACACACACACACACACACACACACTCCTGTACTGATACTGAATAGATGTGATGGTGAAGTACAATAAGTACCCCTGCCTTTCAACAGAGCAACCCAATTAGCCTGTATAGTTATGTCACTGCTCAAGCATCAGAATGGATCAATGTAATCATTATCCTGATTTATTTCGTCTTCATTAGCACTTTCTCTCTCTCTCTCTCTCTCTCTCTCTCTCACCCCCCCCAACACACACACACACACACACGTCACACACCTTATAGTAGATAAAGATGCAAGCACGCTCCCATTTCGCCCCAAAATGGTGCAATGTGCTCAAACCTGAAATTGCAGTTGAATGCTACGATTTGAAGCATTTTGACACAAGTTGAAGCATTTTCACAAACCATGTTTGTAGCACCCATGGACACAGCACACACACACACACACACACACACACACACACACACCTATACGCCTGTATCCTTGAATGCACTTTTGTGAACACGTAAGCATGCAAACACGCGCACGCACGCACGCACGCACACTCACACACACACACACACACACACACACACACACACACACACACACACACACACACACACACACACACACACACACACACACACACACACACACACACACTATCAGTATGATGCAGGATACTGTCCTCCAGTGAAGGGACACACAGGGATGGTGTCTATTCACTCCTCTCCTATTCTCTCCCCACCCACCCCTTACCCATCTTCTCTCCTATTGCTCTCCCTGCGTGAGGCATAGGGCACATGCTGACATCAGCAACCAGACCCCCCCCCCCACCCCCAATATCCTCCCTCACTCTGAAGTCTGAAACATGTAATGTAATGGACAGGTCACACAAAAACGAGTCAGCAAATTACAGCCGCCTAACAAGTGTGAACGACAGTGATAAACAGCCTCATAATGGGGTCTGGTGGTTCATGGGCCTCTGGTGGTAATTGGGCATTGCTCATTCATTAATGTGTCGTTCTAAATAACGTCACCTGTGTTCCCTGTAGTAGTATTTATATGGCCTAGCCTACAAATTACTACGTAGCGTAGTAGGCTTAACATGAGGCCTGCTCAAGGCCTAATGGTTTAGTTTAGCCTACATGGTTCCTCCTAGACCTTCTAAAAGACACTGCAATCAAAAAGATGAAGATGTAACATTCATTTAAATAGGTGTCTGTACAGTTACAGTAGCCTACCTGTTCGTGGCCTGGGGTGGGCGGGTGGCTGACTGGCTGCTGTGTAGCACTGTAAAGCAATGACAAGTAAAGGATATGGCCATTCGGTGATCTTTTTGGCGTATTTTCTCACGAAGTTATCCTCGCTGAAGATGAACAGCGAGCGGTTGACAGTGAGGCAGTTCTGGCGCACCGGGATGGGGTTGTAGAGGGCCATGGTCCGGGCCCTCTGCGCCATGGACTGCTTGTACACCCGCGGGTTCCCGGGCCCACCTGGAGGTCCGTGGCCGTGTCCTCCTCCGTGGCCATGATGCATGCCGTGTCCGTGGGGCCCTCCTTGCCTGCTGCCGCCTCGGCCGCCGGGGCCGCCGTGGTGCCCGCCGGGCCCTCCCCCGCCATACCTGGCCGGTGCCTCGTCGAACCGCGCCATTCCCTAGTGGACACAGAATGCCAATCTTCACGAAGCAGCGGAGAAGGAGGAAACGGATGCTCAGCAACGCAGCCACACAACATTACATCCCATCTGGCTCAGGACTGCTCATGTGAACGAAGGGTTCGGTCTTTATTTGACTTGCAGGCGGTCTGCTGCACACCTGCGCTGGGCGACGGAGCGATACTATGCGGCCCTTATTGGCCCAAGAAGACGGGGACGCCCAAGTGTCGTTTGGCTCTCCGTTTTATAGCAGCCAAATGCGGGTGTGTAAAGATCGGTTGGTTTGGCTGGCTGTAGCCTACCGTGGGCTTTCTCCCTCAATCGCCTTCTTCTTGTGTCCATAAAAAAGAGCAACCGCCTCTATACATGAAATCTGGGGTAAATTCCAGAAAGAGTTAGGCTACTATAAATGTTTCATGTCCTCCATAGCTTCATGGCCGTGAGCGCACAAGTCTGCCGTGCGTTTGGTGATGATTGAATGTGATTTTTTTAAAACTGGTGACAGCTGGTAGGCCTGATAACAATATAAACCCACTCAGCAACAAATAGGCAGAAAATGAACAAAACAATTGAAAAATGTAAAATAATAGCCTACCTACGGGTGAATGCCTCTCAACTTGGCATGCTGGTCCTAGATTCGCATTTCTGAAGACTTGAAAGGTAGAGAAAAAGCTATTATTTATTTATTTTCCAAACATCCGCAATGTTTGGTATGTGAGTGGCTATAATGTGGCTCCAACCACCTCACAATCGATTTACACGCGCGCGTGCACTGACACACGGGCACCTCGACAGCCTGAAAAATGTGACATTTGTTGATGAGCCTGATTTCAGAGCACATATCCTCAGTTAAAAAAAGAGAGAGAGAGAAATCGTCGTCCCCTTTCAAGTGTCGATGTCAATGCAATCGAACGCTGTATAGGTGGATTCTTTTTTTCTCAGACGAATTCGATGGCATCCTTCTTCTCGTTACAACCACCATCATCATCTCTCCGTCACCTGCGCGGCCATCCGTACGTGGTCGAAGCCGAGGAAGGGACACACCGACGGCATCGTCAAAGACAAGTAAATGACGACCGTCTCACATCCTCCCATGGTGGTCTCCTCCTCCGGTTAGTTATTGCAGGGCAGCGCTGCCAGAGTCTCTCACCATCCCCGCCCCGCGCAGCTCTACCTTTCTTCACCCGCTGTGAAGCAGTTCGGCGTCCTGTCCGCGTCCTTTCGGTCTATGCACTCCTGCTGTCGGCCTCCCCTCTTTCGGTCCAGCGGCCCCTAGGGGAGAAGGATGGATGGATGGGTGAATGGAGAGAGAAAATAAAGGGAGGGGTGGGCTGTTTCGTTGGAACTGAGCCCAGCTGTACCTATACATCAAATGACTGGAACGAACGTGAAATGGTTGCCTTTCAGCGTGTAGTTTGAACTATAATGAGAACGGGATCGATTCTGCGCCGCGCTGGGACGCGCGTCAGGCCAGTACAGCCGCAGCACATGACGCACGCAGCCCCCCCACTCTCACACTCACTGCTCGTCCAACTTCCAGACGTATGGAGACCGTTGGTTTATTTTAAAGGGCCACGGGCTAAAGCCCTGCCCAAATGGTGTCGACCTCTCGGAAGACATAACGGAGCCGAAACAATATCAAATAATGCGCACAAATTCAGGCAGCAGCCTCTGCATGGTGCAGCAGGATGATGAGGTAAAACACATCATCCTCCCCTGAGTCCCCTCCACTGTGGATTTCGCAAAGACTGTGCATTGCTTGGCTGTCACAGCCAGATGTGTAGGCTGGTGTTGTGTGTGCGTGCGTGTGTGTGTAACTGTGCATGTGCAACCTGTACAACTGCAACCCCAACTGAGAGTGCCTGCTCCGCATGCATGTGTATAGATGTATCAAGTACAGCAGACTGTATGCACATTGCACACACCACAGTTTGCTATAGGGAAGGGGAGAAAGGGGGGGGGGTGTCTATTCTTAGCAACAGACATTTGGAAATTAATGGACGGAGAGAGCTCTCTCCTCTCCCTCCCTCCCTCCCTCCCTTGCTGCAACAGCATTGGCATGCTGGTCTTCCGACCTGCTCTTCTCTTCAATCTAGTGTTGTTACCTGTCATCAAAACACATCCGCGTCTGCTCAAGGTGCGACCGCAGTGGCATACCCTGCCAGGACTGAGGACTGCAGGACACACTCACTGGCTCACATAATGCTCAGTGTTCATTTCATTCTGAGATTGGATTTTAGCCCTTATGTCAATGTATTCCTCCCCACACACATTTCTGTGTGTTGTCACACTGCTGTTATCCTACTGACTCACCTGCAAGTGAGGAGCCCCCTCCCGGAGGACGCAGCGCCTGCAGCCCTCCTCCCTCCCAACATGTGCCGCCCCAGCCTGTAGGAATATTTGCAGTGACAAATATCACCCTCCCCGCCCTTGGCTTAAGAGTGTGAATAGTATTCATAGACGTTCGAATAAGCCGGATACAGCGATAGAATTTGAACCAATAAAATCTGTGGTGTTGGGTAGGTAGGTACTTTACAACTGTGCCACCTGAGCACAGATTGGACATTTTGACCCAAATGCAAATGTATTACTGTGGGAATGTTTCGATTTTTTGTTGTTGATATTGCTCGATGTTGATATTATTTGTTTTGTCATGGTTGCCGGTTCCCATTTATTTTGCAGGTAACCATCTTTGTTGGTTCAACTTTCTTCGGGCGGCGGTGGCTCAGGGGTATAGTGGCTGGATGGCACCATTTACCATTTTACCATTTATCTTCATTCATAATTTGCCGTATAGCGATGTCTGTACAGTCACATTTACATTTTCAAATACAACACTATAGTATGTTGCAAGGGACAATATTCTTTAAATATATCCCTATACAAGAACGTGGCCTTATAGAACGTTTTGAGGTCAGATTTCATAATCTTACTAGACTATTTTATTATTGATATGTGTAGGCCTGTTTTGTTTTCTCACCATGTATAGCCTATGTCCTGAAGATCTGAATTGTTCGATACGAACACAGCGGCGCTTTGTAAGCATTACCAGTGTCATTTTGTTTCTTTTTCTCACCATGTTATTGTTGAAACAAAAAAAGATGATATCATCTAGAATGATATCAGATGATATCTAATCTAGTCTCATATAACAATATTGATATAATATTGACATATTGGTCAATGGTCAGCCCTAGTGCCTGGCCTGATTCAAATGTCTGATTTATAGTAAATAAACAACAGATTAGGAATAATGGCATAATGGGAGTTGTAGTGTATTCGGAGAACACAGCTAGTAATGTGCCTCATTCTGCAGAAGCATAATGGTGGAGGTGAAGATTTGAAACACTGCCACTGTGCCATTTTTTAGGGGGGCTGGACAAATGTGTTCACATTCAGAGTGACTGGGCAAACCCGTTCCCATTTTAAGACATATAGTCTGAAGAGAGCCTGTATATTCCTTCCATGTGGGAAAGCAGATCGATATCAACACGACCTTAAACGCCTATCTGATATCTCAGGAAGGGATCGTTCGCATTTGAAGTGTCCACTTCAGAGATACTTCCGGCCATCAGATTGAGAGATTGACCTGTAAAAAGGACGCACACGAAAACAAATGTAATTTTAATCCCTGATCATAAACTCAGTTCAGTAACCAAAAGAGCCACTTCATTGATTCTCAAAATAGATCACATTGGTGGTTTTTCTGTTGATAGATTATTCTATTTCATGGATTGTCTTGATTCCCTTGGCCTTGCCATCTTTAACTCCAAGGGAGACCATCAGATGCAGCAACCATTAGATATTTTTAGAACAAGGTGAGTCTAAGGACAGAAGGTTTTCCATTTTGCACCATACAGTACATGCCTGTACTGTTTTACTGTACTGTAAAATTCCAACCTATACTCTGCTACACCAGGGGGTTCCAAACATTTCCATCCCAAATATCACCAAATAACCATAGCTTCAAGCAGCCCCCTGCCAACTGAGAGATGGTCGCAATGTGCCCAGTTTTGGGAGATGACATTTTTGATGCCAATGGCCTGCATGCTTGGGGAGCATGCAAGCCAGGAGTGATGCAAAACAGGAACAATGAAAGTTGGGAATGCATGCCCCACCCAGTTATAACAATACTGTATACACACAATGAAGTATACAGTATGAAAGCAAAGTGGGCTTATACATTCCCTAAAAGATAAATTAATTAATAAAATCACAGTTTCACAAAAACGAATGTGAGACAATGGAAAGAATATTTTATAATATACTGTACAGGTATATACAGTATATATAATTTGTCTTTTTGAACACTGTATGAACACTATGTAATACTCACCACGTCACCACACTGTCGCCACTTTTCCCTTTCCCCCTCTGTAAATACAGCTATTTTTGTAATTGTGGATGACATTAATGTGTTAATATACTATGCTCTGTTAATGAATTGAATACATAGGACCACAATGAAAACAAACCCCCAAGACTTATTTTTGTATGTTATGTGTTTAATGCAGTGGTTCCCGCGGAACCACATTTGAAAAGATATGCCAGGGACCTCCTGAAGATTTTTACGGCTCTAGCAGTGATTCCTCGATTTAGCAGTGATTCTCTACCCGTTTAATTTCAAGGACCCCCACCAATTTGACATGCATTAGTCTACGGACGCCTATTTAATGGCATTTGAACGCATTTCTATATCTGGAAACACAAATTTATATTGTACAATCAATGTTAATTTAAATAAAGTGTACAAGTGTACAAATGGAACCACATGGTTACATTTGTACACTCTCAAGAGATACAGACCCATAAGGGTCTGTTTGGTTCCAAACTATCCTGGAACTCCTTCAAGAATCCCTGGGGGTCCCTGGACCCCACTTTGGAAACCACTGTTTTAATGTACCTCCATGATGTTTATAATTCCTACAGGTTTAATGTTTGTCTTGTCCGACAAACATTAAAAAACTAGTCTAATGTTTGTTTTGTCACTAACACAAACATTAAATGCCATTAACAATGAGTTTAATGTTTGTTTTGTCTGTCACTGAGCAAATCAGCGTATGGTTTTGATCGGCTTATGTTATGATATCACGATGATGTAAGATGATAAGGGTTGGTAAAGCGCCCCTCACTTCCCACGGGTGTGATTTATTTTTACTAATAAAGCATTCAATCAATCAATATCAGCACTGTGAGAACTGTCCTTTGGTATTATGTTTTCATGTGTACATCTTGCAGGTTTACGTTACTCATTTACAGTTTTTCAGAGCGAGATGCCGACTCAGGCTGTATGGTTATACCCCCAATTTGTGATTGTGTGCGTTTGGGGTGGGCACATGTACAGTACACATGTGTGCTTGTACATTCCTCACATACTTGTGCATTGGTGTTTTAGCATTTGTGGTTGTGTCTGTGTGTGTGTGTGTGTGTGTGTGTGTGTGTGTGTGTTTTACACTATACAGTGTGATGATGTGTGAAATTATCTCTCGCCCTTCAGATTCAGAGCCCTTGAGGAGGAGCACAAGCCTTCTGTCCAAACCCCATGATTCAGTAGAATTAGAGGCACTGAAGAGAACAAACTTTACTATCCAAAAATACAGTACACCACTAATATATTAATAACTAATATGGTACACAGTGGTGGTGGAAAGCAACTACAGTGTACCGGTATTGGTACGCACATCTACTCATGGGTGATGTACTTATGTACAATTTTCAAGAAGGATACTTTTACTCTATTCGTATTTCCATTTTCCTTATTTATTTATTATTTTTCCTTTTGACAACTTCAGTTACTATACCTCATAGATTTAGATTATTACAAAACACACATTACCCAATACAATTATTACGATGAAACAGGTGTCCTCAGAGATATAATTGTATCGATCTGAGAGTTCTGGACTAAATCTGTAAGAGTAGTAGAAAAAAGTGTGTTTTGAAGAAAACGCAAAATGGTGGAAAATTGAATCTGTCCCAAATGGCCAGAGCCTATATGAAGTGTGTGGATACAAGTAATCCAGGGAAAAATGCTTTTGATTATACAAGGGTTATATGTAAAAAAACGTGAAGTGGAGAGTTGTAGCGCCACCATGAGGGGTTGGCAGTTTTTCCTTGGCCTACTGTGAGTGCAAAGTTTCATGGCAATTGGCCAAAGCGTTCATGATTTTTGGCATTTGGTGAATGCCACTACTGCAAACTTTGGAAGCCAATCTTAGCCTATTTTCGTGCTCGGACAGACATACCCAGCCAGGGACCCAGCTGCAGGGACACACATGCACCACTCAAAAATCACTGTACGTGCCTGTGTCTGCAAGACAGAGTTTATGGATATAGTGCCTGCAATAGTGGGTCAATAACTACACACATTGTGTGTGTGTGTGTGTGTGTGTGTGTGTGTGTGTGTGTGTGTGTGTGTGTGTGTGTGTGTGTGTGTATGTGTGTGTGTATGTGTATGTGTGTGTGTGTGCGTGCGTGCATTTGAGGAGCTCTTCATCATGCATGCTGGCATGCAGCATGCTCTATAAGTGCGCCAACATGTTCCCAGCCTCGTTACCCAGCTGGAGAGAACCCAACTCCAGCAGAGAAGTCCCTGTTTTAGTTTTTCCTCAGGCTACACAATATATAGTACACAACAAAATTGAAAGTTAAAGACAGGTTGCTTTGGCACAGCTGGGCATGTCAAGGCATGATTGATTTGATTTCAACATTAAGTTAAAATTTAAAAACCTCTCATTAACATTGTAACGAGTTTATGCACGCACGCATGCACTAGAAACTGCTCATAGGACCAGAGTGCTTTGAACAGACTATCATTTAGAGCCTCATGATCTTGCTAGCATGATTAAAAGCTGGTAATTGTCTCATTCTTAAAGATGGAGTGCCACAATTTTTGTATTTTTCCAGTTTTTCATGTGTCTATGAGGTGACAGTACTTCATTAGACACCCTGGAGTCGTTTTTATGTGCAATGATGTATTCCCTTTGTATTTAGGGTTTCTTCCTGGAGGCTGAACCCTTGACAGTCAAAAAGGCCAATGAAATAAACAGCAATATAGTGACACATTATCAGCCCCTCCACTAACCCCTCCCCCTTTATCATACAACTACAGCTGTGGGTGTGTCTTCAGTTCAGGTGGATCACCACCCATCACCACCCACCAGGCAAACCAGGCATACTTAATGAACTGGTGGGTGTGTCCACATAAAAACAACATTTTTAACTAATACTGTACACTTTTTTGAAAAAAAGTATACCTCCTTATATAACAATAGCAAGACCTGATGATCATGTTTTAGGGTGGAAAGAAATCACGGCACTCCATCTTTAACAAAAGACATGAACCACCCTGTCACGACTATGGTCGTGTGTGGTTATGATTAATTATGAGTGTTATGATTTATGAGTGTTATTTTGGATTATAAATATATATATGTTTATTGCTAATAGTATATATATATTTATATGGTGGTATATTGTTATAGTATATATATATGTATGTGGATTATCTTAGGCCTAGATGTCTTCTAATATATATATATATATCTATATCTGTGCAGCAGTTGTTATGAACCTGTATTAGACTAACTCTCCTCCCATGCAGAGGATACTAATGGGTTTTCAGACAGACTGATTGTCATCAGCTGTGTGGCTGGGGTAACCCTGTTGGCCATGACCATGGAGGTCTGATCAACCTCCCTGATTGGCTGACGGTCACGTGAGCGAGCTAGCGGCCGCGGCTCTCTCACTACATAGCCCATTCATGCCCAGCCCAGCGCTGGGGAAACACTTCCAAGGTCTTTCCCCCATCCGTCGTACTACTACTACATGTCGCCAACTGTTTTGTTCCTTTATTTTGTGAAGCTGAACTTTTGTTAGACAGGTTATTCCCTTCGGAAAGGAATAACTTTAGTTTTGTTTTTGGATTCCGTTTATTGTGTTCATGCGAGTTAAAGAGCCATTTATTTTGTAAACTATTGTTGATTCTTATAATTTATTCATTATACTATTGAATAAATCCTTGTATTAAGGCCTTGGTTTCCGTTTCTCTCATATATTACATTACCTTTACCCCTAGACATATGGTTTTGTAACATATTTGGGAGCCCGTCCGTTTCAAAAAACAAATTAAGGATTCAGTTGTTCAGTTGGTTATGTTTTTTGTTTTGCTAGTATTGCTTTTGGTGGTAGACGGATTGGGGAGTATTAATGGTGAGTATGTTGCTCGTACCAGTTTGAGTAGCGGATTTTGTATATGGCCTGTATTTGGTATGGCCTCTGATGACCAGGGTGCTAGTACGGATGTCCTGTCGCTTGAGGAGCGCAAGTGCAGCGCCTGACAATCGTGCTTGTTTTTACTGTCATGAAGTGGGCCATTTGGTTTCTCGCTGCCCTAAAGTACAACATAAGCAGCAGAAAGAGAATGGAAATGGAAATGTGTATTCAAAAAAACCAAAGGGTGTGGGGTTTGTGCATACTATTCCTCGGTCTGCTTCCGAGACAGCTATGGCTGTCCGGGCGGAGGTAGAGGAGTGTTTTGATCCCTTTATTTTGCATGGCTCAGTCTCGCTGTCTGATAAGGAAAATGAGCGCGTTCCTATCACCATTTTGCGTGATACAGGCGCCTCACAGTCCCTTATTTTACAGAGTGTACTGCCATTTGCGGAGAATACCTTTTGTGGTTCCGATGCATTGGTTTTGGGCGTGGAAATGATATCCTCTCGCGCTCCATTGCATATGATCCACCTACGCTCTCCACTTGTTTCTGGTCTTGTGCAGATCGGGCTACGTGAAAGTTTACCCATTGAAGGTGTGGGGATGATTCTTGGCAACGACATAGCTGGGGACAAAGTGTTTGCGTCGCTAGAAGTGGTTGAAAAACCTGTGGCTAACGTAGCTATGCCTGCGCTGGGAGCCCCACCCACTGTGTTTCCGGGTTGTGCTGTGACTCGCGCACAATTGAAAAAGTTTGATGACGAGGCTACGTTGTGTGACACTTTCTTGTGTGCCGAGCGACCAGTGGGTGATGCCCCACAGACACCGCGTAAGCGGGCTAGGAAAAGCTTGCTGGCTACTAAAAGTGATTTTGGGTTTGATATCGATAGGGAAACATTTGCGCATGCGCAGAAGCACGATCGCTCTCTCTCTGTGTGCTGGGAGGCAGTTACCAAAGTGGGTGAGGCTGCTGGGCCGAGTGCATATAGTGTAGAGGATGGCCTCCTTGTGCGTAAATGGTTTCCAGCGGCTATCGGTGACTTGAAATGGAATGTGGTGCGTCAGGTTGTGGTACCTCAGGGTTTCCGTTCCCAGATTCTCAGTCTGGCTCACGACAACATTTCTGGCCACCTGGGCATTCGTAAAACTTATGACCGCATCCTACGCTATTTTTTCTGGCCGGGTTTGAATGCGTCTGTTACTGACTTCTGCCGCACTTGTCATGTGTGTCAGATGACGGGGAAGCCAAACCAGACTATTCCGCCCGCGCCGTTGAAACCGATCCCTGCTGTGGGTGAACCATTTGAGCACATCATGATTGACTGTGTCGGTCCATTACCGACCACAAAATCTGGTCACAAATACCTTCTTACTGTAATGTGTAGTGCAACGCGCTACCCAGAAGCGTTCCCATTACGCACACTAAAAGTGAGACCAGTTATTAAAGCGCTTTCTAGCTTTTTCTCTACTTTTGGTTTTTGCCGGTATCTTCAAAGTGACCAGGGCTCAAATTTCATGTCAAAATTATTTGCTCAAGTTGCTTCCACCCTTGGCATAGAACACAGACACTCTAGCGCTTATCATCCTGAGTCCCAGGGCGCGCTTGAGCGGTTTCACCAGACGTTGAAAGCGATGATGAAGAAATACTGTCACGAAACTGGTAAAGCCTGGGACGAGGGCTTGCCTTATCTTATGCTGGCAGTAAGAGAGAGCGTACAGGAGTCGCTGGGGTTTAGCCCAGCGGAGCTGGTGTTTGGCCATACGGTGCGCGGGCCGTTGCGTGCGTTTCGAGAGGGCTTATTAGCCAACGCAAACTCGCCGGTGACTAATGTATTGGATTTTGTTGCGGGGTTTCGCGAGCGATTGCACAAGGCCAGACAGATGGCTAGCAGCTTTCTGAGTAAAGCTCAAGGTAAAATGAAGGCATGGTTTGACAGGAAGGCTGTGCATAGAGTGTTTGCTGTGGGTCAGAGGGTGTTGGTGCTGCTCCCACTGCAAAGCTCAGCCTTCCAGGCCAAATTCAGTGGTCCTTATGTGATTGACAAAAAAATAAGTGAAACGGATTATGTGATTTTGACGCCCGATCGTCGCAAAAAGACAAGGGTTTGTCATGTGAATATGCTCAAGCCGTATCTGGCTCGCACCGAGTCAGATACTCCTGTTATTCCCGCAGTTGTCGCCTCACTTTCTGCAGCAGCGCCGTCACTTTATTCCCCTGAGAGTGATGGGCTGCGTGTAAAAGGTTTGTCTGGGTCACGTCTACAGAACTCTGAAATATTGAACGATTTACCGGGGTATTTAAAACATTTGGGTCCCCAGGCGCAAGCAGACATTATTGATTTGATGGAAAATAATGTGAATCTGTTTTCAGATAACCCATCATGCACATCAGCCCTTTCTCATGACGTAATTGTACAGAAGGATTGCCCTCCTATTAAGCAACATGCCTATCGGGTTAATCCAACCAAGCGTGCTTTACTACGAAAAGAGGTTGACTACTTGTTAGAGAACGGGCTGGCTGTTCATAGCAGCAGTGCGTGGTCTAGCCCCTGCTTGCTGGTGCCTAAGGCTGACGGGAGCCAGCGGTTTTGTACAGATTTTCGTAAGGTTAACAATATAACGCAGGCTGACAGTTATCCGCTCCCGAGGATGTTGGATTGCGTGGATCGGGTGGGGTCTGCTAAATTTGTAACTAAATTGGATTTGCTAAAGGGTTATTGGCAAGTGGCTTTGACACCCCGTGCATCAGAGATCAGTGCATTCGTGACACCAGACGGTTTATACCAGTATACAGTGATGCCATTTGGCTTAAGAAATGCACCAGCGACATTTCAAAGATTAATGAATAATGTACTAAGAGGCGTGGACAATACAGAGACTTATTTGGACGATGTTGTGGCATATAATGATACTTGGCTTGAGCATATACACACTTTGAGACAGATTTTTCAGCGGTTAGGAGAGGCTAACCTGACATTAAATTTGTCAAAATGTGAATTTGGTTGTGCGACCGTAACGTATCTTGGGAAGCAGGTTGGTCAGGGCCAGGTACGTGCTATTAATGCAAAAATCCAGGCTATTCTAGAATATCCTGTGCCGAGGACTAGGCGTGAGCTCCGCCGGTTTTTGGGCATGGCAGGTTACTACCGGGGGTTTTGCAAAAATTTTGCTGCCGTCACTGCGCCGCTGACTACGCTGACTAGCGTCAAAAGAGTATTTATCTGGTCGCCTGCCTGTCAGTTAGCGTTCGAATCCTGCAAGGCTCTCCTCTGCAGCACTCCAGTCCTGGCTGCGCCCGACTTCACCAAACCGTTCAAGCTGGAGGTGGATGCCAGCGCCTGTGGCGCCGGTGCTGTCCTGCTCCAGGAGGATCTTCAGGATATCGATCATCCCATCTGTTACTATTCAAAGAAATTTAATTCAGCGCAGGGTAACTATAGTACCGTTGAGAAGGAAGCTCTCGCCCTGTTACTTGCATTACAATTTTTCGAGGTATATGTTGGCTCAAGCCCGTTGCCTATTGTTGTCTATACTGACCATAATCCCCTTGTGTTCCTAAGGCAAATGCAAAATTCAAATCAAAGACTGATGAGATGGTCCTTGATGCTACAGGACTTTGAAGTGGAAATTCGCCACAAGAAGGGGACTGACAATGTCCTTGCGGATGCCCTTTCCCGGGTTTAAGGTGCTCTCTTCTTTGAGAAGAAGTTATTTGGGGATATAACTTCTTTTCGGGAAGGGGGGTGTCACGACTATGGTCGTGTGTGGTTATGATTAATTATGAGTGTTATGATTTATGAGTGTTATTTTGGATTATAAATATATATATGTTTATTGCTAATAGTATATATATATTTATATGGTGGTATATTGTTATAGTATATATATATGTATGTGGATTATCTTAGGCCTAGATGTCTTCTAATATATATATATATATCTATATCTGTGCAGCAGTTGTTATGAACCTGTATTAGACTAACTCTCCTCCCATGCAGAGGATACTAATGGGTTTTCAGACAGACTGATTGTCATCAGCTGTGTGGCTGGGGTAACCCTGTTGGCCATGACCATGGAGGTCTGATCAACCTCCCTGATTGGCTGACGGTCACGTGAGCGAGCTAGCGGCCGCGGCTCTCTCACTACATAGCCCATTCATGCCCAGCCCAGCGCTGGGGAAACACTTCCAAGGTCTTTCCCCCATCCGTCGTACTACTACTACATGTCGCCAACTGTTTTGTTCCTTTATTTTGTGAAGCTGAACTTTTGTTAGACAGGTTATTCCCTTCGGAAAGGAATAACTTTAGTTTTGTTTTTGGATTCCGTTTATTGTGTTCATGCGAGTTAAAGAGCCATTTATTTTGTAAACTATTGTTGATTCTTATAATTTATTCATTATACTATTGAATAAATCCTTGTATTAAGGCCTTGGTTTCCGTTTCTCTCATATATTACATTACCTTTACCCCTAGACATATGGTTTTGTAACACACCCCTGCAATTGTTGTCTTTCCTTTTCGTTGTGAGTTAAGCACAGGTTTTGTTCAGACTGCCGGCAGATTTGGTTGATTTCTCAAAAGCGATCCTTTAGGACGGATTGTCCTTTTCATATGTGACACCATCGTAGTATAAATCAGGCTTCAGTGTGTGAGTGTCCAGACTGAAACATATCTAAACCACCTAGGAATGTGGTTCAATTTTTTTTTCTGCCTTTATTTGACAGTGTAAAGTAGTCTGACTGAAATGGGGAGAGAGAGAGATGGGGAGTGCCAAGCAGCAATAGTTCGGGACTCGAACCCTTGCCAGTGCACTGTCAGGCTGGATTAGCAGGCTAGGTGCCCGGATGTCTACGATGCCAGCAGTCTGAGACGGAATATCGTTCAATTCTGATATGCAAAAATCAGTTTCCATGTTTCAAATCAAATCACCTTTATTTATAAAGCACATTTAAAAATAATTTCCATTGTACCAAAGTGCTGTACAGACATTTCATCAACACAACAGATAGAGAGAACACAGCAAAAGAAAATTACAGACAATAAAAGCACAATTATAAGCAAACTAAGGTTAGCATAAAAAAATCAAACAATATACTGGTTTAAAAACACAAACAGGCAATCAAATGCTTGGGAGTAAAATAGGGGCTGCAACCGAGAAGGCACGGTCACCTCTACGCCTCAACTTGGTTTTCGGGACATCTAGAAGCTCAAGGTCTGTGGATCTGAGGTGCCTAGTGGTGGGGGGGTATTTTACCAGGTCTGTGATGTAGGCAGGGGCTAGGCCATTCAGAGCTTTATAAACAAATAAAGGGACTTGAAATGAATTCTGAATTTCACTGGTAATCAGTGGAGGGAAGCCAGGACGGGGGTGATGTGGTCTCTCTTCTTGGTGCCGGTTAAGAGCCTGGCTGCTGAATTCTGGACCAATTGGAGACGGTTTAGGGCTGACTGACTGATACCAATGAAAAGGGAATTGCAGTAATCTAAACGGGACGTTATGAGGGCATGAATGACGGTTTCTAAATTGGGAGTGGAGAGGAATGGTTTTATTTTGGCTATGGAGCGGAGGTGGAAGCTTGATTTCACAACTGCATTTACCCGTTTGTCAAATTTAAAATTCGGAGTCAAAAAGCACACCCAGGTTTTTTGCGTGGTGTTTGACCAGGTAGGACAGGTTGCCTAGGTCCGTCTGGATCTGTGCGGTGGAGTCCGCTGGACCAAATATGATGATTTCCGATTTGCTCATTTAACTGCAGAAGGTTTTGTGACATCCAGTGTCCAGTGAGGCAGTTCCTCAGGTTAACCAGTTGTGAGTGGTTGTTTGGTTTCAGGGGAAGGTAGAGTTGTGCATCCTCTGCCTAACAGTGGAATGAGATATTGTATTTGTGAATGATTTGGCCTAGGGGGAGCATGTATATGGAAAATAAAATGGGGCCCAAGATCGATCCATGTGGGACCCCGCACAACAGACGGGCGGGTGGGGAGGAGAAGCTGCCGATATTAACTGTGAACTTTGTGAAGGTTCTGTTCTTGAGGTAGGATGAAAACCAAGCCAGGGCGGTGCTATTGATGCAAGTATATTGTGCTGAAGACGGTGGAGTAAGATGCTGTGGTCTACGGTGTCAAATGCCGCACTGAGGTCCAGAAGGAGTAAGATGGCACAGTCCCCCATGTTTGTTTGTTCTTTGCTGTCCAGACTTGATAAAACCCCATCTGATTTGAATAAGAATAGGCCAAATATCTGATTTCGGCTGCCAGTGTGAGCAGCCTAAATTAGTGCTTCTCAAACCTTTTACTGTGAAGACACCCCAATTAAAAACATATTAGCAGACCCCCATTTGAAAAGATATGCCCCGGACCCCCAAAATAGAAGTGGTGTGGCTCTATAGCAGTGATTATCAACCTAATTAATTTGAAAGACCCTTAATTAATTTAACTCTCAGAGTGTACAACTGGAGTTCCTAACGGTCAATAATTTAGCTGGGGACCCCCTGGAACTCCCTCAAGGACACTTGGGCGTCCACAGACCCCAATTTGAGAGTCACTGGCACAGAGGCAAGACAAGATCTGATCTGACAAAGGTCATTTTATACATTCGTAGGAGGGAAAAGGAAATTCATATTGAAGTCTGTGCATGCTGGTTACAGTCAGTGTATGTATCTGCAGGAGTTCCTTTAAATGGGCCACACCCTGTGGACAACACTGCAGGGTTCTGACAGCTTAACAGAACAATACTCCCAGTAGGGCTGCTGGGTCATAGGAATACAAGTCACGAATCACGATGCACTCTGTCTCCCTTTCATGTCTATATATGGAGATCCCTGATGTCAGGAATGTCCATATATGGGCATATTGGTTGGTTCGGCGATTCTGGTCAACAGTGGCCACCACAACTGAAAATTGAATTGAATGAGCGTGGCGTCAGAGGTCCCTTAAGCCAATTTTAACATAGGATTATTGTAAGCCATCATTGTACAGTAAAGTATAATACAGGTTGAAGTGGTTAATCAGACTGATCAATGTAGTTGGTTACAAAAAAACGTATAGTTATTGATTCTAAATGTAGGTTTGGATACATTTTCAGGTTAATTGCCCAGCCCTAACTCCCATCTTCATGAGCAGAAAGTGGAGGGGGTGGCTCTCTGTTGTCAGGTTTATTTCTTTCTGTCGCTTTCAAACATTCAAACTCTGGGTGCAGCTGGGGCTTTGAGGCAAGGGCCTAAAACGGAGTGTCGTGACTCAATGATTCATAAGGTTGAATAATTGAATGGATGGATGCATGTAGAGCGCTCCGCCCCCAGTGAACCCAGTCCTCCACAGACACACTGAGGAGATAAACCTCTGCAAGACAGGCCACGTGTGTGTGGCATACATACATATATATATATATATATATATATATATATATATATATATATATATATATATATATACACACATACATATACATATACACACACACACACACACTTTAGGTCAGAGGATATACCTTTGTTATAAAATGTCACTCGAAGTGTTAGTGACCATTTAGAAGGAAGGTGGCTGAAATGTCATGTTCTTCTCGCTCAAAGAAGCTGGGTTAAGTGTTTGGTGGGGGTTACGACAGTTAAACCCAGGAGGAAATCTTGACAATATACTGTATCAGGATCAGTCTAGCAGTCCATGTACTGTATGTTAAAAATGATGGGCTGACACCAGTACTTCAGCAACAGCCATTGCATTTCATGCGTAACAGCATCGTGGATGTGCCGCTTCGAGGTGACAACCCAAAACCACTGAGTCAGTGGCAGAAAAGAGCTGGTTGGTATAACAGACATTGCAGAACCATGACAAATATCATGCAAGCATAATAACCACATGCTACAACAGTGGTGTGCAGAATGCGCAACTCAGCAGTCCTTGTCACGGATGATCTATGGCAGCAGATTGCCACTCCACTCCTGTAACGAATAAACTAGCCTCTGGGGGATTGTTTTTCTAACTTTTCCAGTATGGTTCAACAGAAGCCATGATGGTACCTTCAGGGCTTGCTGACCAATGGCGGCTTGGTGACTCGCATGGGCTTCAAACAAGCGCACCAACTGGGAATTAGAATGTAAACCCAAACACTAATCATGGCCGGATGAGTGGAGGGCTGGGGGCAACAATATGGCATCCAACTATTGTATGCTCTGTGTGTGTGTGTGTGTGTGTGTGTGTGTGTAATGCTGACTGGGACCCACAGCATTCTAGCCTGATTTGTAATTTGGGACAACCTAACACCTAATAATATTCATTCATGTGCACTGCCGACAAAAATACAAACAGAACTAGAAAAGTTCCTCGCCAGCCAGGTGCCTAGTACCCACCCAGGCCTAGTTGTTTCTAGGTAATCTTGATCACATGTATTTATTTTTTCCAGACAAAGGAAATAAAGGAAGAATTAGATTTAAATATATATATATATATATATATATATATATATATATATATTTATTTATTTTTATCCTTAATTTATGTTCGAAAAAGGAATAGGAAAAAGTTTAGTTAAAAAGTTATCGGGTCCTATACCGTCAAACCCCTTCTTTGTATATACCTCAATACATTGATACATCAGTCTTCAGATGGCGTTCTGCCACAGTTCTTACACACTGAAATGGAGTCTGGCACAAATGTGTGTAGTTGCGTCATAATCCAAGGAATCAGGATATATATATATGGAAATCTTGTCAGGCGGCCTACATGGGAAATTGCACCATCATCCAAGGTATTAAGATAAAATAATATTTTGATCGTACGCCCTGCGGTTCAATTGTGAATTGGCCTGTTAATGCACCATCATCAGGCCGATTTGAAAAGATGTGCGCCAGAGGTTCTTCCTTAGCATACTGGGAGTGTGCGTGCACGGTTTTACGCAGATCGGTACAATGGCACCGGATATTAGCTCTTCACAGACGGACAGACAGACGGATAGACTCACATGAGTGAGTACATAATCCTTCGCCTTCGGTCGTTCCAGGCCTCCTGGCGAGGATAATAAAGAAAAAGCATCTCACAACGGAAAAAGTTGATCTACAAGCTCACAACGCATTGACTATTTTCAGGTCGAGACACTGGCACGCAACGAAGTAAATGAGGCGTCACAGCAGTCAACTAATCCCTATGTGTAATGTGTGTGTGCGGTGCGTATGCATGTGTGTGTTTGTACTGTATGTGGTAAGTAGGCTCTACAAGCACACGCAGAGGCAGCAGTCACAGTGCTGATATAAGCAGAATTAATTTTTAAACAGCTAGAATTATTAACCTACTGATAAGTAGGGTACTGCTGCTGCTGCAGCTGCACAAAGGCAATTCCTTTTTTAAAGCCACAACCCAGGCCAGTACTTATTACAAACACTTACACCCTATATACTTCTTTGACCAGGGTCCATCAGAAGTATTTTTTTTCCATCTATACCAAATTGCTGAAAACAGCTGATCTACAACTTCACAACTGGGCACACTGTAAGCTTGTAGATCGGCTGTTTTCAACGAATGTTGGCCAATTTGAGCTGAATGCTCACCTATTATGACCTGCCGAGAACAAGGGTTCAAGTGGTTCTCCCTCGGCACAGACATTAAAGTTTCAATGAAGTTACTTATTCATCTAAAGCCAGAGAGGCCAGACCGAGATGGTTGAACATGTACAAACGAGGGCAGAGGGATAGTGAGTGTATTGGTAGAAGGATGCTAAGTTTGGAAGTTGGAACTGCCAGGCAGAAGGCTTAGAGGAAGACCAAAGGGGAGATTTATCGATGTAGTGAAAGAGGACCTCATGAAGTTAGTTGGTGTGAGAGAAGAGGCCGCAGAGGACAGGGTGGGCCGGAAGCAAATGATTCGCTGTAGCAACGTCTGAAAGAAACAGCCGAAACTGATTATTTATACCTAAATAAAATAAGAGGTTAATTGACTTCATGCTAAAACTCTTCATAAGCTAGCGGTCTGTGTTAAAATCCATATCAACATGTCATAAAAAACAAGACAATAGTATGTAACCATGACTGTGTCCACAGTGTCAAAAGGCTTTCCCAAATGCTGCAGAGACCATGAGCTCTTTCCAGTACAGTGTGCTGATATATTGGTACAGTCAGATGCCAATCTGGAAACTAAATCGGTTAAAAAAAAAGATTAGCCGAATCTGTCCTGAGAGATTAGTATTATGCAGCAGCAAATGGCCTGCAACCCTATTGTAATGCCAGTACCAGCAGCGCCTTCCGTAATTCCCTCCTAAAGTAAAGGGCACATTTTCATTAATACAATATAATAAACACAGCTGCAGATCTCCATATACTCTTCCATCGAGAAATATTGATCGTGGTTTTGGATAATGTCAATAATTATATTTGAAGCAGATACCTACTGTATACCGTATTGGACACCCAGATGTGCCGAGGGTGTCAACGACATACGCAGCTAAACAGTACTTGCGCACGCTCTGCTCGCGCAAGTAATAACTGGGTGGGGTATGCATTTCCAACTTGCATCGTTCCAAATAGGTCAGTGCCAAATGGGCACCGCTCTAGAGGCTCTGGACAGAGCCCCTGCCCATGCGTTCCACACACCCACAGGGAGTGCAGAAGCCTCTGGACCTGATCACCCCTATATCTCTATATATGGAGCTGGCCTGTTCTGACATCAGTCTGCATAGACTCCATATTTGGGCATGCCTGACAAAGAACTCCAAATACTGGTGATATTACGATACAGTATCAGAGCAAGTATGTCTGTCAGTGTCCATCTGTACATCTGCTATTTTTGAACATTTTTTTAAACTCTTGTAAGTGTGAGAACTTACAAGGCATGCAACTCCGATGGGTCCAAACGATTGCAAGGAGTTGCATGGTGACCTTTTGGTGTGGTTTGGGCCATTGAATTCCATGTGTTGAATCACTTGGGACGGCATGCGTCAACGTGCAACAGGACATATCACACCGCTGGGACAATGCTAAAACCGTCTCGACCCTTTGGTGTGGTTAGGGCTTTAATTTAATTCTGAGAGTGTAAAGATTTTTGTACACTATTTTAATCGCATCGACATGATCCATTGTTTGTACAGGCTGTATGCGCCGTTAACAAGCAGATGCACATAATACAGTGACCACGAGAGAATTTATTTCCTACTAACCATTGTTTTTGTGTTGTTACATCTGAACTGTCTTGTGTTCACTGTCGAAGACTCACTAGCACTCCCTGTCTAAGACTCACTAGTAGTAGCACTCTTTGTCCATTCCTTCACTGTCTCAGCCTCATGTCTAAGACTCACTAGCACTCCTTGTCTAACACCAACCTTCACTGTCTAAACCTCACTGTCTATCCCTCACTGTATAAGACTCATCCATTGACAAAATGCTCAATAGTGTTTGAATTTCATGAAGGTTCCCATAGGTTCCTTTGTGAGAGCAAAGGTGGCAATTCCCCTCTTGCTCATGCCTACTTTAGAAAGACACACAATGTTGGCTTGGGGAAAAGACAGAGAGAGCGAGAGAGAGAGAGCTCTAACCTGTCCTTAAAGTAGGCCAACTGTTTTGCCGGGGGAGTCTCTGGTGGGGCTGAAGTCACCACTTTATCTGTTCTCTGAACTCCCCTCCTTCTTTAATCCTCCCTTCTTTCTCTCCACCTCACTTACCTCACAAAGTTTCCATGTCACTTCTCGCTTAATTCATTGCTTCAAATACTTTATCTTCTCTCCACACTCTTCTTTAATCTTTCTCTCCCTCTTTCCACCTACACCTTCCATATATGATTATATAATGTAGACAACACTATGGTGGAAACCTTGTATGTCCAAAAATGTTACTTTATGGAAAAATAATCTGTGTTCCAATGAATCCAGTGTAGTAATATTAGTCACAAGCTCTTGTTAAAACGTGTCATTGTTTATCTAATCAAATCTAATCAAAAGTTATTCATCTCTTCGAGCCAACTGATCATTCCCACCAAGTTCCAGCCATCTGTTGTCGAGCAATTTTGTTCACAGACACACAGACATGGGCATAAGCAATTACAATACCCACCATGCATTGCTGCAGGCAGGGTAATAAGTGACCATCTGTAATAAAAGTAAGACTTGCACTGCTGACTCACTACAGTAGCTCATTATAAACAAAGTCGACTCAGCTAAATTCAGACACCATATCTTTATTTTATCATTATAAACCATACTCCTGCCATATTATGACAGGAAAATGAGGATATCAATTAAATGCAAGTCTAAAAGAAGTAAAGTCTAAATCTGTCTGTGTTCTGAAATCCAGGAGGAACAGGGTGGAGATTGAAGAGTGAAGGTTTTCCTTAACCACATGAATCCTAGCACCCCGATTCTGAGCATGTCATAAAAGGTGGACATTCCACTAAAATAGACAAACATTGGCAAAAATAGCCAACCTACAAGCTCTTGGTCCCCTCAAACGAGGTGACCAAGTATAGAATCCTGGGTATATAGGGTTCAAGTGACTAAGCATGTCGACTCAGGAAATGAACAGGGTCCAGACCAAATAAGCTTTGCGGAGAATCAGATGTGTAGCTAACCATTTGGCAGGTGCAGCATGAGGGCAACCTGAACGTACAGTGTACCTTACAATCAATACGGTAACACTTCCTGTTCAGTCCATGGTGCAGAGACCATGGAGAGGTGAAGCAAGATAAGTAAAGTGTTGTGATGATAGCAATAGCAAGCACTTTGTGTGATTACTTAAACTCTTAAAGGACCACTTCACCACTTTTCAACCTATCTTCATATACAAAAATGTTTAGATTTTCATTATCGTGAGAACGATGGCTTCCATTTTCGCATTGCAACTTTTCAGGACTAGAAAGCCTGCAGTTTCTATTAGCTTGTATTTCCCATCGATGATGTCACTGTATATACACACACACACACACACACACACACACACACATACACGGTGACCAGCGACCGTTTGCTACAAGCTCACGTTGAGCTTGTAGATTGGCTATTTTTGGTCAAGAGATTTGGAGTAGAGAAGCAAACCTGGTCAACTGCATAGGGCATGGTTAAATCTTGTTTTGCCTGTGACTGCAGTGATGTTGATACCTGTGTACGTAGAGTTTCGTTTCACAAAGCAGCTCATCATCTTTTTGTAGATTACTCCACAGCTCTGGCGCAAACTCACATCCCAGCACTAAAATGGCCCCTGGAGAAATGGCTGACGACGAAGGAGGAACTTGGATGGCGGCCCTGGCGAGTGGTGACCAGCTGAGAGGACAGAGGGTAGAGGCAGGAGATGAGGCATGAAACACAGTCGGTCAGGCAAGTGGCCAGGGTGACCTCCCTTTCCCTTCACCTCTTTCAGTCTTCTGAATGCTTCTTGGGTTTCTTTGAAGGGTGCAACAGTTAACGACTATAAAAACATAAACGATAATCGATGATGAAATGAAATAATCATCGTTGGGCATGTCATTATAAGTAAAAACTATAAAAATATTATAACATTGTCAAAAATAGTAAAAATATAATATCCTGATTGGATTAAATTGGTATCCCAACTTGAAAATACATTTTCTATTTAGGAGACCCTTTTTACTTAATAGGGCTATTTAACACTTACAACACTTTAGCAAAAATATGTATGATAACAATAATAATAATAATAATAATACACAAAAATAAAGTTGCTTGTCGATAATAATTCTATCAATTTAAAAAGTAATCGATAGAATAATTGCTAAGAAAATAATCAATAGTTGCAGCTCTATTTGTCTTTCCCTCTGCCTTTATCACCCCAAACCCATCTCGCTCTGTGTGTGTGTGTCTCTTTATATCCCAAAGCTATGAGAGCATTGGCCTGCGCAGGACAGCGATGAGTGGACTTCCATTGTGGCTGTGCATAGCGTGCAGGCCACATAGCCTGCCAGTCTATAAACTACAGCTGTATGTGCGCATGTGAGTGGTCTGTCACTGTGTGTGGGTTATAGCTGTGTGTGCGCACTCGTATATATGTAATGTGTCACATGCAAGTGAATGTATTCTCAGGAAGAAAAAGCAAAAAACAATTGCTTAAAAAGTAGTTATACAGTGTGTGTGTGTGTGTGTGTGTGTGTGTGTGTGTGGGGGGGGGGGGGGTTGTGACTGTATTCAAAACAATTATTTAGTGTAAGACATACTTCTGTCTACAGGTATATAAATTAATGAATTGGAAAAAAAACTCATCAATAGCTAAAAGTCAATAAAATTACAATAAAGGTACCGTACTGACCCTCGGAGATTAAAACTGGTATAACAAACATTATCAATTATCAACATAATTTGTCATTCATCTGCCATATTATACAGGCCTGGGGGTAGTAAAGTGTTTTGAGGATATGTACATTATTTTTCTACTGTGGCATTCCGATGGAAAATTGGTTTCTCAACAGTAGGCTACACTGCAGTATAAACTTATATATAATTAAATGCAATAATATATTTGAGCTGGAGCCTGGAGGTGCAGCTCTCTCTCAGCTTCATCGCGCCCCCCAGTGGAGAAAGTAAACAACAACACGTTGATGAGGCAAGCTCACATTCACAACAGCATCTAGGCTAGGGAAAGTCACGATTTCATTATCATGATTCATGACGCCTTATGAAGCGGGGACTGGGAGTCGATGCTTATGTATATAGCTTACTTATTATTATGGGAAAGATGAGAACGGAAAGCTTGAAGCAGCTTCTATATACCTGTAACCTGGCTGTATGCTACTATATGAGCAGCTTTTCACAGTCTCAGATAACTACATCCCCCACAATGCTTTGCGTAATCTAACATGGCGTTGCCCATCGCAGTCTGACCCGACTTGAATGTAAACACAAACACCAAAATCCTACTACTAGGCTATTACAGCGAATCACACCGATACAAAACGACAGAATGAAACTATTGCTAAAAGCTGTAAGACGATTTCAAGTACCTGCTCCGTGTACGTCCTGGTGTTGTTTCGGCTCCCCTGCGAACAGCGGTCTTCTCCATGTCCGAGATGAGGAGCTGGTGGTCGGTTCGACTCGGGAGATGGTCCAGAGGTTCAGAACGCACGTGGAGGTGAGGCCGAACTTCATCAGCGAGGAGGAGGAAACGGCTCTTATGCAAGAATTGGAACTGGGCCTGAAGAAGAAACGATACGAATTTGACCACTGGGATGGTGTAAGTGACTCACATCAAATCATGAATAACAACAGTTCAAGGTCGAGACGTTTGGGGGTTCGTGGCACAAGTACAATAGAGAGGCCTACGGAGTGCTTGTGCAATGTATTAGTCCAATACCGTTTGTTTGTGGACGAACGCCAGTTCCCCCCTCGTTTACTTCCTGTTTACTTTGAACGTAATTCCGAATTTCCGACCTTCAACGGATACGCCCACTCACTACCGCCATCTATGATTGATTGATTGATTGAGTGAACATGTTTTTGATTGATTGATTTATTAACAGTTTGCAGAATTACAGTACATTTCAAGTAAAACTCAATTATACAACAACTGTTAACTGTGAGAGGACGACACCATAGCATTACACAGCAATGCATTTACAATAGGGCCCACCATTTTCAATTCATCAAAACAATTAGAGACCTACGAATATACACAACTATATAGTCAAAACAGGAAATCATCATAGGAGGTAAAAAGGGAAAAGAAACATACAGTGAGGGGGAAAAGGGGTGGGTGCGGATTCAGATTTTACAGGGGCCGGTTTCGAATTGCAGCCGTCCGTATGTGCCCTTTGAGGGCGGTTTTGAAGGAGTCAAGGGTTTTGCATGTCTTAATGACATAATTTAGTCCCTAGTTGTTTGTGCCGAATCTGGGTTGCACATGGTTTGTTGAACTTCCTCTGGTGTTGTGGGTGTGGACTTCGTTGACATTAAGGAAGTCTTTATTTAGACATGGGTTATTCACAGTATGTAGAATGTACATTTCAACGAAAGCACAGGTCAATAGAAAAACTGCTACAAGGATAAACCAATCAATTCATATATTCATATATTCATATATATATATAATATTTACAAATATACACTTCTATGCAAAATGGGCTTTAACTTTTTTACAGGGGCCAGTTTCGAATTGCCGCAATGTTTAACAATGTTTTCTGTGGTGTCATATTTTCATAATTCTTTGTTTGGTTTAATTAATTCATTGACTGATGTAAAAGCAATGGTGGGTTTTCACTGTCTGGCATGGCCCATGCCAGACAGTGAAAACCCACCATTGCTTTTGCCGCATGGGTGATCTCACCAGCTTGGGAAAAGATCTTGTGCCCATCACAAGATCGAAGTCTGACTGATCTACAGCTAAATATTGATATTTGTATCTATTTGTTATCCATTAACAATGTGGAATTTACCGCCTAGTATCTTGTGTTCATCACCCTTCAGGCTATTCACGGGTACCGAGAGACGGAGCGTCTGAGATGGGGGTCGGTGTGTGAGGGCGTCTTGAGTCGGCTCAGATCTGTAGCGTTCCCTGAGGGCAGTTCACTGCTGGGCCCAGTACACATATTAGACCTGGACAAGGCTGGCTACATTAAACCACATGTCGACAGCGTCAAGGTGAATTCTCTCCTATGCAGTCATCACTCACTGCATGCATTGCAGACCTGTAACCTGTAACCTCGGGGTGCATGTGTTGGTTAGACTTACCAACAGTCATTAGTCAGACAAACCTGTGCTGCCGATTAAAAATCACCCGTGCTGTGGGTTAAAAATCGCATGCACCTGTTAACCTCAGTCTATTTTGGGAAATCTATTTCTAATCAATGGAGCAAAATGTATGGAAGATACACTATTACGACACAACCCAAACCTCTAACAAAGTGTCAAAAAGAGAAGCAACCAGGTGCTCGATGGAGGTGCAATATAAGTTTAAAAGTAAAATAGACTGGTGCTTCAAAGATCAGTGGGGCTGGAATACTAGATCAGAGCACTCAAAAGTTTAAAAATGAGGAAGGGAAGATAAAAATCAAGGAGCACTCAAAAGTTTAAAAATGAGGAAGGGAAGATAAAAATCAAGGTATTTAGAAAAGTATAAAAAAAGCCAACATGCTTCGACTCACGCAGGAGTCTTCATCAGGGCAGGTACGGTAACAAAATGTAATTTAGCTTTAAGACCCATTTCAGAAATATCCTAGCCAGCTTTCAATAATACTTTTTGTCCTTTGAGAGTCTCCCGTAGTTTTGTTTATCTCGATCATCTTCACCAGTATCCATCACATCACATACATCAACATAAGCAAAGTGTTGCCGTACATAGTTAAAGGTGATCAAAATGGAATAGCCTGAAGCTAAAGGCATATATATATATATATATATATATATATATATATATATATATATCACACACACACACATCCGTTTGTTTGGCATAAAGTAGTTGCAATGAACGTAAGTCGGCGGTAAACAAGCTGAAATAAATTCCAGATTTAAATACGGTACATAAAACAAAACTTCCTCATGTGTTTCGTAATGTCCTGTTCTGATCCTCATCCTCTGTCAGTTTTGTGGCAGTACCATCGCAGGGTTAAGTCTGCTCTCAGACAGTGTCATGCGTTTGGTGAAGGAGGGGGGCACCGACGAATGGTTGGACCTGTTGCTGCTCCGTCGCTCCCTTTACATAATCAGGTTTGTCTAATGTCAAGACTGGTTCAAAAAGTATATTTTTCGTTTTCTGGTGCCACAGTCATACAACCAATAGAGGTCGCAGTCCTGCCCCCTACCAGGGACCAGGAAATGATTCCCTGTTCATTTTCCTCATAGGCATTTCAAAAAGTATTTATTTAAAGACCTTTTAAGCTTCGTACAAAGCCAACTCGAGTTGTGACAAATCATGACAACAACACCATTTTTCGGGCCGAACAAATAATTAGAAAGAAGAAGAAAACGGCAGGTTACAACACTTTTTTTGTTGTTTTTCTTCTTTGATCGGCCCAAAATGTTGTGTTTGTTGTCATGATTTGTCACAACTCGAGTTGGCTTTTTCCGTGGCGTAATAGTCTTTAAATAAATACTTTTTGAAATGTCTATGGGACAAATGAATGAGGAATTCACTTCTGGTCCTAGCGTCGTCATGAAAGGGGGTGGGACTGTGACGCTCTATTGAACAGCTTTTGAAGAGAGCTATCAAGGTTTTTAATAAGAGATAATAAGAGATACTCGTACCATCACTGTAGCTTTAATGTTTTGCTCATTTTAAAAGTCTTTGTTTTGTATACTAATGTTTACATAGAGATAGACGTGGCATGTGGATGTGGCACTAGGTCAGATACCAGTGGTGATAATGAGGTCCATCATAAGCAGACCACTTTTGGAAATATGTCCTTTTGAACAAACCCTGTTTACTTTTAAAACACAACTAAAACAATGATCTGAAATGTTTTATATTCATTCTTCTTATTGGTAGTTATGTAACTTCATTTTCATTCATGAATGTTTTCACATTCATGCTGCTAAAAAGTAGCCTAATCTATTCCCCCTCGTCTGTCCAAAACCATGCAGGGACCAGGCCAGGTATGACTTCACCCACGAGATCCTGAAAGAGGAAGAGTCGTCATTCCGTGGACAGAGGGTCCCTCGCCAGCGCCGTGTCTCCGTCATTTGTCGGAACCTTCCGGTCTGAAGCCAGAGAGCTACAGTGAGAACACATAACTGCCACACAGACTGGAGTCCTAATACAGAAAGGCCACAACTTGAACTGAGGGGATCTGCTCTGGGGAAGTCACATAAAAATGCATTCATACAATGTTGGGAATGTTTTCAAAAATGTTGTTGGCAATTACCAACACAGATTTGATCAAAGCGTGAATGTGATTCATAGTGTTTAGATAAGTTATATTTAAATTATGTTATCACTGTAAAGTCTGTGTAATACACAGAAGTGCTTAAAGCATTTATGATGTTGACTTTCTGATGCACTTTACTAAAATAAAATGTAAGTTGCACAGGAACTGTAAACTTATTTTGCATCAGGTCTAATTTAAAAGCATGCCTAATAAGGTCCGACCTGTCAATGTTAATTCATACTTTCTGTAGGCCTACACAAGGGGAAGGATGGCAGTGCGGGTTTATTAGACCAGTGGTTAACAAAAAAAAGTCAGCATTTGACCCGTGGTTAAATGTGGTAGAATACAAAAGCTATCCCCCCGGCCCCCACCCACAGGTACTTCTGTCCATCAGTTAAAAGTCAGGGTTGAGATGCTGAAGCCTGGCGTGAAGGTTTGCCTGTAAAATGGATACAATTATTGTAATTACTGTGTTACCATGATGTATTGTCTATGTATAGTACAGTACGCCGGTATGCATTTTATTTGTAGTTTATTTAGTAAAGTAATTTACTAAATAACAATTTCAAGAACATGGAGGGGGAAAAAAGCCAAATTCCCAAAACACAACCACAATGGTTCTTGAGCTACTTATTCTTTATTCAATTGCTTTTGTGCATCTGTGTAAACAAAATGCTTGGTTATAAAAGAAAAGAGCATTTTAAATTGCAAAAACTCCCTACCTGGCTGTGACATCAGTACTAGACGGACAGGATAACAGATTTGTGGTACTTATAGTACTATCTACTCTATAAAGTTTAAGCTGTCTGTCTTGTGGGTCATCTTTGGCTTGTCTGCCACCTGGCCCCATGCAGTATATGGACATGCCTGACATCACATCATCATCATAGTGGTCTCAAAGTATAAAAACCTGTCCGTCATTCGTGGCCGATGATGGCCATCATTTGTGTGCAGTACTACCGACCCGTTATCAGCGATTAATTAGAGGCCAGTCTGGAACCTATAAGCAGAATCAGAATCCCTACTGAGAGTTCTGCCTGTGAGAGACCTTGTCACCTTACAGATGCAGGATGATCACTTTGTGTCATGTTACTATACACTATATACAGTATGCTCAGTCTTGCCATGGTAAGAGTTTAGATTAAACTCTTCCGTGACCTCAGCTGTTTGTTTAAGTTAAAGGAGTAGTTCACCCAAAAAAAGAGACTTCAATTACAGACCCCACGAAGCCTAGCTGCAGCCACAAGATGGTAGTATATCCCATTATCCAGGTGGTTGAGATGCTGGATGACCCCACCTTGTAGGTGGGGTCAAAAGCTACACCCAGACCCACAGGAAACCTGTTTCAGTTCATAGTCGGGGTTGAAATGCCACGAAAGCCAGAATTTTCTTTTCTTTGGTGTGTGACTAACTTGCCAGACAGGACTGGCACCCACATGAAAAAAACTGACACAGGTAAGGAGCAGGTGGCTAAAATGGTTAAGACTAATGATTAAATGTACCTGGTTTTAATTGGAACTCATGTTTGATAATTTAGCATTTAAAATGAATACTGTTTGTTTCAGTGCTGTGTTAATTTAGTGTACACGTACAGTGTATTTAATTTTATTTATTTATTTAGTATATATAGTTAGGCCTACTTTGTTTTCAAGGGGGAAAAAACCCCAAATAATGCCACCTCATTGAAAACCAGATACAGTAGATACGGAAGATGGATTTGGAGAACAATTCGATGCGTGTCCTTGTGACTGGAGGGTCTGGGCTGGTGGGGAGCGCCATTAAGCATGTGGTGCAGGAGGAAGGTGAGAGACGGGAGGGAGAAGAGTGGTTCTTCCTCTCTTCCAAAGAGGCCGATCTTGTGTAAGTCATATCATGTCTTTATCAATCATATGTACACTGGCCAGTTTGCTGTTGGGGTGGGAGGGCTGTGAATCTCTCTGAGTTTGATCACTTCTCTAAACTTGTGGGATGCTGCTGATCAATATGGGCGTGATCTCTAAAAGGTGCTGCGGTGCAACTGATAGTGTGGTACGAGGCGTCAAAAAAACAGCTCCCGTAGGATTTTTGTGCTAAAATTGATTTTTTTACAGATCTTGGTTCTATAGAGTCCAAACTATGAGAAAATGATGGGGTTCAAATTTTCCCGACCCCCACCCCGTTTCTGGGGGGGGGGTCATCTATTTGGGACCTCCCAGAACAGTATGCCAGCCAGTTAATGTCCGATTTTCATAATATTAGAATTATTTTGTATGTTTTAAAACATTCTGAGTTGATTTCTTAAACTTTTAAAGTGATCAGAAGAATCTTTTTTTACTTTTGGTAGGGGTGTTTCCTCACCTGGGACCTCCCACTAAGACTATGACATGTTTACAGAGATCCTGTGCAAACAAGGGCTGTGTTTGAGAAGTACCGGCCCACTCATGTCATCCACCTGGCTGCCAAAGTAGGAGGACTGTACCAACACATGAGGGAGAACCTACACTTTTTGGTGAGACAATCTAAATCAGTTTCTCAGTAGCCAACTACTCTATTGTTATCATGTTCAATTTGGTTATAGAGCCACCATAAATATGGGGCCACAACCTATCTACTGAGTTGCTGGTTATGACAGTCTGTCTTCACAGAGAGACAATCTGAAGATAAACGATAACGTGCTACAAACAGCTCATGAAATGGGCGTCACCAAGGTGGTGTCTTGCCTTTCGAGTTGCATCTTCCCTGACAAGACAACCTACCCTATTGATGAGACTATGGTGAGTTTAGGTATATTTTTTGAGGGGCGCTAGACGAGCAAATCGGCTAACCATTCACATGAATTCAGTTCAATGAAAGGGGCAATTAGGTCATAATGTGCCTCAAATATGACGTAAATGTTGTCCCAACACGTCTCGTATTTGCCATTGACAATGAAAGGAGAAATGAGGTCAAATGTGCGCCAAATATGATGTAAACTTGTGGCAACAAACATTAAATGCCTTTGACAATGAAGGGAAAATACAATATGTAGACGAGCAAATTGGCTGCTAACCATTCACATAAATTCAGTTGTTCATGAGATGATGATTGAAAGAGTGTCTCTTGGAAATAGTTCAGGTATAGTGATTGACAGGTGAGCAGGCAAAGCCACTGGCCAGGCTGACCATATAAAGGAATGAAGGCAGAGGACTGTGTTTGGCCACAATGTGGCAGTTTACTTGTGGTATGTGCTTTACATAAAAGAAACATATGATGGAGGGGAAAGGAACTGGTTGGAATAACGTGTTCCTTCCACGCGCTACGTCCAACCAAGGAAACTCCCCCCTGTCAGGTGTAAAGGAGCAACTTGGACACTCAGGCATGCTCTCCCCAGGCTGGCGGAGGGTGTGTAGAGCCCAGGATCACAGTAGATGATTGGCACAGGGGTGAAAAATGGGTTACAAAATCGTGGGATAAAATATATATAAAAAAATAAAAATAAACATATGGAATTCTGTGTCAATAATTAAGAATAATCATCATCTCCAATAAACAAATCATAAATAGCAGTTCAATCTAAATCACTTCAATATTAAACCATCTTCAGATCATGGAATAATTCATATCTAAATAAGTAATCAATCAATGATGTAAGCCTAGGCCTGGGCCGTGGCTCAGCGGTCCAGGCACCGTGGCTGGTAATCCAGTCTGGCAATGTGCCGCGGGTTGGACTCCCGATTCCGACGGCCTTTACTGCATGTCTTCCCCCCATCTCTCTCCCCATTTCCTGTCAGCCTACTGTCTGTGCCTCCATTAAAATAAAGGCGAAAGCCACAAAAAAAACATTACAAAAAATAATATAATAATGTAAACCTAATGTATAGAATGAAAGGATCAAGTCTATATACATCAAACAATACAATATATTGTTTGATGTATATATACTGTATATATATATATATACATATATATATATATATCACTCAGGCTTGATTGAGTGTCAGTGACTCTCCATGAACCTTTTATTGACGATGATGTATAATGATAAGAGCGCCCCTCACTTTACACGGGTGTGATCTTTTAAAGAACGAATACATAGAAAGACAAATATATACTACATATACATATACTGATATAGTGTGTGGGTATGTATTGTACAGTATATATTGTGTATATATACACACACACAAGATAGAGGGAAAGTGTAGCCTAGCAATGACAGAGAAACACGATCTGTTCATTATTTGGACAAAGCTTGTCTTTATTGAATACCTGCTCTCCTCCCTAACGCTTGCAGATACACAATGGGCCGCCCCACGACTCCAACTTTGGCTACTCGCATGCTAAAAGAATGATTGATGTCCAGAACAGGTGAGCTGTGCGCACACAAACAGGGTGTGGAGGGGACACACGAGTTAATCATAAATGACATGCATTCATCTTCAAAAACAACAATCCTTCTGTGTGTGTGTGTGTGTGTGTGTGTGTGTGTGTGTGTGTGTGTGTGTGTGTGTGTGTGTGTTCACAGGGCGTACTTTCAGCAGTATGGACATCGATACACAGCAGTCATCCCAACTAACGTGTTTGGACCACACGACAATTTCAACATAGAAAATGGACATGTGCTTACAGCACTCGTGCACAAGATGTACAAGGCCAAAAGTATGTAACACAGGCACGCAAGCACACACTCTTTCTCTCTCTCTCTCTCTCTCTCTCTCTCTCTCACACACACACACACACACACACACACACACACACACACACACACACACCCACACACACACACACACACACACACACACACACACACACACACACACACACACACCAATGTTACTGTAACTGTACACACAAAGACCATGAAAAAGAAAATGACAATGTTTTCCCCCTGTCTTACCCATAGAGGGAGGAACTCCTATGACTGTGTGGGGCTCTGGTACACCTAGAAGACAGTTCATGTTTTCCCTGGTCAGTAGTGCAGCATCAATATTTGCAACAGAAATATTCAAATGCAGCCTAAAGATCCTTTCAGATGGGCAGTGTGTGACGCAGACGTTGTCGCCTGGATCAACGACAGGTCTGCTCTAGCCTTGCGTAGCCGGCCTTCACCTGCCTTTGCAATACATATTGACCCAGGCAGATTAAGTCTGGCCCCTCTCAATTCTGGGAGACTTCATGAGCCAACCACATTTGTCTGGAACCAGGCTATAACCAACCAGGGCTCAGTATTCAAATATGGGGCGGGACATTACGAAAAGTAAATCTAATACTGAGAGGGACGATACTAATATGCCCGCAGTGATATTAGTATTGCTACGCAAGGCTAGGTCTGCTCATGAGGGGCGAGTTAATCGCTTCTCATCTGAAAGGACCGTAACCGGTTAACTCTCATAGCGTGTGTACTGTGTTTTCCTCAGGATCTGGGCCATCTAATGATCTGGGCACTGAGGGAGTATAATGAGGTCGACCCCATCATCCTCTCAGGTAAGTTCAGTCATACTGTAAGCCAAGGGGTCAGTAAAAGTTAAAAGTCAATTTTATTATATAGCGCCAAATCACAAAAGGTTATCTCTTGATGTTTTACATATATGAGCAGGTCACAAAGATTATCTCCTGTACAGACGAGATAATATCTTGTACGGACGAGATATTATCTTGTACGGACGAGATAAAATGTTGAATGCATTGGCCATTCAGGGGTTCCGTAGTATGTCACTGTGCGCAGGTGTTTATATTGTAACCATGCTTTCTTGCCTCTCTGTCACACAGTGGGGGAAGGGGATGAAGTCTCCATCAAAGATGTTGTGGAGATGCTTGCAGAAATACTGGACTTCAAAGGCCCAATACTTGTATCCAAAACTATGACCTTTAATGAAATGCTACTTTAAGTACATTTTGATACCAATACTTTTGCACTTTTACTCAAGTGAATTCTGGACTTTTACTACATTGCAGTATTGATTCTTTTTTACTTACGTAAAATATGTCAGTACTTTTTCCACCACTGCCCTTGACCCCTTCACGCCAGTACGACACAACCATGTCAGATGGCCAAATAAAGAAGACAGCCAGCAATGCCAAGCTGAGACGCTACCTCCCCGACTTCACCTTCACGCCCTTTAAAGAAGGTCAGAATTTGTATTCTGTATTCATTTCAGCTTCAATGTAGGCTTCAGGTGTTTGACGAGTTGTGGCGAGAATGTGTAATGATGAGGTCACAACAAGCTGTTAATGAGATATTAACAACAGTCAAACAGGAGTCTCTGTTTTAAAATGGATTCATGCAACAGCTAGATAAAGATAACAAGACCAAATTATTCAATTTGTGTCAAGGAAATATCTCTGTAGTTTTGGCCCTCCACGCTCGGCCTACAAGCGTACAGAATATTTGCATGCAGCATCTCATAACTTGTTTTTCCAATTCTCTTTCAGCCGTCAAAAAGACCTGTGATTGGTTTGAGGCCAACTATGACATTGCTCGCACATAGAGACCTCACCCAACCACCAAGCATTTTGGTTGAGATGGCAAACACCTATTGTGTTCTGTTCCATTTGATGACTATGTAAATAGATGTTGCTGGGTACCCCATGTTGTACCGTTTACATAATCCAGCAACCCAGTGCTCACACCACTCGGAAGAGTGTGTGCATGCATTTCTGTCTGTGTGGGGTGAAGACATGGAATGGCTTGACTGAGAATGTTAAACACAGTATTAAGGTCCCTACACACCGGACACGATTTCGGATTTTTAGCTGCGTTTTTAATGGTTTTCCGAAAAACGCGCTCAGTGTGCAACCACCTTTTATGTCACTCTCATCAAGAAACTGTTCAAACAAATCTTGTCTAAATACAGTATAAATATAGTATATAAGTACATGATGATGGTAGTATGGTGGTGATGATTATAGCCTAGTGACAGCAATGGTGGCAGAGATGGAAATGTTGGTGGTAATGGTTGTGGTGATGGGGATGATAATATGCTTAGAATGATGATGATGGTATCTGTTATAACAGCAATAATAATAATTATGTAGTGTATAATAGCATATAAGGATATAAATCAATATAATTACATGCTTATTGATAGAGTGGGATTGTTTTTGTTTGTTTGTTGAGTGTCTACTTTCGTTTATTCAGCTATTCCAACTATTTTTGCCAAACATAAGGTCATGTACGACGATAGGCCTATTCCTTTTTTGATCACCTTGAACAGTTTGCTTATGTTGATTACAGTATGTGATGTTATGGCTACTGGAGATGATTAAAAATAAACAAAACTAAATAAATACAGCAAAATGAAAGTGAAACCCACTTTTCCCCTACATTACTTTTATCATCATGAGTGATTCTATTTTGATCACAAGTAATTCATGTCAGTTGTAGTACAGTGTGTTCTTATTATTAAATTATTATTTCTTATATTAGAATATTATTCTAATATGACTAATTATGTACAATCATCATGGTAATATTTCAAGACAATGTGAAAAATCAACCATGGTTCTCCATTTCATAAAAAAGGCCTATTATCAATCCTTTTTCTTCAAGAGCAACAGTGTATTCCTTGAGTCTTACTGTATGATTTCCTGAACTGAGCAAGGTCTTTGAGCACTGTGTACCAATGTATGTTCTGTCACGCACTAGCTTCGGAAACCCAGATGTAGTCAGTGCTTTTAGGGGATTAATCCGATATGATTAATCAGCAATATGATATTCCAAAATCATAATAAAATGACTCGGGAATATTCAATGCTATTTCAGCGCATCACATTAAAACGTCTCGTCTGTCGGACGTGAGTTGTTGAACCGCTTGAATAAATGAAATGTAATAGAAGTCCCTTTGCATAAGCAACATTCAGATATAGGCCTACAGTAAATCATGAATCAAATAAACTGCTCCAACAGAATAGATTGTACTATCAAAAGGAGTGTTTATTAATATCGATTACTGGTTACAATGACATAAAAACCACATAGCAATGAGCGAACACGTCATGAGATTGTTTCCATTTGGCATGAGCCACAAAGAAACAATTAAATGTGTATTGTTTTATTGCGTTAGTCAGGCCGGAATGCGATTTGCTGTTGATATAGCCTGCACAGAAAATGTGTCAGTAATCAAGGGCGAACGCATTATCTGGTCCCGTCTGATCGAACGCAATACACAACTGGAATAGGTTCGCTTTTAAAACACTTTGCATGGATGAAGGTATAAGCAGCACAGAAAGAAAAGGAGGGAGGAGATGAGGAGAAGAGTAAGTTCTGCATTGCCAGGAGAAAGTTCACTTGGTCCAGATGCAGCACGCGAGAATAACTTTACTTTTCCTCTTAAGTTAAAGTAACAAGTCGATCACTGTCTCAGAGTAAAACTCGCATTAAACTGGTATATTAACAAGGACTGCTCTTAAAGGTAGAGTCAGTGATTTCACTTAATTCAAATATCACTTATTTTTTTGTTTTGTTGTGATAATCCTCTCTACTATAGAGTGTGCTGACCATATAAGGAGTTCCTCCCTGTCCCCAGTTAACCCCTGGGGGTCAAAAAAAATTAGGTTTCGTTTTTGTTCTCTATCCTGATTGGATGAAAGCTTGTGTCCCAAGGCAAAAACGAAACCTAAGGGTTTTTGACTGAAATCACTGACACCCCCTTTAAAGTCCTAATCACCGTTAAGACTAGGCGGTTGTCCTCAGGCCGGCTGCCTGTCTGCTGTCCTGTTGGACCACCTGCCTGCGCGTAGGCCAGTCGCTCCGGAGAGCTACTGCGTAAGAGAGCGCATAGGCGGTTGTCCTGTTTGGGCCGACTGCATGCGCTCGGCCAGCTGGGTTGATGCGACCACTCAGCAGAGCTATCGCCGTCAAAGAGCGAGCGTGTCTTAGTTGACACTTCATTATATTGAAAAGGGGTCTCACGCCTTTTATTTGTCTTTCCCAAAACTGGTTTAAACCGGTGCTCAAACTGCTAACTTAAAGAAAGCAGATAACAGTTCATAATTAACAGTTTTACCACACAGGAAACATCCCGTGGTCATTATTCATTCCTATCTCCGTTGACCATCTCGCCTTACTCCTCTGAGTGCTACTGCTAACACAGATGCGCACGTGCGCGTCGCACGTGCGCATCTGTGTTGCATGTGCCATGTGGCGTCAGAGAGTCTTCTTTTGCGGGTCAGTGTTCGGTCACGAAAGTCACCCAACTTGTATTGTATTGTATACTTTATTAGTATACAATCTAAGAAATGTGTCTTAGACAAAGGGCCCGCATAAGTGTGTGTTCCTGGCATATCTCCCCAAGGTCATGTCACATTGCCTCAAAGTCCTGCGTTATCATGGCGAGTTCAGTGGAAACGAACACGGCCCATAGTCTGAAGACACAACAACAGGTGTCAGGGAGGGTGGGGGTTGAGGTGGGGGGGGGGGGGGGGGGGGGGGGCAGAGGATCCTTTTCTTCGCTGTCTCTTCTTGTGGAGATTGTCAATTGGGGGGGGGGAATCCAGATTCATGTTTAGAGCGAGGTATAGCAATATGGCTATTTCACCTCTATGTCCATTATGGCTCTCTGTCCGTCATGGCTCTCGGGCGCTGACCTGTTCCAAGATCGTGTCCATCTTCTGATGCATCTGCAGGGCTGGCCTGTTCCAAGATCGTGTCCATCTTCTGATGCATCTCCCCAAGTGCCCTGCCCAGCTCGGCCATGGCAGGCAGCATAGGGGCTCCGTTCAGCGTTGCCATTTTCCAATTCTTCGGTACACAAGACCAATGCACAGCCCAATCAGCAGAAATCCTGTAACCATAATCCAAATAGATGCCTCTTCTACACTGATAGTCGGGGGAAGATCCATCAGGGTATTGAGCGGGCTCTCCAGAACCCAATTTACATGAAAAAAAAAAATGTTGTCCATCACGTACCAGCACACTAATTCCATGATTAGTTCCATGTTTTGATAGTTTCAGGGGTTTCGAAGAGACAGTGTAGAATAGACGCTCTGAGCAGGGAGTACAGACAGGGAGGGAGAGAGGGGAAAAAAGCGTCCGCCCTCTTCAAGAGGCAAGATAGAAGACAGACACAAGACAGACTTCAGTCTGTCTTGTGGTCACCCAAAATATAGCGTGACAGTTGTCCGGTCTGGGTTTTGTCATAAACCTGCACTCAGCAGTGTTAAAACAGGGGTCAAATTGAGGGCTACACTTTGCCGTTTCTCCTAATTATACTCACTCAGGAGAAACTGGTTTTTGGTGGTATGTCATCCTTTCATTGTTCAGCACAAATTGTGCCTTGTCAATTAACACCCCCCTCCTCACGCTACACAGACGTTAAGGTCACACACTGATGACAGCCGAGGATTACTGTAACTGTATGAGGCCACACCCAAAGAGTAAAAAGTGACCTGTCAGAGAGGCATGTTCCATATCGTATGTTCCTGTGGAATGTGGATCCAATGTAGTTATTGTTTAGTCACACGCTCTTGTTAATACTTTGCATAGGTTCAATATGTATAAAAACCCTGCACAGGCAGATATATCAAAAATACTTAATATTTTACTATTAATATTTTACTCAATAAATGAATAATGGTGAATTTGCTACTTTGAAACATACAATTATGTGTGAGTGAACTTTGATTTGGCGATCAATTTGAAGTTTAAATGTTATTATTAGTGTTGTAGTCGAGACCACCTGGTCTCGTCTCGAGACCGGTCTCGAGACCAAATTTTCGTGGTCTCGGTCTTGTCTCGGTCTCGCGCTTCTCGCCTTTTTTTGTCTTGTGGTCTCGTCTCGGTCTCGCGCCTCATTTGTCTTGGTCTTGTCTCGGTCTCGCGCTTCTCGCCTTTTTTTGTCTTGTGGTCTCGTCTCGGTCTCGCCTCTCATTTGTCTTGGTCTTGTCTCGGTCTCGCGCTTCTCGCCTTTTTTGTCTTGTGGTCTCGTCTCGGTCTCGCGCCTCATTTGTCTTGGTCTTGTCTTGTTCTCGGACTTATTGTCTCGGGTCTCTTCCCCCACCGAGACCACTCGAGACGAGATGCAAACTGTTATTCCTGTCAAACTGACAGTGACGGACAGTGTGACAGGTGAGGTCACAGTTCACAGGTTAATTCAGTGCATGCGCAATGCACATGGTTTATTTTGGGGGAACAACAAATGTACTGGTCAATAAGATGTCGGCTAATTCAGCTGTTATAAGGTTTGGCTTTGTGGAACACAAAAATTACATTTTCAAGGATAATGGGGGGAAAAAGCACAGTGCAAAGTGCAAGTTTTGTGGAAAATCATACTCTGAGACGTCAGGAAGAGGGAAAAATAGTCTTGGTCTTGACTCGGTCTCGCCTCGCGGCAGTCTCGGTCTCGACCCTCCTAGGTCTTGGTCTCTGCCCCCTAGGCTCGCATCGGTCTTGGTCTTGGTCTTGGTCTCGACCCTCCAGGTCTTGGTCTTGGTCTTGGTCTCGGCCCCATAGGCTCGCATCGCTATTGGTCTTGGTCTCGGTCTCGACCCTCCAGGTCTTGGTCTTGGTCTTGGTCTCGGCCCCCTAGGCTAGCAGCGGTCTTGGTCTTGGTCTCGGTCTCGACCCTCCAGGTCTTGGTCTTGGTCTCGGCCCCATAGGCTCGCATCGCTATTGGTCTTGGTCTTGGTCTCGACCCTCCTAGGTCTTGGTCTTGTCTTGGTCTCGCTTTAGGTGGTCTCGACTACAACACTAGTTATTATTACATTAGGTATTGTACCCGTTGTCAGAGTACCTGTCCGTCTGTGTCCCTTTTATGCCCATATGGAGTTCTGTATCAGGCATGCCCAAATATGGAGTCCAGGCCAGTCTATGACGCCGACGCCAGTACTATGACATCATGACATCAGGGTACTAGATGGGGATTGTGATTTTATCAAAAATGTGTTGTACCCCTCAGTCTGTCTTTGTCCTTTTATGGCCATATGTGGAGACCCCTGTACAGTACATACAGTTGCTCTGCCTTTAATGCTCATATACTGTATGTACTGTGTGTGTGTGTGTGTGTGTGTGTGTGTGTGTGTGTGTGCGTGCGTGAGCGCGTGCGTGCGTGCGTGCAATGTGCATATATATATATATATATATAGAGCACCTTTCTAAACAGAAGTGCTGCACAGAGAAGTTACACAGGGAACTCGTTTGCAAGGCGAGACCAACTGCTTCCCCCCATGAGTGAGATGCTGCGGTGCAACTGATGCTAAGACTGTATGAAATGTACAGAGATCCAACCCAAGGGCTGTTACAACAGCTCATGAAATAGGCGTCACCAAGGTGGTGTCTTGCCTTTCGAGTTGCATCTTCCCTGACAAGACAACCTACCCTATTGATGAGACTATGGTGAATACAGTTTATAACTGATAGGCATTAACTAATACAAAGAAAAATATATAGCCTTTTACATGATATTGTATATGCGGAGAGGGAGAGAGAGCCTATAGAAATGACAGACTCCATAGGAGTAGTTATAGCATAATGGTCCTACAGAAGCAATTATCCTGGTTTTGTAGCATTGTTTCTGTACGGCTATATGACAGAGAAACACGATCTGTTAATTATTTGGACAAAGCTTGTCTTGCATGAATACCTGCTCTCCTTCCTAACGCTTGCAGATACACAATGGTCCGCGCCACGACCCCAAATTTGGCTACTCGTATGCTAAAAGAATTATTGATGTCCAGAACAGGTGAGCTGTGCACACAAACAAGGTGTGGGGGGGACACTCGGGTTAATCTGACAACAGCTTGAAAAGCAGCAAATAGTAACCCATACTTTCCTCTTTAGTAGGGAGTTAGAGATATAATAACCCTATTTTCAATCATTTTCAAAACTACACTTAAAGAAAATCACTTCATTTGCATTTATTTTCTAAAATAGGCAATACAAGCTCACGATGTGTAGCATCATCACCTGTTGTGCTTGTAGATCTGCTATTTTCAATGTACAGTAGGCCTACATGTACTCAATGCTAACCCTGCTGTGGAGGGCTTGGAAGGAGCGAACCGACCAGTGGTGGAAAGTAACTAAGTACATTTACTCAAGTACTGTACTTACATACAGTTTTGAGGTATTTACTCTATAGTGGAGAATATCCAATTTTCAGTACTTTTACTTCTACTCCACTACATCTCAGGGGCGAATATTGCACTCTATTACAATTATTTGAAAGATTTATTTACTAGTTACTTTGTAGATTTTGATTATTATTAACATACATTAACCACTTCATCCCTATACATTTCGGCCATTTGAAACTAGCCGATCTACAAGCACACACTGCGCCACAATGTGGTGCTTTGTGAGCTTGTAGAACTGCTATTTTCAAAAGATTTGTATACATTTGAAAACTTGTGAAATTGGACAGTCTGCATAATGAGTACTTTTGATACTTTAAGTACATTTTGATACAAATACTTCTACTCAAGTCAATTATGGTGTCACGGGATTAAAACAAATCCAAATATTTTCCTCTGTTTTTCCCATAGAGGAAGGAACACTGTGAATGTGTGGGGCTCTGGCATGGCTAGAAGACAGTTCACTTATTCCCTGGTACAGTAGTGCAGCATAAATATTTGCATAAATATACATATTATTTACACATTATAAAATATGTATAAATATTAAGTGCAGCCTAACCAGTTAAGTGTGTATGTGTTTTTTCCTCGGGATCTGGGCCATCTAATCATCTGGGCATTGAGGGAGTATGATGAGATCATAGAACCCATCATCCTCTCTGGTAAGTTAAGCACTCTACTCAGTAGATAAAAACCTATTTTGGAAATTATATTTTATTGTGAAGTACGTTGAGTTTGCGCACATGTAAATGAGACTGTCAATGTGTGCATACATGTACTGTATACAACCATGCTTTGTCTCTGGGTCACAGTGGGGGAAGAGGAAGAGCACTCCATCAAATATGTTGTGGAGATGCTTGCAGAATTACTGGACTTCAAAGGCCCAATACTTTACTTTGTTTATTTAGACGGATGCTCTGATGATGCCTTATCACCATGAACTTAGTTAACCACTTTCCTAGCTACTCAAAGATTAAATTCCCATTGACAGTGAATGGATGATGTACGATGATAAGACCCTCACACAGGTGTGATTTTTTTATTGAGTGTCGCTAGCCCCTATATATGTCCAGCTTTGAGGGTGTGTCTAAACACAAACATTGAAGACGAAGGTGAGGACGCAAATTCTCATTGGCTGGAATTAGATGTATGATGATAAGAGCGCCCCTCACTTCACATGGGTGTGATTTTCATTACTTTTGTATGATGATTGGAATTTTGTTGTTAATTTTCATGTCATGATTATGAATTGAATACCCAAGACCTGAATGGAAACAAGACCGCAAGGACAATTTTTTTAGGTGATGTCATTTTGGACCAAGTGTTTGACTGTACTCTGTATTGTTTAAGAATTAACAACCAATTTAGCATAGCAGTGGGTTGTCTTCAATATACAACAAAGAACTACAACGTTCAGTGTTACAATAGGGAGTTCCAATTCGACCATGTTAGGCTAATAGGGGTGAACGGAACCATTAATACTTGCAATAGTTTTTAATAAATATTTTTACTGGTATAGGCAAAGATTAATTGCACAAAGTTCTGCTAGGATGTTAAAAATACAAATACAGATCCCAATGTTGATTGCATTAAAAAGTAATTGCAATATTGAATCATCTGAACCACTGTATCGTATCGTATAAATATCACCAGATTCTTGCCAATACACATACTATAGGTCAGGGTTCCCCAAATGGCCCGCGGGCCGCCTATTGGGGAACCCTGACCTATAGTATGTGTATTGGCAAGCGCCCCCTTGTGGCCCCTGGAAGAATTTGAGGGGTCCCAGATATAAATGGCATTACATGGGGGTCAGTAGCCCATATGCATGTCAAACTGGGCATCCTTTTCAAATGCCCTGAAAATGAATTTTCAGGGCAAGACCTCGACCCCGTGCGTGCAGACTCGGCCCCCAGCCTGGTACGCTAGTCAAAATATGGCCCTAGAGGAAAATTAATTGGGGAACCCTGCTATAGGTTATAAAACAGTTAAAGTGTTTTCTTTACTAAGATGATACAAAACTCCTTAATGAAGAAAAAGGACCAGATAACAACCTACAAGTAACAATTTTTTATTAGGAAACTAGTCAAATAATCAGAATAAAAATAAAAAATAAACAGCTTTTCCACCATTCAAATGGAATTTTGCCCATCTGTCTGAGTGTTAGAACGGCTTACACACAAACACACCCGCTTTTATTGTTTATGTGAGGAGTGTATAGCACAGGGCTGGGCTTCCTTCCATCACATTTTCTTCAATGGTTTTTCCATTTCCTCCTCACCGGGGTCGCTCTCGTCAAACCTCTCCCCATCCACAACACAACGCGGCCGCACCTCCACCGGTCACTCGGTCAGGTAGAAGTGCATTTTGTCGTTGACGTTCTTGCGCTCGGGGTTGAGGCGCTTCAGGATCTGCGCCAGCACGTTGACCGTCTGCTCGCTGCTCAGGCCCGTGCGCTTGGTCTGGAACTTCTTCAGCAGGTCCTTGGTGGTCATGGGCTTGCGGATCAGGTAGCGACGCACCGCCTCCTCCGTCAGCTGCACGTCACTGTGGGCACGAGAGGACAGGTGGTGGTGGTGGTGAACGCCAAGTGTTTTTTCTGTTGCTAGCAGCAAGTACTGTCACCTGATTCGACTGTTATCAATAGACAAGACCGCAGTGATCACTTAGGATCAGTACGATTGTTTTCGACGAGTATGGGCATTAGGACATGCTTGCGGTTAAGTTTAGGGGAGGGTATGAGGAGGCATGTCATTTTCAGTAGGCTCCCAGCATGTCCAGTAGACCTGACTAGACCGATAAGATCGGTTAACGTGTCATCAACGCCAATCGCAGCCATCAGGAAATGGCTTCGTTATTACTTTTCGTTTTTCGGCGTGCCCCTACGATCGGCTTTTGGCTGAGGAATTTAACAACCAGTTTGGCACATGAGAAACTAACTTATGTAATTAGGAAGAAACCTGAGGTATTCTATAAGTTATGGGAGAAGTTCTTGGACTTCATTAAGCGAGGTGATATTCAAGAGGCTTTGGATGTATAGTGTTTAACTGAGTAGTCAGCTGGGGGGTGGGGGTAGGGAACTGTGATGGACATTGTGAATCTGTTTGTTTAACTGTATGTAATGTGTTTAATTTTCGTTTTGTCATTATTTATTTTTGTTTTGTATTTACTATTGTCAAATCATTTCGTGATAAGATTGTTTGTATTTGTGCTGCCAGGGGGATGTGGGGGGGAAAAATATATATATGTCAATTGTTGAAAATACTTATGTGTACTATAAAGAAAATGAATAAACATATGTTTAAAAAAAAAAAAGATAAGATCGGCGTAATAAGTAACCTACTGGGAATTATTGGTTGATTTTCAGTCGCAACGGCTGGTACTGTATACTGTTGTATACAAACGAAAGCAAATGGGTACTGATAGGCTGTGTTTAAGGAGGGTGAAACTGGGGAAGAATGGGGCCAATGACCAACCAAAACCACTCATGCAAATGTTGTCCCTGCATGTTAATATCACTCTCCGACCCACACAAGAAATCACACACAAACATCTGTTTTTGTAATGTAATTTAAACCACTTAACTCTAAACCTCTGTTTGAAGAAAAAAAGTGTTTATGGGTGATTTGTGGATCAAGTTGTTGGAAGGGGACACATTTGGTTTGGTTTGTCAGTTATGTCGACTAACTTATTTGGTTGTACAGTGTCTGAAGTGGAATTAATACACCATAACCCTTTACGACCTGAGGCCGATACTCCAAGATACTGCAAGCTCCTATATCTGCTATACGCAAAAATCTAACATTTCCCCGTTAGGACGGGTTAAAGGTGAGGGATGTGCATAACCTTGCTACACTGCACCAGACGTCGACTGTTCCTAGGACTGGAGGAGTTCACCGAGAATGACGTGAGGGCCTGTGTGCTTTGTTTTTGAATACATTTGCCATTGCATTCAAATGTGTGGGGGCCCTTGGGGTGTGACGTGACGACAAAACAAAGATAGCTAGAGAGAGAAGGTACAACATAAGTTGTCGTGTACCTAGTGCTGGGGGTTGATTTGCCAGACGCGGGCTGGGGAGTGCTCTTCCCAGAGCCAGAGGCAGCAGGACTCTGACTGTTGGGCTCCATCTTCAGCCTCTTGGCAGCCGGCGTGTCAGTGGCACCACTTGGTGGCTGTCTCTTACCTGGTGAGGATGTCGATGATGAGGGAGGGGTTAACGTCAGGAGACAGTAATTAATAATCACAGAACTCACAGATTTTGGTAAAAGTACCATTGCTAACATATTAATTCTTTAAGAGGTGTGTGTGTGTGTGTGCATGTGCGGCACTGTGCGCACGTGTGTGTGTGTGTGTGTGTGTGTGTGTGTGTGTGTGACATCTGTTTGATGACATGTTTTGCTCCCCTAGAGACTGGCTGTTCCGGCAACTTCACATACGTTCATAAGCATAGAAGTTGTGGACTTTCCCCTTGAGAATTAACAGTGTTCTAATTCAACTATTGTTGTTCCCACAAATGAGTCTGCTCTCCAGCATGTTGGCAGTCTCGCTGTACTGAGGTTCGGTCAGCGCCGTCCAATAATTAAATGGCAGAGGTTGGACAAAATTATTAGATTATTTTGTTTCTCACCTGATTCTGATAGGACATTAGGTCTACTAGCCAGGATGAAAGAATCTACCCTAATCTGCTCACTGCTAATAGCCTAAATGTGCCTTAATCCAAGATGGCCCTATGAAAACCCCCTAGTTTGACATGTCATATGCTACTTAAAGCATAATGACATTTTGAAAATAGTGCCTTATAATAGGTTATCAATAGGGCCATCTTGGATTAAGGCACATTTAGGGTATTAGCAGCCAAGTTTGTCCAACCTGAGAGGAAATTTATACTTTATTTACTGGACTGCAGACTTTTGATCGCACCCACAATCACTACAGTGTCTCCTAGTTCACCGTTTCCCAAACAGTGGGTCGGGACCCATCTGTGGGTCGTGGACACATTTTATGGGTCCCTACATTTCACACATACATTTCAAATTTTCAAGTTTTTCATGACAAAACAAATTCAATGTCTTTTGTTTTTGGTAATTTCATGAAATAATAAAAGAAAAATCTAAGAAATTCCATAAATTAGAAAACAAAATGTTTTAAGAAGTAATGAAAATAGCCGATGTACAAGCTCACAACGCTGCGCGAAGTGACGGGTTGTGAGCTTGTAGATCTGCTATTTTCAGTAGTTTGGGTCACGGCAAATGTCTAATCTCTTTTTGGGTCTCGACCTAAAAGCAGTGTTGAGTAAAACTATGACGAAAAATGTTCGTCGACTACCTTTTTTCACTGACAAAACTAAATGAAAACTAAGCTATGATGACTAAAACTAAATATGTTGACAATTTGTGATAAAGATAGCCTGATGAAGGCCGCATAGGCCGAAACGTTGCTATTTCCCTGCATTTGAAGACAGTGTGCGGTTGTTTTCCTTGTTCATTTTTGGGGCACCGTATCCTCTCCTACGCACCTGTCGCCTGTAGGTGTGCAAAAGCTTTGCTTTTCATTGACAATTTTGTCAACAAATAAAAATTAGGATGTTAGGAAGGGACTAGTGGACAAGAGATCCAGTATAAATAAAAAACAGTGTAAAATCAGCCATTATGACGGCAAAAATACAAAAAAAGACTACATGAAAACTATTGAAGAGACTATGACAAAAACTAAAATCTAAATGTGCTGTCAAAATCAACACTGCCTGAAAGGTTTGGGAACCACACCATCCTAGTTCATATAATGGCGTGTGCATTTGAGTGAGCGAGGAACTGTGTGTAAGCACCTTGCTCCAGCTTGCTGGCAGCGGCACGCAGCGTGCTGGATGTGGAGGCGGAGTCTATGGACGGTGTCCCGGGACGGCTGCCCGTCTTAGAGCTGCCCCCGGAGCCGCGGCCACCTGCTCGCTTGGGAGGCGTGCGCTTCTTCTGAGACCGGGAGGAGGAGGAGAAAAGAACGGGCGTAAGCGGAAGAAGAATATATTATACGTAAGTAAGTAAGTCTAGCTGAGTCATGAGGCCCGTAGGGCAGGAGCCCATCTTCTGTTTCTGTAGAGTGAGGCAGCTTGATGTACAAGTACACCCCCTGGACATGACGCTAGTATGTCGCAGAACTTGCCCCCCAATCCAACCCTAGATGCAACCCTAGTGCCAAGCAGGGAGGCACTGGGTCCCATATTTATTCTTTGGTATGACCCGGCCGGAGATCGAACCCCAACGTCCCAGTCTCAGGACGGACACTTTAACCACAAGGCCACTGAGCTGGTACTATACGTCATTTACGCAATACCAGCTAGAACCAGGTTTCAAACCCAGCGAAACCTGGCCAGTCACAATGGCCGGTCACAATGAATTACATAATCACCTAATTGGAATTAATTAATTTTAGATAATCGCAATTATAATATATTTCCATATTTCCAAAAATACAAGATATAGCAGATCTACCAGCTAGATCAGCTGTTTCAGCAGTATAAAATTATGAAATGTCTTCACATACTTAGTTATTTGGTTATTTGACAGATCTGACCTGTGCATTTGTTTTATTACAAAGCATAAAATGCAAATAGAAATTAAATGTTTCATTCATATGTTCCAATCTTCAATGCCAAAAACACAATTAAAATGGTTAATTGTCTACTTGCGTTGTTTTAATGACAGCCCTAATCCCCATCCCTATACTTACCACCATAAAGAGAGCAGAAGCTGCTCCTTCTCCTTCAATGTCACTGTCATCTGAGCTATCCGACTCTCCACTACTGTCTGCAAGGCAACACACAAAAACACATTTATACTTTGGAGCTCCTATGTCGCACAGCAAAAGCTGTAGACGTGCCATTGCTGTTGCGAGACATCATCGTGTAAATTAAGCAATGCTCTTCTCAGAAAATGGCAATAAAATATAGCATAATGTTCAGATATTAGTCAGTCAGATATTTTGTTCAGATCATCTGTTCTAGCCATACAATTATCAGTACCTTTCTTCTTTTTCTTCTCCCCTTGGACTGGAGTCTTCTTCCCCTCCTCTTCCTCCTCATCCTCTTTGCCTTCCTCTTCGTTCTGCTTCTCCTCCTCACTCTCTTCTTCGCTCTCGGAGGCCTCATCAATTCCTGCAGATTGAGTGTGGTAAGTAAATTGAGTAGCAGCAATTTATCAATCAAATACATGCAATGTTCAATCATGTCTGGAGGACATCGGGGACCATACAAATCTGGAACGTTGAAGGTTGGGATTGCATGCTTCACATGTTTATACCATTCCCATTGTCAGAGTACTCGCTGTATCTGTTGTTAGGAGTATGCAGTGTGGTACCCGTTAGAGCCCTGCGTGGATGATTTCATTTTTTGACCGCCCGCAGTGACCAGCACAGTAGGGGAAATTACGTTCTCCTCTGACATATTCATATCTTGTTAAAGTGTATAAGCTCTGTATCTGGTTGATTGCAGGAGGATGCAGGATTTTGTGGGTCCCGTTGGTTTTATATTGACCGCCTGTTCCCGACTGCAGGCATATAAATACCACGCTGGGTCCCGCTGGATCCCACTCCCGATGCAAGGCTCTAGTACCAGTTACCTACAATACAGATACTATAGATAGCGGGCACTGCTATCTATATACACTTATACTGCGGCACAAACTTGAAGCGAATCTCGGCCAATCCGTGCAATCTATGGGTTGGGGTAGCCAATCAGGGATGCCAATGCCTTCAACCGTAGTTGTATGCACAGGCACAAACCCTTGTGCAGGTAGGAGGAGACATGTTCTGATAGGAGGAGACATGTTCTGATAGGAGGAGACATGTTCTGATAGGAGTCATGTTCTATAGGAGGAGACATGTTCTGATAGGAGGAGACATGTTCTGATAGGAGGAGACATGTTCTGATAGGAGTCATGTTCTATAGGAGGAGACATGTTCTGATAGGAGGAGACATGTTCTGATAGGAGGAGACATGTTCTGACCTTTGGGGACAGATTCCTCTCCTTTGCTAGGTTTGTTAGGTCCTTTCTCCGGCTCCTCCTCTGAACTGTAATTGGGGAGAACAAAGAAAGATGCCTGTGTGTGCATGTATCCTGATACATATATATATATTAAAAAAAAAATATATATATATATATATATATATATATATATATATATATATATAAATATATATATATATATATCAAAAGTCCATACAGTGTGTGTATGTGTGTGTGTGTGCTATTACCATCTATTTAGGGATTAAAATCCCACATGTGTATATTATAACCAGTAAAAGTCAACCTTGTTACTTTGGTCACCAAATTGGTAATTTCATGGTTAAGATCTTTAGAATTAAGATTCAGGTTAGGCTCTGAATAAAATTGCTTTTGTGGTCATTGACCGAAGTGATGTTAGGGTAAAGATTAGTTTGGGCCAGCAGGTCACGCAAAAAGCAAAATGTATGTGACATCCCCACAAAGACAGTAAGACAGTGTGTGTGTGTGTGTGTGTGTGTTCTGACCTGCTCTCATCGGACATGTAATCGACCTCCAGGCCCTCATAGTCTCCATCGTCGCTGTCTTCCATGGCCTCGTTGTCGCTTCCCTTCCTCTTCTTCTTCTTCTTCCCGGCCTTTCCCTTCTCCTTATCTTTCTTCACCTTGGACTTGCCCTCCCCATCTGGCAGGTACAGATGGATGGATGGATGGATGTGAAGTTGGTGGAGGAGAGAGGGAAACAAAATGTGAACGGAGAGAGAAGTGACCGTGAAGAGAGGGAACAAGGAAGGAAAGATGGGGACAGAGAGAAAGACAATGTTTTCAATTAGAAAGGCAGAGCGGGAATACCTACACCTACCTATGTTAATTTAACTCTCGAGTGTAAATATGGATCCACTCATCAACCAATGGGTGCGATAGGAAACTCAAATAATGAGTTACAACTATTTTGGGGTCTTTCAGCAAGGGTCATAAGAAAAGAATGTGGCAAACTAAGCTTCAGGGAGAAGAAAGACTTCGATGCACCTGCCAAAACACCTCCCCCTCACCCCACCTTCAAACTCACGCCTTTTTGAGGGGTGCTAGCCCCTCCTATGCCCCTCTAAGCTTTGTGTGTTTGTGTGAATCATAGCAATGATTTGATTGGCTGAGTACAGAATTGAGATGATTTGACTGGCTGAGAAAATACGGATTGAAGATAAAAAGTGAGGGCAGAAAATTGAAGACACAAAATTGCAATTGGCCGGAATGAGATGATGTTTGATGATAAGAGCGCCCCTCAATTCACATGGGTGTGATTGTTTTTTCTTTCCACTATTCTACTTCTCCCTTGATACTTCACCCAGCCCTCTTCTCCAATCTCTCCTCTCTCATTCAATTCAACCTTACTGATGTCTGTGTTCAAACACACACACGACTCATAACAATAAAACGATAGTTACGTATGTAACTACGGTTCTATGAGTCCCGAATGACCGCCAGAGGCGGTGCTTTAAGCATGAATATGTCCTTCGCGCATGCGTCGTCGAGTGTTGTATACAAACAAAGTCAATTTTGACCCCGTGATGACCCGAAGTAGTCTATATCTTCCGGCAGTCTGCAGGGGATCAGTCTCTACAGAATTTTCTCGCGCGAACTCGAGGATTCTGAGTGACAGAGTGCCTCTGGCGGTCATTCGGGACTCATAGAACCGTAGTTACATACGTAACTATCGTTCTATTTCGTCCCTGCTGACCGCCAGAGGCGGTGCTTTAAGCATGAATGACTTATGCCAGCCAAGTCACGAGGGATCCTGATCACAAACCATAAGGAGTAGGCTTGGAGGAGTCTCGTAAGAGGACCACGTCCAGCGGGTGGGGAGTGGCAACACTCACCCAGAGGAACAGACAACTCGCTGTGATGCCCATGAGGCAGCGGCACAGATACATTCCAGGGGTACTTCCCTCGGGGCAGCCCATGATGTGGGGACGCTCCCGTTAAGAGTGGCACCTCACGCCAAATGGTAAGGTACGATCACTCGCCCCATAAACGTGGTTGATGGCATCCACAATAGTGTGGGGCGGGCGCTGTCTGGAGAGAGCGCTACCTTTGAAAGGGCCATCGTCACAACGGAACAGCCATTCTGACCGCCGAAAGCATTCGGCAGGTCTAACAAGCGGCTCTCAGGGCCCACACTGGGCGCAATAGGTCCCGCTCGTCCATCCACTCTCCTGGTGGAGGGTAAAACTATGCTAGCCGTATAGGCTGGTTGAGGTGTGTATGTGACAGCACCCTCAGGAGGAACACTGTTCGGCCACAGAGACACTCAGGCCGTCTGAGCTTTGCTTCGAACGCAAGTCACTAACAGACGGGACGTGCCGCTCACGGACACGCTTCGTTACAGCAATATTGATTCTAGCATATCAACATGATATTGCCCCTACTTATGCTTTTAGAGTAGGAGATCGGCCCTTGTCTAGGAGGGACTGCAGAACTCCAGACAGGTAGGCAGAGCAGCGCACTAGGTCTTTGCTCTGGCCTCAGTTGGAAATAGGTTCCATCGGTTATCGTACAGTAGCCTGATGGATGTCATGGATGTCACCCTTGAATTCAGGGTGGCATGCCTGGCTGGTTCCACACAGCGGTTCAGGGCCGCCAGTGGCCAAACGCACAGTTGGGGGCGTTGAGCATTTGAATGCCGTATCCGACCGCCTCCCAGTTGGGGAGACCTCTGTCGGGGAGACGCCATGGCGTCCTCCGACTGGGTCTGGAGACCAAGTACTTCTTGGCTGGGGGGGGGGGGGGCAACCAGCAGTATGGTGTGACCCTCCTAAATAACTCTGAGGCGCTGGTCGTATCAGAGAGGCAGTGGCAAGGCATATGCAGTGCCTCTGGCAGTGCGCATTTAAAAGGATAGTGCCCTGTGGGCGGTGGTCTGCTTAGGGCCATGTGTGTCAGGAACGATGTAGGTCGTTCCGTTCATACTGGCTATGTGGCAGGAAGCCTAAGAAGTCCAGCAGGCTGACAGCCATTTGTGGCGTTCAGGTTCTATGAAACCGTCGGACCCTTGCGTCCTGGCCCGGTGGGCTGGGTGTCTCCGTTAGGGAGAACCAGGGAGGTTAGTGAGGTCCAGGGTGAGGAGGTCCACCTCCGCTCTGCCGGGGTAGCCTCTGATTAGTGTTCACCACCACTGGATGGGGTACCGCTCCCCTCATGGAAGCTTTCGATGGGAGGGAGAGCCTACCATGTAGTCCCGCTCTCCACTCAGACAACTTGCCTATAGGCTGATCGGGCGGGGAGGCTGCCCAAGTCAGGAGGGGGTCCATAGACACCTACAGCAGCCAAGCAAACGTGGCCCTGCCCGATGACTTACGTGATACACGATCGAGGTGTTGCCCGAACGTATGAGAATGTGCTCGCCTCTCCTGTACGGCAGGAAGTGCACACAAGTCTCAATGTGATTTTTTTACTGGTTAAATAAAGGTTAAATAAAAATACGGCAGGAAGTGCTGTAGAGCGGAGCACACCACTTGCCGCTCCAGCACATTGCCGTGTTCGGCCCAGTAGACTGGCACGAACTTCATAAACCTGTTGGGTCCCATCAGCTTCAAGACATGTCGACACCCGTCTGTCTTGCGTCACAAGGAAGTATGTAGATCGGACTTCCCTTAGTGTGACTGAGGATATACAGCCTCTGTTGCGCCCTTGGGCAGGAGGACACATCACTCCTGGTCTGATAGTAGGGCTCTCGTCATGTTGCTGATAATGGCCATTTTGACCCGCCGGATATGGGGGGCTGGCGTCAGAAGGCGCTGCACAGCCCGGAAAGTCACAGTCAGGTCCCTGCGTGGGACGCCAGGGAACACGCTGGCCTCTAGTGTGGGCCGGCGGTGATACGTGAGCTCCGAGGGCAGTCAAGATGATTTCATCAATGTTGGAGCTCGGCCCTTTGGGAGGCGTGATGTGTCGTAGGCCTACAAGCTGCAGCCTGGTCTTCCCCACCTGGATGGTTCGCTCCGGCGCTTCTCGCCCCGGCTGAACCACCTAGTGCTCCTGGCTCCTCAGGGAGACTACGGAGAGTTGGCCTAGTCTCATCAGTCAAGCTTGACTGTGGAAACCCGGCTTGGCGACGGGCTAGAGATACGATGGGCATCAGCCGTCCGTGCTCTGAGGACATGACGCCAATGCCTCCAGTGATACACCCAAGGTGGCTGAGCCAGTATTAACGTTGCCACTATTAGGTGTGAAAAGGAGGCCCCAGTGAGCAGGTTGCCTGTGCTCCTGTACTGGGGTCGAGGTCACCTAGCGTTCCGCCGCCGGGCCTCGTTGGAGAACACAATGAGGGATGCAGTGACAGGCTTGGTGGCTGGCATGTAACCCAGGCCAGCCCTTATCGCCTTGTGCGTTCCAATCTATTAAAGTGTCAAGTCGTAACGGGTTGTCTCAGGACACTTTTTTCAATCAGGGCAGGGCTGCCAGGATTTCGCCATCGGTATAGAGATGGGAGAAAGCCCTGATCGTCCGCCCGGCAGGCCTGTAGCTGACTCAGGTACAGGCGTGGGGGACGGCGAAGACGGCAAAGCCGCGTCTGCAGTAGGCGCTTGGAGGAGCCGACTGCCTGCTTTAGTATGCGTTCCACGGCTATGCGCATGAGCTGAGAAGTGGGAGGCTGGCTCTGATGCCTGGGAGGCACTGCCTTCTGCATCTTCCTCATAGTCATGGAAGTGCATAGCTTAAGCTGTCGGGGAGAGCACATCAACCTCGAGTCAGCTGTGGCATCAGAGAGGGAGGCGCTTCGGCACCCTCCGAGGTGCCTAGGTGTCATCCGAAGTGAGCATGGACCTCATGTGGGCCAACTCCGCAGATAGCTGAGCCCTCTCGGATCTGCTGTAGCCAGCGGTCAGACCTTTTCCTCCTGGCACACGGGGCAGGACCAAGGTTGGCTCACGGCTGAAGGAGAGCTTCATACGAGGTACAAAAGTGGGAGCTCTCCATTGTGGTGGCACCGGTTACTCTGGACCGGCCGGTGCGCACAAGTCCCAACTAGCCCAGGGCGCGGACGCTGCTGGTTGCTAGGTGTTGGCCGTATGCTGGGGGGAGGAGGCGCGTACGCTGCCTGTACCAGCAGAGGCTTTCGAGGTACAAAAGTGGGAACTTTCCGTTGTGGTGGCACCGGTTCCTTTGGGCCGGCCGGTGCACACCAGTCCCAACTAGCCCAGGGCGCGGACGCTACTGGTTGCTAGGGGTGGGGCCGTATGCTGTAGGAAGGGAGCGCGGACGCTGCCTGTACCAGCAGAGGCTTTAACTTAGATCGGCATCTAATGACTTAATCGAAAAACTGAATGCTGCTATACCTGCCGCAGCATGCATTTACGTTTTATGCAAATGCTCATTGTAGCACTTTGAGATTCAACCAGATGTAAAGTGCATCATAGAAACAGCGCACAGATGTTGCTGTTAGATAGACTGTGCGACCTGCATGGTCGCGGTGGGGGAGGGGAGCTCGTACGCTACCTGTACCCCCGGCGGAGGCTTACTTATAAATTATGATAAAGTAGCCTCCAGTCAAGGTTTGGACGCTGCTATGTAGCAGCTGTAGCGTTTCCTATGCGAACGCTTATCCCAGCACTATGACATTTATCCAAACTCCAAGTGCATTATTATTAGTGTGGTTGCCCTGAAAGGGCAACCAGACTATTGTAATTTATGTTTGCTAGTCCAGAGCGAAACAAAAGACACTTCCAATACACTAGTCAAGTGTGCACTGCTACGCATTCATGCTGGGAGGAGGGAGCACTAACGCTGCCTACCCCAGCCAGAAGTTTGGTTAAATAAACCGACACAAGCTAGTTTTGGAGAAAAGGCTACAACCGATAGCTCCACCAATAGGGGCCACCTGCCGAAGGAAGGGAGCGCGTACGCTGCCTGTATCAGCTGCAGCTAAGAACAGAACAAGCTATACACCGATAGCTGTTAATAAATGCTTGAGCTAACAAACATTAGTAGTAAGTAACATCAAGCTGGCCGTATGCTGGAGGAGCGGAGCGCATACGCTGCCTGCCCTGTACCAGCTGGGCCAACAAACAGTAAAGCAAGCTATACACAGATAGCTTTTTTTTTTTTTTTTATCTTAGATAGTATAATAAGCGCTTGGGCTACAACTACAGGTAGCAGCGCCAGTTAGAGATCTATGCTGGAGACCAGCTGGGCTACTAAAAACAAGACAAGCTATAGCCTGTTCATAAACAGCTTTAACTTTAAACTACTGGTAGCTGCTGTGAGCTACGCTGGCAGCAGTGCCAGATACCCTGTGCTGGGGACCAGCTGGGTTAATGGGACCTACAGGTGGACAAACCAAGTTGCACCCACTGTATATGCAAAAACTGTTAATGGAGCTTTGAGCTCCAGACATAATAATAATAAACTTTATTTATATAGCACATTTTCATACATAAATGTAACTCAAAGTGCTTCACATTAAAATAAAATAATATAAAATCATACTGTATAATAATACATACTGGTAGCAGCTTCAGCTAGGCCCACTGCTGGGGGCCAGCTGGGTTAACAACCAGACAGGCTATGTACACCAATAGCTATTTAGCTACAGACTATACTGGTAGCAACATCAATACCCTGGGAGGACGCAGGTAGATGCTCCTGTACCGGGCTAATAATAACAACAAGAATACAAGCTATTCGCAAAAGCGGTTAAGCTTGAATGCTGCCAATATTGGTATATGGCTTTGGCCAGCGGGGCTTGTCAAACAGAAAATGCCGGTTAGCCTTAACTAACTTAAGTCATAAGTTATATGTCGACTGCTGAGAGTATGTAGCGACAATGCTTGCCATCAGCAGGGGCTAACCAAAGCTTGACAGTAGCGTGTTTATCAAACAAAGGTAATATTATGACAGTGTTCTTATCCTTCGGCAAGTCTTATAGTCGCTTATAATAAGCGCTAGCGTTCACAGTTGAACAAAACATGCAGAGCAGGGAGGCGGCGCGAACGCAGCCTCTCCTCACAAGAGTTTATGCCATGATACAATAATCATATAATTTGAACGTCTGTTAGCGTTCACAGTCGAAAAAAACTTTTATGCAGAGCAGGGAGGCGGCGCGAACGCAGCCTCTACTCACAAGAGTTTATGCCATGATACAATAATCATATAATTTGAACGTCTGTTAGCGTTCACAGTCGAAAAAAACTTTTATGCAGAGCAGGGAGGCGGCGCGAACGCAGCCTCTACTCACAAGAGTTTATGCCATGATAAAATTATATATCATATCATTTGGACGTCTGTTTAGCGGGGATAGCACCACTTTAAACGATAACGTACCTTTTGTCCGAGGGGGGTTAGCCTTCCTTACCGGCGAGAGAGATTGGACGCTCCTGCGTCCACGTGAATCCGCGAAATAAACTCCATTCATCGAGGAGATAGAAAACCATAGTCGCAGTTCCTGGAGGGCGAACAAACGCTACTCCGACAGGCAGTCACGCCGTCACAGAACTACCGGCGACCAGGTACAGGCACCGTAGCTGCATATTGTATTGCATAGCAATACCTCGCAGCCCAGTGCAAATTTCTCACCACGACGCGCGAGAAAAATTAGAGACTGATCCCCTGCAGACTGCCGGAAGATATAGACTACTTCGGGTCATCACGGGGTCAAAATTGACTTTGTTTGTATACAACACTCGACGACGCATGCGCGAAGGACATATTCATGCTTAAAGCACCGCCTCTGGCGGTCAGCAGGGACGAAATAGAACTGAGCTGCCCTGTATGTTGTGTGTGTACTACTACTCACGTGTACTGTCCTCACCCTGTCCCATGCTGCTGTGTGTGTGTGTGTGTGTGTGTGTGTGTGTGTGTGCTGTCCTCACCCTCTCCCATGCTGCTGTCACTGTCGTCACTGCTCATCTCCAGGTCCTCCTCCAGGTCGGTGATTCGCAGGTCGCCACCGCCGCCCTTCTTCTTCTTCTTCTTCTTCTTGCCTCCCTTTTCACCCTCATCGTCGTCATCGTCACCGCGATCCGTCTCCCGCAAGCGTCTCTGCAGCATGATGCTGAAGTGGTTCACCACCTTGTTTCTCCTGTTGAGAACGTGAAACGTGTGTGTGTAATTATGTGTGCATTTTTGTCAAACAAACATTTTATAGTTGTAACTCATGTCTGTTTAAGTAAGAATAAAGGTCAGGACTTAATAAACACTACCCCTCCCTGAATGTGTCAAAAACTCTGCATGCTCACCTGCCCCACTCCTCCTCTGCCTCCTCGGCGGTGAGAGTGCGGTGTTTGGTCTGCGGTATGAAGTTGTACCAGCCATGGACGGGGAATGCCTCGAAGGCCCCGTCGGGACACTGAGTGAATATGTAGTAGGAGGCGTTCTCCGTCACGCCGCCCTTCTTTTGACCTTTGAATCTGGCACACGCAAACACATACGTTAGCATTCATTTACTGGAAAAAGTGCCATGCACTCATCGGTCTTGTTGTAATGCTAATTTACAAAATATGAAGTGCCAGTTCGCAACTTTGTGTTGCAATGTTTTCAAAGAATTTTGACTGCTGCAAATTCAGAGAGTGGCTGGTTCTTTCCTCACACTATACTTAAGCTGGGCTCACACTACATTTCCTCCATCTCAGCTGTCCGTGTCAAAAGTACGTCATGGTTCCAGACACAGCTCTAGACAATGCTTGTGATTCCATCAGATGCATTTCAGAAGCGCCTTCACTCCTGTAAACTAGACTCTGGTTCTCTCAGCTATTTTGGTCATGTGCAACTTTCCTATTTCCGTCTAAAATGTATCTTTTAGCCCCTCAACACCACAGGATTCTCTTAGCAAATAATCGATTAATCAGCTATTCTAGGGAGGAAGCCCTAGTAGCGCTTGTATGCAAACGAGAGAAGTGAGAACACAGTGAAATGAAATGAAGCGAAGGTGTTTCCGAGTTCTCCTACTTCTTGCCGGACTTCCCGTTGACCTTGAGGATCCAGGGCTGGTCCTCGACCTTGAACTCGCGCGTCACCACGCCAAACTTCTTCCGGCGCGCCTCCTCCCGCTGCTTCTTGCCAAACTCGCTGCCTGCCGCGCCTTCACTGCTCTCCTCCTCACCGTACATCCGTCGAGCACTCATGTCTCGCTCCATGCGAGCCTGGAGGGAGGGGGAGAGGGAAGGCAGCAGTCAGCACAACATGCAAAAAAGATTATATACAGTATATACTGTGGCGGGAAAAAGTACTCATGTAAAAGTATGCAATGTAGAAATACTCCATTACAAGTAGTCCATAATTCAAAATGTACTTGTGTGAAAGTACAAAAGTATTGACATCATAATGTACTTCTAAAGTACCAAAAGTACTCATTATGCACTGTCCCATTTCAAAATGTATAAAAATCCTTTGAAAAAATGAAATGAACTTAGTTACTTTCCGCCACTGTATAATACATCAAAAGTTTGAAGAACATGAAATGTGACAATGTCGTTGGGTTATTGTTCATTGTCCAGGGAAGATGACTGTTGTTTAGGAAAGGAAAGAACAGTCTGAAGTGATGGTACACACTAAAATAGTCAGTGCTCATTTTACTCTGAAGAGTGTACAAATGTAACAAAATGGACCTGTAAGGGTACATTTGGACTCTCTTCGGTGTTTAAGGATTTTACTGTGAAGACTGCAATGCCTAAAATTCTAAAAAGGTCTGACTTCTTCAAAGTTGATATAGTATATATAGTGCCAAATGCCAAAAATCTAAGTAAAAGAGAACTTTGTTCTTCAATATAGGGAGAAACAAATGCACACGATGACTGATAGTGACTTACATCCTGTTACCCAGTTAAGCCTTTTATACTGCCATGTTGTAAAAACTGTATTACTATATATATTTTTTAATCTTATGCCTAAAATAGGGAGTTGGGACGCCAGGGTTAATGTGGTTATGGTGAACCAGAGTCCCAGTGCAATGTGGCAGTTACGCATCCATGAGAAAATTCACCTGTGTCCAGCTGGAACAGTTGACTTTGTCACCCGCATTGAATGCCATGATGCTGTACTTCTTAGAGGTATTCCTGTAGAGAAGACAGGCAGACAGACAAATTTGTAGGTATACTCGCAAAGAAACACATTAATCCCCCCCCCCCCCAATTCATACACAGAACACACGCACACTTGCCCTTCTACGAGTTGCGAGATCTGCTATCCTGGGGGAATGTTCGCCCCCAGAATAGGGACAATATAAGGTTCATGTTCATCCATAGCTAGCAATGCTGGCAGAGAATAGTATAGGTCATCTAAAATATGTCAAAATTGAAGTTTAATTTCATGTTCTATTGTACATTATTATGAGGATTCCCATGTTTAAATGAAATGCAAAATAAATAACCTGTGCTTTTCTGGGTAGATGGACAGGTGGAGTGGTTATGTTCAAGTATCTGCCCATTTTACATCTAAAGACTGGAATAGAAGGCAATCTCAGGTTTCTATGTAATATATATTTGCTTTTATTTGCCCATTTGGTCGCTGGTTCTCCTAACATGGTATTGCCGGTATGTAGATTGGTGTGTCTTAATGTGTATTTTAGATGCGTTTGTATTTTGTCTTTGCTTCTAAGACAATAGAAGCTGGGCTTCACTTGATCACGACACTTGAAGGAATAATCAATCATTATGACATACTGTATGTACACAGCCACACACAACAAAGAACAGCATTGGCACACAAGAGAGGCCTTTGACAAGATATTGTAGGCAGCCCAGAATTTGTTGTAGGAGTATCTGCGTAGGCAGCAGGAGGACTCACTTGGGGACTCGTACGGTGTATTCAGTAGCAGAAGAACTGCTACTCCCCTGGAAGACAACAACCCATCCAGAAGAGTGAGAAGACTAGTTGTTAGAACATGTGTTCTGTCCTCTTTCAAATGTGGTCATACTCTTGTATAGTGATATGCTTTCGCCAATATGTTCCATTTATTAATGAACCAACTACTGTCCGAGATGCTATGCTTTTGTAAATGTCTCAGACTTTGACTTCTCGTTTCAACTGTTTACTTTATTATAACATTTAGCCAAGTATAATATATGTGTATAGCTGCAGTGCAAATATATGGTAGAGGATATAGAGTGAATACAAAAATAGAGTGAATATGACAGAATGATTGACAACATTGCACTAGTAATTAATAGTACACCCTAGACATACCAGTGAAGTCATGGTTGATGCGTGTGTGTGTTCACAATGCAGGTTATCGGTGTGTTTACTCACTAGGTATCCTGTGGAAAAAGACAAACATTACATGGGTGATACGTGAGCTTGTGGCTTTGTCATTTGGTACAGACCATGCTCCTACTCCTAGTGAGAATGTTTCAATATGTTCCACTGCCTGGATTTTTTTTAGGACTTTTGATGTTATTACACGATTAAACATATTTAACAGAAAAAGAAAAAAGAGCAAGAGTTTCTGTTGCAATTTCTTCTAGGTTAAGCCTAGCTCTGGTCCATAGCTCTGATGGACCAGAGCTAGGTTAAGCCCTTATTATAGATAGAATGCCTATACTAATATGCACCTGAAGATGGCACGTCCGATTTAGCCAGGTCTTAAAAGATATGCATTGTTATGAAGCTTATTCAATGCCCAAAGAGAACAAATGGAACCTTTTTCCACGTTTTAAAACTGGGAACACAAATGCAGCTGAATTGTGGGTATGTTTGAACCAGTTGCCACTGGCATTACCTTTTAATTATTATGACTGATAAACACAACCCAAGATATCGGCTCCCAAGTCCCAATGTCACACTTAAATCAAACGGACACATTTATGTAATGAGCTGCAGCTGTCTTTGCCCTAGGCCTAGAATGACCGATATTCTAATCTAATCTTTACACTGCGTATATTCCATACAGCGAACAGCGAAACAGCGAATGCAATTTCCTGGAACCATGCATTCATCTCGGCGGTGTTTTGTTGTGCTCACGCGTCAATGTTTTACTTGTTGTTCAATAAAGATAAATAATAGTAGAAATAACCAAATAATTATATGCTGTGAATAATGCATTTCTCGATTCTAATCTCCCCCTTGCAAAGAGATGCAGACCTCTCACCTATAGCTCTGCCCATAGCTCTAATGAAGAGCAGTAAGGCTATGGACCAGAGCTAATTCAGACCCACATTCCTCAATGTATGCGACGGGTTGGCATTGATCACCACAGCACTACATTTAAGCTGGCTACAATGGTCGTATATACATTACACAGTGCGATTACAATGACCCAGCACTAATATCGTGCTGGATGGAATGCATGCATTGTATGGAATATAAATATATTAGCCATCCATGACGTTTTTGCCTGGCCTTGGTTTTGTAATTTGTAAACAGAGCATGGTGCGCAAACTAAAGAGCTAATCGACGTGCCCTAGATACACCGGACTGTCTATTTGAACTGCATCACATATTTGTCAAATATGGGTAACTGCATATGGCAAAAAATACAAGACAGCAAAATTGGTCAAGAGAAAAACGTTTGTACTCACAGACAACCGTTATTACACCGGCGAGTGGGAGCTGTGGGACCAAATTGCTGATTGCAAACAGATGTCCGCTCAACCTAACTCATCGGCTGGGAACATCAACCGTAAACATTAGTTCCTATGTTTGCTGGGTTCCAGAGTTGTGGTTTGTTTATTTATTAGCCCCTCTAGGAACCCCCGTAAAGGTTTCTGACATTTGGATGTTTCTGACATTTGGATGTTTACATCCAAATGTCAGAAACCTTTACGGGGGTCCCGAGAGGGGCTATTTATTTATTTGACACTATACCTTCTTGCCAATACTTTATCAATATTGCAATACATTCACAACTATTCATCAACAACTATTAAATGTGGAATGAAATAAAATAGGCCAATTTCTTTCTTTTCTTTGCCTATCTATGTATGTTGACCAGATCTGCCATCTCCTGACAGCTTTCTGCAGGTCAGGAACAACATATTTTGAGATGGGGGTCGGCGGATCATTTTTACATTATAATCTTTTGGGGGTCCTTGACATGAACTATAGTTTGAGCACCAGTGTCAGGATTTAGAATACATCTTGTAGAACCGGCAGCCTCAGTCCTAAATGTCTTAACCCATTTAGACATGAGAACGATTTTCTGAAAAACGACAGTTTTCTGAAAAATCCTATGTTTCTATGTCAGTGCGGTTATCAAACATTTTCATGTCAAGGAACCCCAAAAAATATATGTAATTGGCCACCGACCCCCATCTGAAAATATGTTGTTCCAGGGACCCCCGGCCCAGAAGCATAGATTTGAGTTAAAAACGTAATATGGCAGACGCTCACTCTATTCTGTGATGCAGCTAGGTTATTGGCAGACACTCCCTAAGCAGGCTTCACGCGCGGGCTCGGGTTTTGTTCCCCCCCCCCCCCCCCCTCCCCCCCACACACACACACCTGCTCTAGACTGACGAGTGTTTGTCTGACAACTCCTTCGTGTTTGTTAGTAAAACAGTGAAATAAATAAACAAGTTAAAACGTACCAACTTCCACCTCATGGAAGTTGAGGAGAGTTGTCAGTGTCAGGGAGTGGAAACTGCCCAGAGACATGACGGTGACAGCAGGAGGAGAAGTTTAATTATCGTCCTTGGAAAAAAAAGGTAGTCCATTCCCCAAGAGACCAGGTGCGTTAGCTTACCTAGCTACTACCTAGTTAATTAGCTGCTTTAGCATTCATGGTTAATAGAGGTGAATTGTTTGTTTGTGTGTAATGTCATGTCACTAATTATATTTACAAAAAGTAAAATGAAAGAACTAGTCAGGATATAAAGCATTGTTTGTGTGCTGTGCCTGTGAAGTGAATAATATTGTTTGTTTGCTGTTAGGCAGAAATATCATATCCCCATTTAGGCCTGAAATTTAAAAAAAATATTTTTTTCTGAAAAACCTCATGTTTCTATATCAGTGGTTCTCAATATTTCATGTCAAGGACCCCAAAAATGATATGTAATATGCCACCGACCCCCATTGAAAATATGTTGTTCCAGGGACCCCCCAGAAGCAAATATTTGAACTGAAACTCTGAAAGAATATATATTCAAAGATTTGAGGCAAATTTTCACTATTGTTTTCAAAAATAGCAGACCTACAAGTTCATAGCGCGCTTGTAGATCTGCTATTTTTCAATAGCTAAAGTATAGCATAATGTTTAAAACACCAAAAGGGGTTCCCGCCCCAAAATGGGCTTAATGCCCTATACTTCTTCATACAAGACTGTCACACTAAAGTATGAGAATAGGCATTTATACAAGCTATGTGCAAATGTTTTTTTTTAAATACTAAAATAACAATAACTGAACAAGTATTTCAACTATAATTATTATTATAAGTCAATGTCAAACAATTTACAGTAATAAAACCATACAATGTAAAAAATATATACTCTACTATATTCATAGTATATTCATGTAAAGTGTCCTTGTTTTTCAAGGTGCTATATAAATTCAAGTTATTATTATTTATGATTTATGAACCCCTAATGGCTCCTGATGTGCAGGTTGGTGCCTTGCATGGTTTCCGCCACCATCTGTGTATGAATGTATGTGTGAATGGGTGAATGTACAGTAATGCACAATCTATGTAAGGCGCCTTGGATAAAGGCGCTATATAAATGCACCATTTACCATTCATGATGTCCGCTCTCCTATAGCTGTGAATGCTGGACCCTGAAGCCTGCTCTATCGTCCCTGGCCCCACTGTGCTACACCAGAATGCTACGTGCAGTGCTAAACATCAACCAGGATGAACACGTTACCAACATGCATCTGTATGGAGTGATACCGAGGGTGGGTGAGAGAAGATGGCCTCCAGGAGGAGGAGAATGAGGCTGGACGGTGCCATTTATATAGCGCCTTTATCCAAGGCGCTTTACATATGCATTACATTCTCACACACACACACACACACACACATTCATACACTGATTGCGGCGGAAGCCATGCAAGGTACCAACCTGCACATCGGGAGCAATTTTGCCCAAGGACCTGCATGCTCTACCTCCTGAGCCACAGTCGCCACAGTCGGGATGTATGGAGGATGGAGAGGACTGGAGACGCCGCTGGAGGGCTCATCTGAGGGCGAACTAAAAGAGGACTGCTCTATCTCTCTCTATCCGTTGGTGGGTTCCAAACTTTGACCCTGCTGGCCGCCATCCCTTCTTCTACAACTGAAGTAGAAGACAGCTCAAGGTACGAACCCTTTTCCCCATCTTTGCTGCTGCTGCTTGTGTTGTAAGCAAATTAAGCTGTGTGTACACGGCAAGCTGTTGCTGTGATTTTAGTACGCAATGATTGGGTGGCAATTAATGAAACATGTTCAGTCAGTGACTGTTTGTGTCTCTGGGATTGGATGCTGCAGTCTGTGTTGTGTTTCTGCTCTGGGATTGGACACTGCAGTCTGTGTTGTGTCTGCTCTGGGAATTTGTGGATGCTGCAGTCTGCATGTGTTGTGTCTGCTCTGGGATTGGGTGGATGCTGCAGTCTGTGTTGTGTCTGCTCTGGGATTGAGTGGATGCTGCAGTCTGTGTTGTCTGCTCTGGGATTGGGTGGATGCTTAGCCTCGGTCCCAGGCTTACTTATCTGCGAAAAGAAAAGCCTGGTCACAACCTAAGGCAGAGAAGCTATCGGCGGTTCTATCCTACGGAACAGCCGTCAAATGTATTTCCCCCGGGTATGATATTTTCCCGACCAATCACAACACTTGTTTCATTCGCAGAGAATGTAAACTGATTTGTAAAGCATCAACTATTTAACTTCCGCTAAAATCCTGCAACATCCGCTGATAGTCTTTTCAGCTTAGGTCTTGCCTAGGGTGGTGGATGCTGCAGTATGTGTTGTGTCTGCTCTGGGATTGGGTGGATGCTGCAGTCTGTGTAGTGTCTGCCCTGGTATTGGGTGGATGCTGCAGTCTGTGTTGTGTCAGCTCTGGGATTGGTTGGATGCAGTCTGTGTTGTTTTGTGTTTGCCACTGAACAAACTGAGTTGTTGTAACAGAGAATAGTATTATCATGTGGATCTTGGCCACTTCAATTAGCCTTTTAAGTTCAAGCTAGAGGTTTTGGGCTTTCACATGATGACAGCCATCATTTAAAAATTAAGACTGATGTTCATCTACACTATAGTTAGTAGATAGTTAGTTATTGTTACTAAGTGTGCGGCTGCTGTGTTGTGGGTGTGTTGAAGAATGTGTGTTGTGACGGCTATTGTTTAATGACTGGCTTGATGGTAAAACTTATCTCTATGTACTGGTCAATTCCTCATGGCCCGCCGTGGCCATAATTATTTATTTCTTTCTTTATTTTCTTGCTCTCGCTCTTGGTTCATATGACACTGGCTTGTGTCAACACCTCTGTCAATGTAGGCCTCTCTCTGTCTCTGTCTGTGTCTGTGACCCGACCCCTGGTATACTGTAGGTCCCTGTAGAGTAGACTGAGGTTCACATTTCTGGTGTGGTCCGTCCATGTGACACCTAGTTAGTACATTCTTGTGCAGACTGACTCCATCCAGGGCCCTTGTCCTGTGTGTCCATGTCTCGGCCCCATAGAGAAGGTACCGTACAGCAGCACTGATGACTGCTGTGTGAGAGAGGGACACTTCCTTTGTCTTGTATGTGTAGGACATGTTAGTGATGCGTAACGCCTGCGTGATGTCCAAGCACCCAATTATGTGTGACAATTAATCATAAACTTATATTTGTAATCGTTACAGCCCTACCATTTGGTGTAAGAGTGTGTGTCCTTATTATGGAGAGAAAGTGTGGGTACCTGAGGAATAAAAAAGAACATACAAAAAATAGCGGCAATACAAAATGCCATCCTACAATATTTAATAACAATTAAGTTTCAAAATACATTTTAAACCCATGTCCTGCTTTGCTTTTTAAATATGCTTTATTTAAATTATTCATGGCACTCCTATTACATTTATTTTGGCAGTATAGTAGTAAGGAATTGCAATACACACACAGAGTGTTGGTATCAGTTTTTCTGTCTTGAGTCCAGGGTTCTCTGTCTTTTCAGTTCAGTTACTATTTGTATGAAGACCACCTCTCCAGAGATGGCCCTCCTGATCACTCCTGGTGTTCCAGATCTTATTGACCACAGTGCAAACCACAGCCCAATAAAAGTCTTGTTCCATAGCAGACATGTTTTTCATCAAAGACTCCATACAATACTGCATTATATAAGTAACGTTAATGTTAAAAACCGATCTGTGGCATTCCCCATACATATCTTGACCTCTGACAGTCCACTAGCAGGTTCTCTATGGTTTCATCTGGGTTACAGTTTTCATCCGGGCATTTAACAGTTTTTACAACTCCAAAACAACTCAATTTGACCACCTCCCTTACTCCCTTAATGACAGCCCTCTTTTTTATGGATATACTTTTACTACCAATGTTCTTTAAACATACCTGTTTTTGTTTTTCATCAAGATTTATTTTTTCTAACTTGTATATATTGCCATTATAAGCTCATTTACAGGCAATTTGTTTAATTTTATAAGACATGTTAATTTTTCTCTCAGTTCATCATGTAGTTTTTCAGTGTTAAAGCAAAATAAGTGACATTACACTTTAACCCATTTTGTTATACGTTAGCTATTGAAAAATAGCAGATCTACAAGCTCATAGCTTGTAGAACTTGTAGGTCTGCTATTTTTGAAAAATCGTAAAAATGCGGCACAAATCTTTGAATAGGTATATTTCGTTTCAGAAAGTTTTTTTTTTATTTCGACGTCAGGCCTGAATGGGTTAAAACAAGGCTCCAGACTTCCCAAAACAAACTCCTACTTGGCCTCACCCCCCGAACCCACCTCACCCCTGCCCACTTTGACAGGCTGGAATGGCTTAGGGTCGATGACAGAGTACAGCATCTTGCAATGGGTCTGGTCCACAAGATTCGATACACCACCAAGATACCCATGTACCTGTCCAAATACTTCCTTAATGTTAATGTCCACACCCACAAAACCAGAGGGTGTGCAACAAACTATGTGCAACCCAGATTCGGCACAAACAAGGGACTAAATTATTTCCGCTCCTATGCCACCAAAATGTGGAACGCCCTACCAACAGCCATTAAGACATGCTTCCCTTGACTCCTTCAAATCCGCTCTCAAAGGACAACTAGGACGGCTGCAATTCGAAACTGGCCACCCACCCCTTTCTCCCCTCACTACATATGTTTCTTTTCCCTCCTTTATGATGAATTCCCGTTCTGTTCTTTGGCTTTATAGAAGTGTACGTCTCTAAATGTTTTGATGAATTGAACAAGGACACTCTTGTAAACAAGTGTAGTGCGTTATTGGGTCGTCCACTCACAGTTAAAAGTATTTGTATTGAGTTGTGCTTGAATTGTACTGTAATTCTGCAAATTCTGTTAATAAATATTTCAATCAATCAATCAAAGTTAGCACCTTGCTGGCAAGATGGCAGCCGTGTGCATATCGCCAATAGAAAGGCATGTGGTGTGCTCTCCGAAATGTAGTTTAAAGTTTACACACATGCACGCACGCACACTTACAGTACTCAGTCATCACATCCTACCAATTGGTCAGATCCTTCAGTTCCAGACAAGACATGGCCCCTAATTAACATTATTTATTAACTTTATTTATTTACAAAAAAGGAATCTCTGGCCCACGTACCATAGTTTCCTTGACCCCTTCATCGTAATTAAGTTCATGAATCTTTGTGTGTGTATATATATATATATATATATATATATATATATATATATTTAATGTACATGTTCAAATATTCTCCCTCACTTCCTTCATGTTCTTGCGTATTGTGGCGTAGCGGATTAACTTTATTTCACTGCCTCCTGTGCCCAGCTCTTCATCCCAGAGGTACTCGGGGGACAGGACCTTGGTGGGCTTGTTGACCACCAGGTAGCGGTTGACATGGCTCTCCTCCTGCCACTTGGCTTCTATTCCCACCAGCTTGTCTGCCTCCAGGTTGGCCCGGCAAGCCGTGACCAGTTCATGCACCTCGCCCACCGCTCCTCCAAAGAAACCCCCAGCGTAGTAGAAATCCCCTTTGCCATATGGGATGTAAGCAGTAGATGCGGCACGTCGCTCGTAGCTGAAGTTGTTTCGCTCACTTTTGTGCAGCCAAGGATTCAGGACGGCCACCTGGATATATATAAATTAAATTAAATGTTGTTTATTTTTTATTGAAAAGAGCCAAATAGTTGTGCCTGTTCAGTATTTTCGCCTGCAATGCTTTCAAATGTGTAACTTGTATACAACATGATGTTGGTATGAGAGGCGAGCATTTCTCAAATCAGGATTATTTGACTTAATAGATATAAGCATCTCTCCAATCGTCATTTTCATGAACTCACCAGCCGACCAAGGATCTCAGCACCAACACGGCTGTGGAACTTCATGTCGACATCCACACAGTACACGTAGTCGGCTTCGTAGCGTATGCGCTTCTCAATGGTCTCCTGGATGAACTGCATTCTCCTCATGGAGATCTCCTGCCAGCGGCTGTATTTAGGTACTTTGATGACATGGATCTGTCTGCCTGCTGCCATGGTCATATTGATGGGTACGGCATCAGGCTGGTCGGTGAAAACATAGAAGTTCACAGCCAGTCCCACCTTCAAGAGTACATGGACAGATTAGCCAAAATAAGATGTTGGTTGAGTTCATCAAAACATAATTTCCTGAATAGTATACTTATTGATAATGTTTATTAAAAAGGTAATGGGCCAAGTATGTGAAAGGTTTGTCAGATAACAAGTGGAACCCCATAATTATTTTTTAATGATATGGACTCATGTATGTCCGTGTCTCACCATGTAGTGCTGCTCTGCTGTCTCTAAGAAGTCTTGTAGATAACGGATATATCTGAATGAAAAGATGAGTAAATAGCGTTTGTGATGTTTGGAGAAAACGTGTAGGAGTAAAACGTTCTAATGGCCCCCAGCCCCTCCCACCCCTCACTGGGGTAAAAACGGGGAAGCGAAGTAGACAGATCTGTGTTGATCACATGACCATAGAGATAGTGTATACAGATTTGCGTGATGTATGGATAAAATGTGTATAGTATACAGCTAATATAAAGAATAGTTTTTTGCAAAAGTCGGCCTCATGGTGACGCTATAACAGGCCGTTGTGAAGAATTTGGGGCAGAGGTTCATCGTTGGCATTCAGGGAGTGCACAGTTTGGCATCAACCGGGCCAATGGTGCCGGAGATTAGCTGTATACAGACGGACGGACGCACACAACCACACGGATTTACACAGTGCAAAACATACACGGACAGACACAGTGCAAAACATACTCTCTCCCCATGCCTTTGGCCTGGTGGGGACAAAAATAAATATAGAGATGAAAAAACCATTCCTGAAACAGACTTGTTGCTTAGGAGTCTCACTTAACCAAAACAAGCAACATTACCAGAAAAGTGCAATATCATAAACTTACTTGGCAACTGCAAACACGGTGGTTGCAATGACAATATTTTGCGCCTTGGTGGCCTCATCTATGATGACAGGGTCAAAGGTGTCATTCCAAACAATAGGTGCCAGCCATGGAGTAACTGTTAGAACATCTTGACGCCTTCAACAAAAAAAACATTATGGAGAAAAATTGATTAACTGACCTAGAGATGTTTGTGTTTGAAAATATCTTGTCTGATGTACAGTATACTGTACTTACCTCGGCTGCATGATTTTAGCCTGTTGGGTGTCCTGCCTGAAACGTAAAAAAGACATTAAAGAATTGGACCCTGGAGGTCTCACATAAGACCTATAGAGGTGGGGAGGTTTAGCTTACATCTTATTAAGTGTAATATTCTGTATTCTGAACTGAAAAACCAGTCAGATTGAAAGTCACCTTCAGGTGACCGCCTTCGACGATGAAACAGAGTGCACCTTTTTCAATCTGACTGATTTTCCAATCGTGTTGTTGCATATATTATAAGATGTTGCCATTTCACCTCCTAGGCCTACAGGCTGCAACAACTATAATTCAACAAGATTTTGCCCAGATTTTCAATTGCTATATTTTAAAGTCTATCATGATTATTGTTACATCAATTTTTAAATTAATGATTGAAGACACACACTCGTCGTTTCAAGTTTCTTTTCAGGACCGGACGTTCCAAGATGGTGGATTTGAATTAGACGAAAAAAGTACAAACAAAACGGGTCTGTACTATAGATACCAATGGGTCATGTAAGCCGGTTCACTTTGTCCTTATCTTTTTACAGTAGTGACGGACTAAATCCTTTTTGGATAGTAACATTTAAAGCCACAACCTTCCCAGGTCTCAATGATGATATAGTTCAGTTCAGTTCAGTTCAGTTTATTTTCAAAACCACCTCTATTTCTTTACCTCGTTGTATGATAAAGGGGGAGGGGGTTAGGGGAGGGAAATAAATTGTGATGTCACTCTAGTGACATCACATAATATATTATCACATTTTCATTGGCAAGTTTGACTGTCAAGGTTTCAGCCTCCAGGAAGAAACCCTAAATACAAGGGGAAGACATCATTGCACATAACCACGCCAAGGGATATAATGAATTACTGTCACCTCAAACACATGAAAAACTGGAACATTTGAAAAATAAATTAGTGGATCTTAGTGCTGGTCTCCTAGAGATTCCAGAGACCCTTAACACAAAACAATATGGAGACGCTGCCCCTGTGCTGTGGAACAGGCTGCCGAGGGATCTGCGGTTCTCTGAATCTCTGGACATTTTTAAACGAAATCTTAAGACGCACCACTTTAGCATTGCTTTTACTTTACGTTGCATGTCTTTTTTACCTGTTTTAGTTGCTCCTTTCTTTTTACTATATTACTATGTACTTGATTGATTGATTGATTGCCAGCTTAACTATTTTACTGTACAATGTGCTTGTAACACAATCATTATACCTTACAAGTTGCAAGAAAACACCTCATGTGCCCACCATTCCCACAACTGATTTGGTATAAGACAAAGCAACACATTCCACTGGCAGAAAGACATATCCAGACCAGGAACTGTCTTAAAACCAATTACATGACATCAATATACAAACCATATAAATCATGGATCAAAAGCCAATGAGATGGCACCTTTGTGGTATTTAAAAAAACACAACTTTTTTACGTTTGAAATGTTATGTTTTTTTTCTACCATCAAATTGTTTTTTAAATGTTTATGGTCATGTTTCACCTTTGTTCTCTGGACTGGTTAAATGTTGACCTCCAAGCTCTGGTCTGGTAGAGAAACTACACAAGTTGTACATTTAGAAAAAATATTAAAAAAAAATATTAATATATATTAATTTTTTTGTACTCGATTGGGTCTTTTAAACTAAAGTGTTACCGTCTTTTTAGAAAAGTCTCCTGTGGACAGGTGGGGATAATTAGCCTTGTGCTAACACACTGTAAGAAATTGCATCTACGAATTGTAGCAATGTGATTGTGATGTCCAAAAGTAGAAAATCAACTGAAATTCGAGCAGTTTAAACAGCTTACCATATTTCCACCACTAGTCTCTCTGGTATGGGTCGCCATGTCAGGGTTGGAACAACAGTAGAGTTCACACTAGCAAAGCAGACAAATGTGACAATGGCACAGACATGCATTAATTGGTCAGAAACCTGCTTGCTCACATGCTCAGTAAAAAATAAAATAATAATCATGTTGTTGAGAATGCAGGTCAGCATGCAGTATGAAATAAAAAAGGATCCTGGTGACTAGAGCTTTGCCTTTTGTACATTTTAGAATAACAGTAAAAGATGCTGACCACTGTAAGCTGCTTTCTATATTATTACAGAGTACTACAACAATCTGAATATGTATATAAATAAGAATCCACCAGTCTTGCCTATTGTTAAGACATTTATATAGTGTCTGTGGATCCAACATCCTTGAATAGGTTTGCGCCTTAAAATAATTCAATGTAGGCCTACTTTAATGTTTTGTTATTGTGAAGTATAAGGAGTCAAGGACTATAATCATATTGCATTTCTTATTCTTCGTTCTTCATACTGCCTATCATTGAGGTTGAGGATAATATGTTATGAAACAAAGTTCAAAATAGCATTAGAATTGACCCTACCTTTCTCCCCCCACAAGTCTTTCTGGTATCGGCTCAGTCGGCTGCGATATCAGGTTTCCAACAGAAGAGGTCCCACTAGCAAAGGGGATAAATGTGACAATGGTTAAACGTTGACATTTAAGTGGAACGTTATGTAGTATATCTTAAATGAAAACTGTAAGGGGACGAGTAGAGGGAATTCAAAGATACTTCTCTGCCAGTCCTTACCTCAAACGTGATGAAAACAGGAAGCTTTAGAATAATAAAGAAGCTGGATGAGTACGCATACAGTAAAAAAATAACGATTTCACCTATATACTTTACTAGCCTATACAGTACATAATTGCTCACATCCATGGGGTTTATGTGTGCTTTTAATATTGACATATTGTTTGGATATAGTTTCACTTGATGGACAATGCTTGTTAATGCAAGGAATTGCAATCAGGTGTAAATTCAATCCATATATTTGTTAGAAAATAAATAAAAAATGGTCACACACAGTGTTGCACACAGCTATAAAGGTTTCCAGGGACAAAAATATGTTAATTGAAGACCGGGTAGGCACCTTGGACATCATGGACACATGTAAAAATATAATTAAAGTATATACATTCGATGGGTAGCCTATAGTGCTTTTAATATTGACATATTGACATCAAATTATTTCTTAACATTTTGCATGACAAAATAGCCAATTATATATACATTGATGTGCATGCCCATGATGACCACGCCACGCCAATGTTATTCACTGTTACATTACAATCATAGGCTGTAGATTACAACTACTGATTGAACAAATAATCGGATTATTTACGTTTGCGTGTATATGTACGGAATTGCACTTGCTATTTCACCATGTTTGGGTGAGAGATTTCACTAGGCTACTTTTGCGCGACATTCTTGATGAAGCAGGGCATTCAGAGAAATGCAAGGTTTCTGCCTGACAGCAGATAGGAGCCTATTACTGTAAATAGCTGTCAGAATGTTCACTGTCTTGTTAGAGACATGCAGAGATGGTGGTTGCAGAAGATTGGCAAGTTATCTTTAATATATAAAACAAACTACGGCGTCAAACAAGCACAAAAAATTATGCGACTTAAAAACTTACCAACTGAGACAAAGCAGTACGGCTCCAAGTAACAGTAGAAGTTGTCCTTTAAACAATAAATAACAATTAGGCAAATATCCTTATAATGGCACTGACACGTTTTTGTTTCTTTTAATAGACTAAGTAAATGATTCGTCGTAGGCCTAATAATAGAGTAAATAGTCTACTCACGTTTTGACATAATTATTTTGTAGCTGCCCTCGATGTGAAAGAATAAGAGTGGATTGGTCTCAACGGGTGTTTTTATTTCCTTTGCAATCATGGATTGTACACCGTGAAAACTATGGAAAGATTGAGAATAAATACATTAACATTTCATAGTTTCATTCAACAATAAAAGCAGTGCATTTGAATAGTCACGTTAGTACAATTCAACAATAAAATACTTTATAGTTGATTATAATTCAGTGATTCAGTAGCTTTTATAACAACCTTTTTAACATAGAAACCCAAACAGGCATAACGCAAAATGAACCAAAACAAAGCATCGTAGACCCAAACAAACAAACAAACAAAAGCAATTAAGCCCAAAGTAAATAATAAACGAAAACCCAAAACAAACAATATACCTTGCTCCGGCTATCGAGGGGCTAACACGTTGTTTGGAACCTTCATACACCGTCTCCCATGTTGACATATATATATGTCAACAACGAACACAGCGGGCGGGCACTGTGGAAAGTATAAGCTGCTCAGTCTACTGAAGGTACGACCGTACAAATGTCTAGGTTCAACATTTACAGCATTATTATTAAAGTGTGAGAAGCGTTACCAAACAAACATACCGTAGTGTTTCTACGTATACGCACACGCCGTAGTCTCTCTCTCCTGTCACTGTCTGACTGTGTGAATGAATGTGTGGTGCGTGGCGGGGCGAGCGGTCTTAGGCGCGTGCCCGTATGGTGACAGGTGACAGGGCGCTTCAAAATAAAAGGTGAACCAAACGTACAAGAAGTGACAAAATAAATATATCCCAAATCAACGTAAACAACTCAACTTCAAACAAATTAATTGAAGTTAAAACCAGCAAGTGTCCCCGACACTTACATATTTGATTGAGTCAAATAGTGCAGAACAAAAGGCAATGATCTGTTAGCTCCAGACAGTCTTAAAGATTTGTTAAAACTGTCACTATAGGTTGCATAGCCTATACAGACTGGCTGAGTAAACCTCAAAGCCTGGGCAATAATCAGTACCGGTAATCAATCCAGAGGGAAGCACGCACCTCTTTGCATGACATGCAAAGTGCTCTTTTCAGAGCACTTTGCAATATCAAGTGAGGCATCAAGTAAGGCATTTCTATTTTTGGGAGGCATAAAAGTAGATTTCTTTCTGAAGGTAACATATCAGACATCAGGGTGGGTGTATAGTCGTCCAAAATGCCACTGACTATGCCATTAATGACAAGGAATGATGGTACAAAGTAGACGTTTGGTATACATTTTATGGGTTTTTTTTATTGATTGATTGAAATATTTATTAACAGTTTGCAGAATTACAGTACATTTCAAGCACAAACTCAATACAAAGACTGTTCACTGTGAGTGGACGACCCAATAAAGCATTACACTTGTTTACAACAGGGTCCACATTGTTCAATTCATCAAAACATTTAGAGACGTACAACTACAATATAGACACTTCTATGTAGTTAAAGAACAGAACAGGAATTCATCATAAAGGAAGCAAAAAGGGAAAAGAAACAGTGAGGGGGGGGGGAGGATTCAGATTTTACAGGGGCCAGTTTCGAATTGCAGCCGTCCGTAGGTGCCCTTTGAGAGCGGTATTGAAGGAGTCAAGGGATTCACATGTCTTAATGACTGTTGGTAGGGCGTTCCACATTTTGGTGGCATAGGAGCGAAAATAATTTAGTCCCTTGTTTGTGCCGAATCTGGGTTGTACATGGTTTGTTGCACTCCCTCAGGTGTTGTGGGTGTGGACTTCGTTATTAAGGAAGTATCTAGACAGGTACATGGGTATCTTGATGGTGTATCGAATCTTGTGGACCAGACCCATTGCAAGATGCTGTACTCTGTCGTCGACCCTAAGCCATCCCAGCCTGTCAAAGTGGGCAGGGGTGAGGTGGGTTCGGGGGGTGAGGCCAAGTAGGAGCTTGACCAGTTTGTTTTGGGAGGTCTGGAGTCTTGTTTTAAGGGCCTTTGAGGTGCTGTGGTACCAAGAGGTGCATGCATATAGTCAAAGAAACCTTGTACGAGGGCTCCTGTTAAGGTCTTCAAGGTGTTTTTGTTGACCAGTGAGGAGATCCTGTAAAGGAATCTTGTTCTTTGATTGACTTTTTTGATTACGTTGGTGGCCATTTTATCACCGGAAAGATTGGCCTTTCGTGTGATAATATTGTCACCCACTCTAACCAAGAAGCCATCTGCCTTGCTGAGATTACTATTTGATCCGAAGAGAATGGATTCCGTTTTTCCCAGGTGTAAGGATAGTTTGTTATCAGCGAGCCAGCGAACTATATAGAAGTGTCTATTTGTATACGTCTCTAAATGTTTTGATGAATTGAACATGGTGGACCCTTTGTATTGAGTTTGTGCTTGAAATGTACTGTAATTCTGCAAACTGTTAATAAATATTTCAATCAATCAATCCACCTTTGTAGAGGAGGTAACTTGTGAACTCAATACTGCCATGGCAGAGCCAGGTTTCGATGGCTCCTAACTACCGTATGCCAATTTATGGGTTTGTTTGAACATTCCTTTGTTTTGAATTCTGAGGTTGATTGATTGTTTATTTATGTGTGCCCAACCCTCATGGGTTTATATAAGACACCATTTCACAATTGCATTTACAGCATGTTTACATTACATAATTCATTACATTACAACTCAGATTTATACAGAGTAGCCTACTCTGTCTTCTTTCCCAAGCTTGACAAATACAATCTGCCACAACAAAAGTCCCTTTGGCAAAACATCTCCATTTTTACAGAGTCATTTATTTTAAATCAAGGAAATCCCCACAGGTAGAAGACATCTTATTAAAAAAATATCCCTTATGTCTTCATATTTAGAGGAGTAAAACAAAAAGTGAACTTCATTTTCAATTTCACCAATTCCATACTACCGGTACATGAATACCAATGTTACATAGATGATATATTTATTATTTGGAATGATTGAGCTGCTAATCTGGATCTCTTTCATAATCTATCAAGTCTCTGTACGTACGCGTGTAATCCACATAACTCGAGAACCCTTAGCACCACCGACTTCAAATTTGACACACAAGTTCCACACCACCGCAGGGGGTGCAGTGCCCGGTGTTGAGTCGGTCGGACCCATGGTTGTCCAGAACCGCCACAAAAGGCCTCTGCCTGGGCTCTGAACATGGCTCCTGCCAGCATCCCTATGGAGCGCCTCACAGCACTCCATATTTGGGCATGGCTGACACAGAACTCCACAAGCTGGCCTGTTCTGTTATCCCAACACTCCATATTTGGGCATGGCTGACAGAACTCCATAAAAGGGACACAGACATATCTGGGTGCATGGGGCATGCATTTCCATTCAACTTGCATCATTGCATCATTCATCATTGCATCAGGCTAGTGCCCAACGGGCACGCCGTAGAGGCCCCATGGGCACCACTCTAGTTATTTAAATTCATGTATTGAACACCTTAAATTTACCCTTGAATTCAGTGACAGCAGCTTAGTTAGTGTGGTTGCCCTAACAGGGCCCTAACAGGGCAACCAGACTATTGTTATTGTAAATGAGGATACTTTGCCGCACACACTCGAGCCATATGTCAAATTGACCGGCTTCATCTGGAATCATGTGCTTGTATTTCTAAGAGATCCGTTGTATAGTTTAATTGATATTAATGAATTAGTTCTCCATAGACTTATAATGGGGAAATCGAAGACTAAATACCGTAAGCGACATATTTACAAGACTTGGGGGGAGGTTCATAATAATTATGAAAATTTATTGAAAAGGAATTACATCAGTCGGCCTCATGGTGGCGTATCGTTCGGCCGTAATCGTCGTCCGAAGATAGTAGGAGGGGCCTATTTTACAAAAAATGCCATAAGTGCCATAAAATGCCATGAACGGAATGTCCGATCCATTCCAAATTTGAATCGCATGTCGCGGGTGGTTCAATCAACCAAGTTCCAAAAGCAATTCCATTTTCATCCATCCATTGAAAAACCATAAAACCTGGGTGATCTACGCTATCAAATTGTTTATTCTCGCAGTATAGTACTGTACAGTATAATTATGAATGATACATTCTCTGGCTGATTTTAGTTTCTACCCTTCTAAGGACCAGCTGAGACCCCAACTTTGAGAACCAATGGTGTAGTGACGGGCGGGAACCCCTTTTGGTGTTTTAAGAATTATGTTATACTTTAGCTATTGAAAAATAGCAGATCTACAAGCTCGTAGCGTGGCACTCGGTGCCGCACTATGACCTTTCTAGTTTTTACTTGCGCAAGCAGAGCGCGCAAGTAATCGTTTCGCTTGGTCTCTTCGAAGTGAAGCCAAGTTTTCTTCAACGGTAAATCTGTGCCTGGTTTGCTGGGACTAGTTACAACATTACGTCATCCTTGAGAGAGTACATGGTGTGTATATGACGTAATGTTACAAGTTACAAGTTACAAGTTACAACATTACGTCATATACACACCATGTACTCTCTCAAGGATGACGTAATGTTGTAACTAGTCCCAGCAAACCAGGCACAGATTTACCGTTGAAGAAAACTTGGCTTCACTTTTTGGAACCAAGTAACCACAGTATACTGCTAATCAAATTACAACTACATACTCTGTATGTAGTTACTTGCGCAAGCAGAGCGCGCAAGTAATCGTTTCGCTTGGTCTCTTCGAAGTGAAGCCAAGTTTTCTTCAACGGTAAATCTGTGCCTGGTTTGCTGGGACTAGTTACAACATTACGTCATCCTTGAGAGAGTACATGGTGTGTATATGACGTAATGTTACAAGTTACAAGTTACAAGTTACAACATTACGTCATATACACACCATGTACTCTCTCAAGGATGACGTAATGTTGTAACTAGTCCCAGCAAACCAGGCACAGATTTACCGTTGAAGAAAACTTGTCTTCACTTTTTGGAACCAAGTAACCACAGTATACTAGATTGTAACTAGAACTGCACTCTGCCGAGTGCATACTTGCTTGTTGCACACTAGTAGGCCATAAATGGCCTACTAGTGCGCAAGCAGAGCGCGCAAGTACTTTCGACCGCTGGAAACGATCACATCTCAGTATCTCTGTGAAGGAACGTTTGAAATGTATAATCATTACGTGTAACTATTTGCTACCTAACTACTTTTTTACAGAAAAATGAATTATTGATATGTGATGAAAAAAAAAGGTATATAAACTGAATTAAAATATATTATACAGTATAATTATTTTATTACTTATTGTAAATTGTTGAAGTTAGAGACACATATTACTCTGATCATGATTTAGTATTAATATCACTATAGTACAAAATGAAATACATTTAAAACAATTGACAATTTACAATAAGTAATAAAATAATTATACTGTATAATATATTTTAATTCAGTTTATATACCTTTTTTTTCATCACATATCAATGATTCATTTTTCTGTAAAAAAGTAGTTAGGTAGCAAATAGTTACACGTAATGATTATACATTTCAAACGTTCCTTCACAGAGATACTGAGATGTGATACTTTCCAGCGGTCGAAAGTACTTGCGCGCTCTGCTTGCGCACTAGTAGGCCATTTATGGCCTACTAGTGTGCAACAAGCAAGTATGCACTCGGCAGAGTGCAGTTCTAGTTTTTTATGTTTTGGTGAAAAAAGATGTGGGCCTCGCTGCAGACAGGCACAGATTTACCGTTGAAGAAAACTTGGCTTCACTTCGAAGAGACCAAGCGAAACGATTACTTGCGCGCTCTGCTTGCGCAAGTAACTAGAACAACTACATACAGTCTGTGCCTGGTTTGCTGGGACTAGTTACAAGTTACAACATTACGTCATATACACACCATGTACTCTGGTCCCAGTTCACAACGATGACGTAATGTTGTAACTGGTCCCAGCAAACCAGGCACAAACCTACGGTTGAAAAAAACGGTTGATCTGGATTGCACAAAAAGTAAACTATCACAAACAGGAGGTTTACCAACAACACTCAGTATAGCAATTGGTGCACAAGTGATGTTGACTACTAATGTAATGGTATCTGATGGATTAGTCAACGGTATCAGAGGACTTGTTGAGTATATTGACTTTGAGAAAAACGACACCTATGTTACAGTAATACTTGTTAAATTCCAAGACAAAGATGTTGGTCTTAATGCGAAGTCTAATAGTAAATATAAAAATTACCCAGAAGCAGTTCCAATATACAGACATGAAGCTATAATTTTCCATGGAGGCAGAAGAACAGGATCAACAAATAGGTTTCAATTCCCGTTGACATTAGCTTGGGGATTAACTATTCATAAGGTTCAAGGTTTAACTATACAAGAGATTGTTGTATGTATGAAGGGCTCACGTTTTAACCCGGGACAAGCCTATGTAGCATTCAGTCGAGTGAAAAGGATAAGAGATCTATATATACTTGATTTTAGTCCTAAAAAGATCAAAGTAGATAAGAATGTAGAAAGAGAAATGATACGATTACGACAATCACCTCTAGAAAATCCAAATATACGGAAGATAACTCAATTACCATTAAAACATTCATTAAAAATTGGATTGTTGAACATCAGAGGTTATCTAACACATTTACAAGATATAAACTCAGATTCCCAACTCGAAATGTTGGATCTAATAGCTTTTACTGAAACACACTTGAAGAAAAATAATAACATTACTTTTAAACTAAAAACAATGAACACCAATTACAAAACAATCAGGAATGACAGAGAATATGATATAGGTGGGGGAGTTATGTTTGCTATAAAAGAAGATATTGCCATTGAAATAATTCAAAAATAAATCGAGATATTAGAAAAAGTAGAACACGTATGTATACATGTAAAAAATAAAGATCTATATATCATTCTTATGTACAGATCACCTAAAACAAACCTTACGGAATTAAACACATTTCTCAAGAAAATGGTAAAGTATCTATCATCTCCGACTTCCACAATTATGATAATAGGAGATTTCAATGAAGACCATTATACTGAAAAAGATATAAATATAAAGACCTTCATGTCAAGATTAGGCTTTAAACAATTAAATACAAATCCAACTACAGATTTCGGAAGTATTTTAGATCATGTATATTTCAACAAATTTGAAAGTATTATTACAGAAATTGAAGTTAGAGACACATATTACTCTGATCATGATTTAGTATTAATATCACTATAGTACAAAATGAAATACATTTAAAACAATTGACAATTTACAATAAGTAATAAAATAATTATACTGTATAATATATTTTAATTCAGTTTATATACCTTTTTTTTCATCACATATCAATGATTAATTTTTCTGTAAAAAAGTAGTTAGGTAGCAAATAGTTACACGTAATGATTATACATTTCAAACGTTCCTTCACAGAGATACTGAGATGTGATACTTTCCAGCGGTCGAAAGTACTTGCGCGCTCTGCTTGCGCACTAGTAGGCCATTTATGGCCTACTAGTGTGCAACAAGCAAGTATGCACTCGGCAGAGTGCAGTTCTAGTTTTTTATGTTTTGGTGAAAAAAGATGTGGGCCTCGCTGCAGACAGATTTATCCGTAAGTCCACTGACAGGAATACTTTACTTCATGGGGACAGTTTCCACCCTGGACACCTTATCAGGTCAGTTCCACAAGCTGTGTTAATGTGTTTGCTGTGGGTGTTGGTGTTCATCATGTTTTACAGGCTGGGCTGTAAAACGTATAGGGGACGTATAGGGCCTTAGTCCTACTCCTCCTCCCAGCCATCACTCCCCATGCACTGACAGGTGGTTACCCCCCCCCCCCCCTTTGATTTACATCAAAGGGGCATGTGAGCTCAAACCCACAATTCAACATTTTGGTTTTAAGATGTTGATATTAATTTTGTATTCATCCTTTATAGGACCCCAAATCACACCTTAGAAAGCATGAGTGTCTATTTTAAACAAAGTGTTTTTTTTAATTGCCTGACATAATTTGACCCGCAGTATTAGGATGTAGATATTCATTCATCAGCCAACACTCCCCACTGACAGGTAGTACCCCCCCCCCCCCAGAGAGGACGTATATATAGGGCCTTAGTCCTACTCCAGCCAACACTCCCCACTGACAGGTAGTACCCCCCCCCCCCCAGAGAGGACGTATATATAGGGCCTTAGTCCTACTCCAGCCAACACTCCCCACTGACAGGTAGTACCCCCCCCCCCCCCCCCAGAGAGGACGTATATATAGGGCCTTAGTCCTACTCCTCCTCCCAGCCAACACTCCCCACTGACAGGTAGTACCCCCCCCAGAGAGGACGTATATATAGGGCCTTAGTCCTACTCCTCCTCCCAGCCAACACTCCCCACTGACAGGTAGTTTCATAGGCTTGCATAAGTGAAATAATACAACAAAGCAAACAACAGTAAAACAAAACAAAAAAACAAAGACGAAACAGTTAACAGTGTGGCTGTACCCTATGGTTGCACATCCCTCAGCTTGTCAAAAGTCTGGAGTGACGTGTCAGCCTCTCTATGCCGGTGGTATCTAATCTAAGGGATGGATGTCATCAGCCAGGGATTTGGCATGTAGGGTTAGGGGAGATGTGCTCAAACTGGTAGGACTGCATCCTCTGGAAGAGCCCTTCTGCTCGCGGTTCTTCAGTTGAGTCCAATTCTCATCCCACCACCACACCTTCCACGTAGGTCATTGATGTTTAGTTCTGGTTCCACACATACTCTTTCCTGAGGGTTTCCTTAATCTAGCCATCTAGCCTTAATCTAAGCTGCAGTCTGTGGTCGTTCTTCTGTCTGGGTAATCTGTGCTCTCCTGCATGGAAATATGTGGGGTGGAGATTGGAGAAGCCATGTCTAAAGATCCATTCTGCTTCCTCCTCAGCAGATCACACTGACCATAACGGTATAGCAGATCACGTATAGCTGCTTTCCAAACTCCAACATGTCACATTCCAAAGCACTTCAGTGAGTCTCTTCTAAAGTACTGTACATCAGCCTTTACTGAGGTTTGAGGTCAATATGGCCAGACTGTTTACTTATATCATCGCAGTAAAACACACTCAAAGAGAAATTGTTATAAACCTTTTTATTAAGATATTGATTTCTCTATGACGTTTCTTTTTTACAGTAGTTAATGTGCAATTACCTTGGATAATGTAGGGTCACAGTAACAGGGCTTTCACAAAGTTATTGGCACTTGGAACACAGAGACAACAGGATGAGCAGTATAGGAGTCTTGGCGCTACGGGGTTACAGAGTGCTAGGAGCAGGGGCAAAGTCAAGACATGGGCAGACCATTACTGTACAAGTTTTCAAGAAGCGCTGTTTCTGGGTAAATATATACCTCATGCTGCGAGTGCACAACAAACAATCTGACTTCTATGTGTGCCTCTATATAGAATATACAGTATTTATCTATACATGTATATAATCATTTTATATGTACTGTATAGTGATATAAGGTTTCCCCATGCCACGCCTTTATTCAAGTGTGTAGGTCCATGTGTGTATGGAAGTGTAAACAAAGATGCTGATGTGTATGGAAACTATAAATGACTGTGGACACAGAAACACGTCTTTTCATCTTATTAACCATTTGTCTTCAAATGCAGACAGGCGAGTACAAACCACAGAAACCCATTTTGTGATATGAGGTTAGTAATTTGCTGCTGAATGCTAAAAACCAGCTGAGATTGCTTGACCATTTGTATGTTGCAGCAGAAGTGACATGGACATGTCTGCTTCTGCTTGCCTGTAGTCTAAGTTATCATTGCTTTAAAATATGTTAGCGTCATCTTTCACATGTAAAATTCACCGGCCATTTTAACAATTTCACCAGTCATTTTCCATTTAAATTAAGACTAAAACATAACAGTTGAGGGATGATGTTAACGTCTCATTCTGGCTTAAGATGGGCTATAGACCTCACAGTTTCTACTTTCATGCTACTATGGAGAAACATGCCATAATTCCTGAGACTGGTTTGAAACTGGGCAAATTGGTCAGGCTCAGGCTGGATCAATACACGTGTTGTGGTGAATACATAGTGAGCTCGCCCACGTGCTTGCTGTATGCTGCTCCAATATTACTTTAGAAATCATGGCTTCTGTCCCATTATTTTATGTGATTCCATAGTGCTCAATGTCATACTGAACTCTGTAAAAGCCACGGCACTACACAGACACTTTCAAGTCATTGAAAATCACTCATCTTGAGAAACCAATTGGCGACCAGTCATCGGACATTTCTGCAATGGGTTTCAATGACAAACTGTGGAGACAGAACATTCGTTCACATTGGAAATTAACCCAGACGCCTGGACCACATTGTTGTGTGATTCCTGTAGCCAGCATTATCAGACTTGTGTTCTGTTTAACCCATTCAGGAAGGGAACCTCTTTTGGTGTTTTAAGCATTATGTTTAGCTATTTTTTTTTTTATCGTGAAAAGGGGGCACAAATCTTTGAATATATATTCTTTCAGAGGGAATGCTTTTACTCAAATCTTTGCTTCTGGGGTGGGGTCCCTGGAACAACATATTTTCAGATGGGGGTCGGCAGCCAATTACATATATTTTTGAGGGTCTTTTTTCAGAAAACGGTCAGGATTTAGAAAGCATTTGTAGAATCATTCTAAGGTCTAAATGGTTTAAAGACTATCTTTTGACTTAGCTCTTTTGTTTTTCTCATTACCCCACTCATCATAATCTTGACCAAAACACATCGAGATAACACCCATTTTCCTTTACATATTACTCGCCAAATATTGGCAACTTGACTCTATTACCTTGAGTGAGAAGCAACACATTCTCAACAGTACATCTTTCTTTAGCAAAATGCTAACTAGCAAGACAATACAAACAGTGAGAAATGAGCATCAGAACAGACATTTTGGTTTCAGAAAACCAATCAGCGATTCAATGTTGTTTAGGGTGCAACTGGGCCATACAGCAAAGTCCTGAGTGTCCATTTCATTCTGAGACCATTAGTTTGTGCCAATGCAGTGTTTTCTCAGGGTTCCACACAGGTGTTCTAGATCTGGATGTGTCAGCAATACTGACAATGTGCAAGTTTGATTAATGACACGTGTTGTAATCAAACCTGCACATGTATTTGTTCCTTTCCTCTATAACAGAAAACCTAAGTGACTGGAGTTGAAACACAGACTTGAAATAAGATGCATTAAACACCAGTGCTCTTGTGGTTGGTTGTCACTTTTCATTAGGCCTTTATGCCAGCGGTACCGGTATTGTGTGTCAAACATACAAACCCATCAATTGCGCTGCACAGTAAAATCCTAAGTGTCAGAGGTTTAACAAAATGTAACCAAATGCACCCATAAGGGTCCATTTGGTTACATTTACTGTGCAGATAAAATAAAGTACAATTACCACTCAAACTAGAGGCCAGGGAGTGTAAGAATGGAGCTATTAGGGGCTATTTTTGAGTCTCAAGATTTAAATTCAAATTCAGGATTTTGCTGCGTAATAAACACAAATGCTGCTACCCCTACAGCACAAGAGCCAATTCGGACCCTAACAACTTATCTCCATCACCTGGAATATTGATTATTTTTCAATCTTTCTCTCTCAGATCTGCATGCCAACCGTTCTCATGGATTTAACGCCAACATCCCTGATGCTTCAAAAGACACAATTAATAGAAACAGGTGCTCACACACCAATCTTAACCATGAGCATCCAACAAAAGAAGACAATAACATTTGGGACAACAGTCTTGTTGATTTACATGGAGTTTGTCACACTCATTTACAAAAGATGGGCAACAAAGAAAAACATAATACATCACACCTAAAATCTAAATTACACTTCGGCGAGTCGTATGATGAAGAATAAATTAGGCTAAAGGGCTTTATTCTTTAGATGACAACTTTCCCCCCTTCCTAAAAAGGTGCGTGAACAACTAGTTAAGGTGCAGGAACGTCCCTCTTAGCGCTCCTGGAAGGTGCAAAAATCATCACAAATATAATGTGATGATACATGTCAAAGAAAACTGTTAGCCACTCTGTATTCGCATTGTAAGTAGCGGACAATACAGCATGGCTACAATAATACAAGATGTTTTTATCAAAGAAACCGACAGAGACAGACACACGCACGCACACGCACGCACGCACACACGCACGCGCACACACACACACACACACACACACACACACACACACACACACACAGTTTCATGACAAGGCACATATTCCAGTATCTTTTACTTGTCAATTTAAAATGAAAGTTACGAATGTAAGTACGGTTCTATGAATCCCTAATGACCACCTCTGGCGGTCAGTAGGGATAAAATAGAACTAGGAAGAGGCAAGCTAAAGCCTGATGTATACTTTACTTGATTTATACAACTGGGTTACATGCTGAAAGTAGTTGATCTAAGCACACACAAGCTCTACAACTTTGTGAACTTGTAGATCAGCTATTTTCTGCACTGTCATACGGCAAAGTATACATTAAGCATAAGTAGTCATATGCAGCACGTCAATCAAAGCTGTACTTTTCCAACCTTGGCTGACAAAATTAGGAGAAAGCATGTGTTGTAAGGGCTGCAAATACCTGTACAAACCTATACAACCTACTGAAAAACTGCCACCACAGACAGTTCTCGTCTCACTTGGTCTCGACATTTCTCGAAAGATAATGAATGTAAGATGAAATGCTTGGCTTCAAATGTAAAGGATCAACTGCAGTGTCCACTGTGTGCAGATAAAAAATAACAACTTAAAAAAAGAAATCAACAACTAACCAGTCTTACATTAAGACTACTCTGACTGTCATTATATATATACCAGACCTTTGAATGCAAAAATAGCACTTTTCCTTTTTCAATAAGACATTTCTCTGCAAAACCGCTCCTTAAAATACAATAAAACACAATGATTGAGATTTTAAAACAATCCCTCTCGCTCTCTCTATGCACACACCATACAGACGTGTGCAGTGTGCACTTTTATATAGAACTTTTTATCCTCAAAATATATCTCTTAACTTTTTGTTTCAGGCCCGTTCACTTTACAGTTTTCTTACAGTTCACTGCATTCGAAATCTCCCTCCTGTACTGGTCGCTGGAAGGTTACACACAGAGAAACATGCTACAAATGACATTAGATGAGACATGTACGTATAAGACACAGCACAGACACACGCTGGAGTGTGATGGATTTGCTCTGGTCGTGAGGGTGGCGTGGAAGGTGTGAGGGCATGAGGAGGGAAAGGAATCAGCAGGGCTTTTGTTTAAGTTGTTAGTGTCATTTTTTATCTCCATAGTTTAAGGCTGGAATGCAGTTTGAAGCACCTTCGCATCCTTTAGCCCCATTATTCCATCCATTCTTTCTGTGCGTCCAGCCAGCCAACCACCTCCTCAGCCTGAGGTACTGACCCTCACACTCATCCCGACGGGGAATGTGTTTAATATAAGAGGGCGATTGCAGTTAAATGGCTAAAAACAAGCGGAGGAAGCTTGGGGGGCAGGCGGCGGAAAAGAAAAATCTGAAAGTGATCATTTTCACTCCCTGGTTTACGGCGGGGTCAACAACTGCCATTCACCCCCCCTGGTACGTAGTGTACAGTGAGAGTCTGACGGGAGAGGTCAAGGCAGGTGGCGCCCCCTGGAGGACGTGAGGCGGCGAGCAGAACCAGGGGGGAGGTTCTCGCTTGTGTTTCCTCATGGCACGTCAACCTTTTCCACAGCTTCACCGGTCAGAATAACGTCCCTCCGTCCACGCCCACGCCTTGAAGCGATTCTCCGGAGGAGCCGCCGGAATCCATGCCGCCGCCCACGCCGCTGCCGGGCTCCAAGGTCGCGGGGTCAAACGGCGCCTCCGGCCCCAACGCATCGTCCTCCAACTTGACGGCGTCGGGGAGGAAGGCAGAATACGCGTCGCTCTCGGCCATCAGCAGCTTCAGCTTGGGGATCCAGCTCTTGCGGACCACGCGGCGCGCGTTGGTGCACATGTCCGCCGCGATGGCGTTCATCTCACTCTCCTTGAAGCTAGTGGCAAAGTTCTGGCAGTAAACTGGTGGGCGAGAAGGAAAGAGCTTACGGATCAGGGCTGCGCTTCACAATGATGTTACATGTGGGAGTTACAGTATCTATGGTTTCTGTATGACTATTTGGGCTGATATCCTATTGAGAGCAGAGACAACCAGACAATGGATGAGAGCATGCTATGATTTTTATGTTTTTAAATGAAGAAAAAGGCTGCACTGCTCATAGCTGCAATGCAAACTATATTTTATTGAAAGACAACTAACATTTCAAACAGATAAGGTATTCTTCGGGGATTGCTTTTTGCTTCTTTATGTTAACATTTTGACCACCTCCAAGCAGACGAGGCCTTAGTAATCTACTGCACACAACACATCTTGCATATCTCATATGTGAGGTTCTGAGTGGTGTTAGGCATACATGGCCTTTGTGCAACCTGGATCGTCTCATTATATAGTTAAAAGTTACCCTTGCTGCCCACATTGCAACAACAAAATGGACAATCAAAGCTGAATAGCCAGAAAGCCACCCTATCAACTTTGTTGGAGGGTCTTTGTCAAGCTGTCATTTAATTTCACAGGGTAAATGTCGCCATCTTGTGGCCACTATGAGCTATTGCTTATTATCTGTTAAAGTGAACAAACTGACCCAAAAAAGAAAGATCCCACGTTCAGTATATAGACACGTTCAGAAACGGATCTCATGGTCGCAGCTAACGTATTTCCTGTAGGCGGAGACGACATATCTGCAGTGTAAACAGGCAGGTCTTCTACTTGAATGGTAGAGTGACTAATCAACTGCTCAAACGTTACTCTTTTACCTGCTTTTTACTAACACTAACTTTACAAAGATGCCCAGAACATCGTGATGAACCTGTGTATAGTTTATGGCTGCTCCAACAGTAGTGGCAACATTCAACATTCAAACGGGAAGCACACGCATCTCAAAAATATCGACGGGTGCAGGACAAAAATATACATACAGGAAGAAGGTAGGAAGTCCGCACACCGTTCTTTAAGCTCCCATCAATTTTATTCAGTAATCAGGATTCAACGTTTCGACCCCTCCGGGTCTTCATCATAGTAAGAAATACACACGCTTTGAGTGCACCCTCACGCATGCAAACATGCATACTCACATTTCACTGCATGCAGCACTCTGTTGTCCAAGGGCTTGCGGCTAGGGTCATTGGTAGAAGAGCGGATGCCTGTTCCACAGCTGTTGGCCAAAGTGTTTCTGAGACAGGAGAATACAGTATAGTTATAGTTAACCACATGAACCCTAGCGTCCCTCCCTAAGCAGATCTACAAGCTCACAAGCGCTGAGCTTGTAGATGTGGTGAGATTTAGAGGGACCATTTTGTGAACACTCTCTGAGTCTCAGTGTTACTTAGAGCTTCACTAAAACGCTTGTCTTGTCTTTTAGAATAAAATGAAAAGTAGTATTTTCAACTGCTAGGTAAACATTAAACCATTTCAAGATGTCTGTCTCGGTTGAGAGAACATGTGACTTATATCTTCCCTCATATTGTAGCCTACAGTACTTCGTTACCTTATTTTACCAACACTGAACACTGGTTTATTACCTTATTTTATCATAATTTTAAAGTCCAAATAGACAATTTTCACAGAGAGATTTTGCTGACGGTGATGACATTAATTGCAGGTGTGTTTCAGTTGCTAAATGTAAAATTATGCTTTGTTCCTGTAGGAACAATATTACAACAATAACATCATACTACATACTGTCAACCAGGTGAAGAAATCACAGACTGAGGCTTTATCCTTTGCTTTTAAGACATATTCGAGAGACAGAGACTATTAGGGTTTCATGGAAAACACTAAACATATCTAGTTTGACCACTTAAAATGCTCTAATCTTTAAATAATTTACCGAAAATAGCCGATCTACAAGCTCTCAATGCATCGCAGACACAGACATGCTGGCTTCTTTGGAATCCATCTGACTGAAATCAGTCATGGCGGCTGAGAACTTCCATGTAGGAATAATGCAAAACAAATCTAACTATATGGATCTCAGGATGCACAGCGGTGTGGATCCAATGTGAATGTCAGATAACTATGACAATGAATTTGGGCAATGTTTCAGCACAATCACAGCCCAAAAAGGTATAAAAAAAAATCCATTAACATACAGTATGTGAAAAGGGGTGCAAAGTATTGTATTAATTACATAAATACAGTGTTACCCTAGACAGCAAACCTTTAATTTAACTTTAACAGAAACTTACATTTGTAGAGTCTCTGACCTCAAATTAAATCTGTAATCCATAAGATTTATGATTCAAACTGGGTCTCCTACATAAGCACCAGACAAAGCTCCTTCAGACTCTCTATGCAATAACACTTGTCAACTTATCCGACCACAGGATTCTAAGAGCACCACTGTTGTGTTAGTTATATATATATATATAATATATACTCTACCAAACAGTTAAAGTTTAAAGTTTTGTTCGCACAAAAGAAAAATATGGGAAAGCATCTGTGTAGTTAGTTGCCATCTGGTATTTATAAACATTTTTGGAAGATTTTGAAAGTGTGAGAACTGATTTAGAAGGCATTTGTGGAATCATCTGTGTAATGATTGAAACAAGCAGACAGAGGAAAAGCTACCTGTCAAAGAAAGCAGCCAGCAGCCTCCTCAGCAGCACCTTGTGTCTGGTCCCGGCACTGACGTGACAGTTCATCAGCTGGGCTCGTGATATGAACACTGATGTACCTGCACAAAGGATATATTATAATCGCATGCCAAAAGTATTATTATGCACAAATGCACACACACAGGAGCACACACACACACACACACACAGCATTTCTCTGTTACACTTGAACTGTTTTTGGTTCACAAATGTGTGACGCGCACACGCACACAGTTTATATGGGAAGGTATGTAAGCCAGGCCATAAGGTAATACAGATAATTGCAGGCTGACATGCCTTCACATGTCTAATATTAAACGCAACATGTGAGCTGATCTGCATACCAGTGTTAAGCTCAGTCATTCAAGGACAGTTAGAGGTACACAATGTGACTGTGAATACATTGACGGCATCTGACTGTCTCTGTTTCGGTTTCTACACTTAGCTAATGATATGTACATTAGCATTTTCTGTTCACCATCGCTGCTATTATATCTCTGCTGTTGGGAAGAAACCATTTAACTTTTTTTAGGAAATGAAGAAAACCTTATATTTCGAAAACAAAGCAATACTGCCTCATCAAAGTTGGTGTTGTGACTTGAGATGTGGAGAGGTGGTGGAGTTAGTTGCTTCAGCAGACAGTTTGAGGGCCCAATGAAGTTAAGAGGTTTAGTCCCAAGCGCTTTTTATTCGTTCAATATTTTCAAAACAACACACAGACGTAAAAGGTGTTCAATAGCACTGATTTATAAAAAACATTCAAAATAAAACCTCAAAAATGTAGTTATTAAATTTGGTTTCCTCCCGACAGCAACGAGGGTCCCAAGTCCCATCCACTTTGTTTTCCACTTCATTTTTATTGAGAAATTGCCAATGACAACAGGAAAGAAAAAAGACAAGGAAAAAGGCTGCATTGTTTCATATTACAGGATACGTTCATGAATTCCTCATACATTATCGATAGCCTGGAAGAAGAGATCCCACTTTTCCCACTTTTAATAGAACTTAACCTCACCTCTTGTAGTCTAAGTATGAATGTTAGTTTTTCCATGACATACAGTTCCTCAGTAATGTCCATCCAATGTTCTTTCATTGGTGCCGGGTCCTGTTAGTACCAGCGTTGTGTGATTGCTTTCTTACTTGTTGCTCAGAGGATCTTGATTAAATATTTATCATGTATTAGAATCTCTTCAGGGATATTTCCCAACAATAAAAAGCAGGTATCTTAAAACACAGAATGGTCTCCATGGTGGAGTGGATATCCTGCCAGTATTTCTGAATTTTAAGTCCAGAATATATGAACGTGGCCCGCCTCCTTGTGGCCACACAGTCTCCAGCATAGATGTTCTGTTTTCAATTGTCTTGATTTAATTTTAGGTGTTATAAAAAATCTCATCTCCACATTCTTGAGTTGATAGACGTATTTTGTGTTTTGCACATATTTTCCCATTCCTCTGTAGTGATGGTAATCTCCAACTCTTTTTCCCAATTAGTTTTAATGTACTCTGTGAAGTTAGACCTAGCTGAAACCAAGGCATTGTATACACTAGACACTGCTCTTTTGGATTCATGTTTATATGCCTGTATAAAAACCAGTATGAGATCATCGTTTGAAGCCACCGGCTCAGAAGCTTTCACCTCACCCATGAAGTACTCTCGTACTTGAAAGTCCTTGTTATCTATACACATGCACATATTCTTCAGTTTTTCAAAACTCAAAAACACATTGCCCTCCATGGCAGTACTGAAAGAGGAAAAGCCATACCGAGCCCATCACAGGCTTAAAATCTGGATCATAAGCGGGCCACCTCAACACCCCGATTGTCCTCTCCATTCTGAACTGTTTCACGACTTTGAACCAGATATTTAAAGTAAATATTGTGAATGGGTCCAAAATGTCATTGTAGGACTTAGCCTGTTCTTTATTTCCAATTAAAGTCTGAATAGGGATGTTGTCCCATCCACTTTTAAAAATGAGTTTAGACCCCCCCCCCCCATGAGAATGCACATTATCAATGAAATTCCATACCACGCTTCACTGTTATATTGCACCTAAGCAGGATTCTCACAGAACACACACATTCACACACACTTGTAGCTTTGCTATTTTCAGCGTGCAACACTGTCGCACAACAGAGTATAAAAGTAATCACTGGTAGTAATCAGTTAACTTCTGCTAAATAACTACCAGCGGAGTTCCTTGTAAAGGCAGCAGCCTTTTGACAAATGCTTGGCTGGTCCAAAACTGGATCACAAAATTGTTTGCATTTGCAATGATTTCGAGATAATGGCTCTGAAAAGAAACCTCAGTGATCATGTGCATAGTTTCACATAATATTGTATACCATACACCGATTTTTCAATAACCCTAACCCAATTATTAATGTATATTTATTATTTAGGCTACTGTTATTTGAGTTCGGAACTGGGTTACATGTAGGGTGATTATTTCTGCTGGTTCATGTTCATTTTGCCCATTTGTCATACAAATAAATATCACTGGTTAAGAAACCACATTTTCAGCGCTCGCTACACCCATGGTTGTCACATAATACACACATTAGCATTGCTGCATATGTACAGGTGGCGCACACAAACCTGAGACTAGCTCCAACTTCTCGGCTGGGTCTCCCTCCTCGTACAGTTTGGGGTGACAGCGGTTTCCTATCTGCGATATGAGCTCCGTAGGGAGACACGTCAGGTCTCTGCCCCGCATCCGTCCCCGTGTCTCTGTGTGGTCCGGCAGGGCATCAACTCGCTCACCTGCTGCTGGAGAGATGAGGATGAAAAACGTTTAAGAAGGTTTATTTGCATACAATACTATGCAAGCAAAGCACACGTTTCTCCCTCAGTATGTGAGATCATATTCAAAACACTAGTAATGACCTACAAGGAATAGGAAACCAGTGGCATGGCACCCCCCATACATCCCTATCCCTTCCCACACACTTGGGACATCCGTCCTCCAATCCCTCCCTACGACACCCTGGCCAACACCAAGCGTCCTTGACTCTTCTCCCCCTGCCTTCAAAGCTGTGGAATGACCCCCCCCCACCACCACCACCATCAGGACTGCAGATTCACGCCCAATCTTATAACTCATGTCTTCACACTCTACCTCACTCCCTACTAGCATTCTTTGTTCCTTGTATCACTTCTTGTTGCTTATTTAGATAGATTCTTATGTCCTCCAGATGTATGTTGGTAAGTTGTTCACATGCTATGTATAATGTTATCCAGATGTACTGTATGTCAGTTAACTGTTCACATATTCCATGTATATGAACACAGTTATTACACGGTTGAGGTTGTATTCGTGACTTGCATTGTTAACGACTTGCCTGTAGCATATGTGAACAAGTACCTGATATACTCTGGATAGAATAACTACCATCTATCTAAACAGTCAATAACAATGAATTAATCAAGGACTTTGGGAATATTTATTGGTCAGAATTACACAACTGCACATCAGGTGGGGTTTAAACAACCTGAGGTTAGGTTCGTCCTATTTTGACTACATTTCCATGAATCCTTGGGATAAGTATAATCAAGACCTACTAGCACAGCTGAGCTGACTGAAGAGGGGGGGAAAATAAAACCACAGGCTCGGCTGAGGATGTTTACCATTCAGCGATTCAACCAGACCAGCTCAGTCTAGGCGCACCACCGACACTGAATTGGCCAGCACGAGACTAAACGTCAGAAACATATACCACCACAATGGCATAATGTAGTTGTTTTCCATGACATATGTGACACAACCCGTCACACTCCCTATAACCTCACAGGAGTGTGCACTGAAAAAAAAACTATTGAAGGATATTTGGTTTTCACTGTTACTATTTTAAAATGGAAAATAACAAATGTTAACACATAGTCATACTGTATATTGTATCGCTATTGGCATAAATATTGAGATACTGTATGAACCTTTGTCCATATTGTGCTGCCCCAGGCGGCTTGGGCCAGGCTAGCATGTGCGTGGACGTGTCGTGCACCAACCTCCAGTAGCACCTTTTCCTCCAGGAAACCCTGCCATTATTTAAATTACATTGTTGGCAACTTGTATGTGGAGACTTTGTCGTATTAACCACATGAACCTATCCTGGGCATGTCATAAGAGGTGATGCATTTTGAGATTGTTAATTTGCTATCTTTGTGAATAGATTTGGTGTAGAGAGAAAAAAGGAGCAACCAAGTATAGTCCCCGGTCTAACCAAAATAATGTATATGCCTTATTAATGCAACAGTCATGTCAAATGTAATGTTATCCTTTATACTTCATGACTTTTGGCATATGTAACCCAAATGATTTAACAGGCTATATTATTAATTGCATGTTGGTTATTAAGCAACCACTGCATTGTTTGTAGACCACACACATGCATGCACGCACGCACGCAGGCGCACACGCAGGCACGCACGCACGCACACAACTGGAGTTGGAAACAAACAAACAAGTTTTAGTTGTTGCTTTCCAAATGCCTTAAAATGCATATAGATTTATACCGTTGTCTGAAAAACATTCTGGTTTGGTGGAATGCTAAGAAGTGACCTCAGTATTTCTAAAATCCTGGCTCCAGCCCCGATGATGCAGTGTTAAACTATGTGTAGCTCGCTGCATACATTAACCACATTCAACCTGGTGTCCCTATTTTGTGTCTTATTTTGAAGTAAATGACGGGACGAAGGCAATAAATTGGGTTCTGGGTTCTTTTCCCAAATGTTCAAAGTGTATTCTCTATGTCTATGACAAACTATCATGGCAACCGCGGGTAGTAGTTAACGACCAAAAATATCTTACAATACTAACGGTTTGTGATTTATCCTTCCATCACTTTAAGTTGCAGGCATCTGTGGGATAACTAAAAGAACAGAATGTCTTTAACACCATTGAACCATCAAGTCAGAGTTTAACACACAAGTGCAATAATCACAAATTAGTGTGAATGCAATGCTTAATTCATACAGCGTTGTGCGCCGAAAATAAGCAATCTATAAGCTCACAATGCCTTGCATCGTACATACTGTAGTATAAATCAGGCACACCTTGAAGACCTCATCAGTACTGTGGTTCACACTCACGTCTCCAGTTCCTTACCTGCAGCACCTACGTTGAGCATGCTGTACATGGTGTACATATTGCAGATCTGTCTGTACTGCTCCTCGGCGGTTTCGTCTGCCCCCTCCTCCTCCTCCTCATCGTCGTGGTAGCTAATGGGCGAGTCGCTGGCGTAGGCACTCATGGTACCGGGGCTGGCTCCCTCGGACACAGCCAGGCCCGCCACGGAGCTCCCGTTGTGGCCGCTGCTGCTGCCAAACCCTCCTCCTGTCGACACGCCGCCCAGGCCGAGCCCGGTGGCGCCTGCCGTACCCATGTTGACCAGTCCCTGGATGGCGCTGCCCCGCACCGACTCCTGGGAAAAGCGAGCCGCCTTCCGCAGACCCCCTCCTCCCCCGCCCCCCGAGCCGCCCCCGTCCCGGCTGCTGCCGCCCTCCCACAGCCGCTTTGCCACGGGGGTGCACACCACCGAGTAAGGGGAGGCCGCCTCCGCCTGGCTGGCCGGCTGCTCCGTCTTCACCCGCGACACCATGGGGAGCGGCGTCAAGCAGGGGGCGGGGCGGGCTCCGCTGCTCCCACTGGTCTGAGTGACGGGACTCTGGGGCTCAGAGGGCGGGGCCTCCTCTGGGTGTAAGCCCTGCGAGTCACAGCTCGGCGAGGACACCTATGTGTTCACGTGGGAATCAACGCCGTGTCAGGTCGCACCAATTCACAGAGACAAAAGAACATTGCAGAATACTAGACTTCAGAGTTCATAGAGAAGTTATTGTTTTACCCAGTTTTTTCTAAACTTCTCGTCAGACAAAGCCCAATCTTTTCTGCTACAACACATATGGCAGTGGTTCTCAAAGTCGCGTACAGGGAGCGACATACCAAAGTCTATACCGCCTGTGCTATAACCAAGCCCCGCTTCTGTGACGCATGCGGAGTGCCTCTCCTCTACCAAAAAACACACCGCTTTTGGGCCAATAAAGTATAGTTTTTTACCTCAAAGGAGGCAAGCAAACTTGAGCCACGAGAGGCCCCGCCGAGCGAGCTCAGGCTGTTCGATGAGCCGTCTCAGTGGCACACAATCGTAAATCATGTTTTGGGGTGAGCATTTGCCCCAACTACCACTCAAAGTGGCTAATCACAGCGTGTCCTAACCCAAGCCGTATAGGCTTTGGGACAACGTGTCCAGGGACCCCTAGTGGTCCTTGAGGTAGTTCCAGGGGTTCCCCAGCTAAATTATTTAATATAGCATCAATTAAACCACTATCACCCGATATAAATTTACATTAGCTACTTTAAAATAGCCAATGTACAATTAATTGCTATGCCAGGTCCCGTATGGCAGTGGTTCTCAAACGTGTTTATGTCCAGGACCCCCAAATTTATATATGCATTTGGCTGTGGACCCCCAAATTAAAATATTTTGTGGCAGGGAGTATGGGACGGTTGGGACCCCCAAGATTTGTTCTTCAAAAATATTTAACATTGTACAAGCTCACAATGCAAGCAGCCGGCAGCGTTTACCTTGAGGAAGAACTCGGTGCCCTTCTCCATGATCTGCTGGATCTGGAGGAACCCGGCGGTGTACATGAGGAGGAACTGGTCTCCCACGGTCATGCTGAGACGGCCGGTGTAGCAGAAGGCCAGGATCTGCTGGAAGCTCTGGGGCTGCACAGCCGGCGGCAGCTCCACCACAGCGGGGCTCTTCCCACAGCTGCTGCCACCTCCACTGCTGGTGCTGCTGAAAAGGTCCCGGAAATAAGAGCTGCTGGCGGCCAGGACAGCTCTGTGGGCCTGGGGTGGAAGAGCACAAGTTTATGGATGACGCTGCCACTGCTAAAGTGTCTATTAACTCCTGTATCGACACTATTACCTTTCACGTACATAATACAGTACAGGCTTACTCCACTTCTTTCTTTTCTTTTTTTAAATATGCCCTTCCTCACTGCCTCAAAAATAATACAAATAATTTGTCGTATACTGTCGCTGTGGGGCAGTTACAAAGTAGTGAAGTCACGAACCATGACAAAATAGTACATCTACAAGCTCACAACATTAAACGATAATTAATGACATATAAAGAGAGACAACATCTAGCTTGGAAGTGGTTATGTCTGTCAGTGGATTTCATAACTATTTAACCAATCAAAGGTATTAACAAGATAATGTTAATAATACTGTTTTGTATCCACTGGAACACAGGTTATTTTTTTCCATGTCTTGATTTGGACAAACCAGGTTTCCGCCCGAGAGCCTCAATATATTTTGCTCTGGTATTCCACACAACAGCTTGATATCAATTCACACCAGTATTGCACGTCACTTAACATCTACAGGATTTAGCAGGTCACACAATGGACCCTTGATATGAATCCAGGCTCATTCCAGAAGATTTTGTAAACTTTGTTGATGTGCGACTGTGAATTTAGGTTTATTTTTAATCGATGCATGTGTGTGGGCACGTGCTCCTGAAAAATATTTGGTGGGACGGTGTGGTATCATGTGCAATGATGACCAATGCAACACCGATGTACACACAATATGAATGAATGAATGAATGAATGAATGAATGAATGAATGAATGAATGAATTAATTAATTATTTTCGTGTCCTGCCACTTTGGCCCATACGATATGGGATTATATGACACATTTAACAGAATACAGTACAGTCCTTCAGTGTACAGGACAGTACAGTCCTGTACAGTCCTTCCTGTTCATATTCCATCTTGCATTATTTAAATACATAAATGAATATTTGTACATTATTTGAACAAAATTAAAACAAATAAAACAAATCCATTTTACATGTAAATGACCCTCCTCCTCATTGACCAGGCCTGAGGAAAGAGGCAAATGAAAAGATGTCATTTTGAAAAAAACGTTTCAGTTTCTCCGAGTCATCCAACCGTACAAATTCATTCATTTGGATCTATCTTATTAAATAAGATAAGTAAACAGGTTAATGTGTTGTAACCCATTTCATTGTCCAGGTAAAATTCTGTACAATAGCTGTTTTGGAGTCTATTTCATGATATACAGTACTTCGCAGTGACAAAGCTGTTATGAGAAAGAGTTAAGATGCGATGAAAATAGGGGTGGAATGTTAGACTGACCCTATGAAGGCCATTCTAAGAGTCTGAGAGGAAAACTCATGCTCTTATGGGGAGACGTAATAAACACATGAAGATGTTTTGAATTTACACGCCTATAAAATATTCCAAAGATTTTTTCCTTCGGTCCATCCATACCGGTGGTTTGAAATGTTTAGCTTATTGCCCACGACTCACTGTATACTTGACATTACTGACATTTTCCATGGCTTACTGTGGTTTGATTGATCTTTGAGGAAGCCAATGTTTCCATTCATTTCAGTGCGGCAAGAAAATCAACTGGCACTTTAAACGTGCTTGCAATAGGTATTATCAGGTTATTGTCTCATCATGTAAAATGTTATGATATGTCCATTTCCGTTTAGTGCATTTTAAACATCTTAAATCAAAGGCAGGTGCGCTAACAGCGGGGCCTTGAGGCTCGTGAGGTGTGGCTGAATGAGCCACTAGGCCAGGGGTTCAACGTTTTTGGCTGGGTACCCCCCCGCCCCGGCCCGCCCCCCTCCCTACCACCAAAACAAATTTGCCGCTAGTCCGCTGCAATAACCTTAATCATATAGAAAATACATCATAAATAAATACTGAAACCAGATCATCATTAAGGAAAGTTTATGCATGCATGCGTACTACAGTATGTAAACTCTAAACATGCTAATAGATTGGCTGTCATCTGAGCCTTAAGGCCAATATATGTTTTACCGAATAGTGTCAACCGAGTTTTGAGCATTCATACTGTGACTCGCAGTCGCCGACACAACAGCGTTGCCACAAACATAAACAAGGACGTGTCTGTAGTCTGGAGCATCTTCCCAACCAATCACAGTATGTGACATTTTATGAAGCCATCCGAATAGGTCTCGTCTCACAGTAAAACATTCTAGCCTAGGAACCAGTTAAATGCCGGGCTCTCCCAGTTATTGGCGAAGTGTCCTTGAGCTAGACTGAACCCCTAATTGCTCCCGATGTGCAGGTTGGTGCCTTGCATGGTTTCCTCCGCCATCGGTGTATGAATGCGTGTGAACTGAACAGGTGAATGTAATGCACAATCAACGGATAAAAGCGCTATATAAATGCACCATTTACTGTACCATTTAGCCTCTTCACTAAGGGGTTAAACTTTGTCTCACCTTGAAGGCGTGGCCCTTGACCACCACAGAGACGTCACAGTAGAGGCCCTGTAGCCGCTGCTCATTAAGACATTCAAGAACGTTGTTGCCAAAGTTTGGGATCGCCATCTGGAGGGTCTGGGCCATGGTGCGCCCACATACACCACCGCAGAGTCTAGAGAAAGAACGGAGGAGAGAATGAAGGAAGTTCTTTATGGACTTCATTATGATATAGCTAATTAACATCTCTGTGTGTGTGTGTGTGTGTGTGTGTGTGTGTGTGTGTGTGTGTGTGTGTGTGTGTGTGTGTGTGTGTGTGTGTGTGTGTGTGTGCGTGTGCGTGCGTGCGTGTGTGTGTGTGTGTGTAGACAATGTGAGAAAGCAAATTCAGGTTAAGACTGAAAATCTAATATTTATATTCAGTTAGGTAATATAGTCAACAAGGCAGAAAACAGCTGATTAACAGTGGCCTGCACAGCCCATGTAGCTACAGCAGTGGTGGAGAAGTACTTAACTCCAGTAGGCTACCTGAGTCAAAGTATAGATACATGGTCAAATATTACTCCACTACAAGTAAGAATTTCAGTATTTTTAAATATCCAAAAGTAAATTTTAATGGAGAAAATATCAATAATATTGAATATAACACATCTACAAGCTGACAAAGTGTTGCAGTGCAATGCATTGAAGGTTTAAGTTGCTAAATCTTAACGTACTTTTTTTTCAAACGTACAATGTTTGTCTTTTAAATGTAGTATCCAAAAATACAAATACTCGTACAGATTCTCAAAACATTTACTTCAGTATTTAAGTAAATCTACTTTATTACTGTCCACCACTGAGCTACAGTACATACCAGACAGATGTCCACCCACTTAACTCAATTTGACTTGGTCTAGACAGACCAAAATGAATTGGGAAGTGTTGCATAAATGGGCAGCAAAAACAATTCCATAACACACTCTAAAGATGACAAATGCTTAACAACATGCATTATTAGTACCCCAAGGCAGTGGTTAACGGTGGTTCCCAAACAGTGTGCCAAGGCACACTGGCCAGTCCAATGTTCCATCATGAGATTTTGACCACGTATTATTACTGCAATATACAGAAACTATAGAAAAACAATATTTGTACTATATCACAATACTTTCTATAGTATATAAAATACAATATGTTTTCTTAAAAAATACATTTTAATTGTAACCACTTTCATTGCATTCATTGCATGCTTAAATTATTACAGTTTTTAGTCTTTAGTTGTTTTCTTTTTCTTTTTTTCTTTTTTTACAAATTTCAGTGAAATTCTCAAAATATGAAAAATAGATATCTTGAGCATTTTAATAATAGATCTACAAGGTTATAACGTGTTTGACTTGCCCATTTCTGTGCCCTGGGCATGGGCACAAAAAGATTGCATTCCCCAGGGCATGCATTTTACAACCAAGCAGTTCTGTCGTGAACCAGCATTGCCAAACCCCAATCCTTCCAGAAAATTAACTACAGTTAAGTAAAGGCAACGTTATATCACTTGATGCAGTCGACCCATCCTCCCAATAAACTGCTTCACAAATTCCTACCGATTATGCCTAATTCAATAGTAATTTGTTTTGAGACAGGATTCACAGGAACAGTTTTATTAAAACTTAAACAGGTAATCTCTGTGTTGCCTTAATCCTGTTCTTCATTGGATCTTTATTGCACTTTTTCTCAGTGACTAGGCCTATAAAATCCAGTGTCCTTAGATAACTGGGTCATGTTCTGGTATTCTATGTGCAAACGCCGGAGTGGCCTAAACAAACACCATATAGCATGTGTCAATTCATTTTCCAGAAACAATCCAAGATAAACATACCACCTCACCCTGTACCCTCTGAGAGCATGCATGCCCTGTAAACATTTTGTAATACAGAACCTATGTTTACTTTTACTTTGGAAATGAATATTATGCACTGTGCAGACTAGGCAGGCATATGTCTCAGCAGTACTGTTAAGTGGCTACATCTTTCATGGCCACTTCAACCACACTGACATTCAAAAGGCAGCATAAGCAGACGCAGTGCAATTGTTCTCTCATGCATACAAGAGAGAGCCACAGTCCCAGCTAACAAAGACAGTATACACTAATATATACGCCAATGCTATAGGCCTACAGCAGTGATTCTCACCATTGTTTGAGGGCCTATGCACAGCTTTGTGTGTTTGTGCATGAGCACGGAATGTGATGATTTGATTGGCTGAGCACGGAATGTGATGTATGAAGATCAGAGCGCCCCTCATTTCACACAAGTGTGATTTTTCAAGGGACCCTCAGTTTGATACTCAATAGTCCATGGACCCCCAAACTATATGTGTGTGTGTGTGTGTGTGTGTGTGTGTGGTTGTGTGTGTGTGTGTGTGTGTGTGTGTGTGTGTGTGTGTGTGTGTGTGTGTGTGTGTGTGTGTGTGTGTGTGTGTGTGTGTGTGTGTGTGTGTGTGTGTGTGTGTGCCCCATAGCGATGATTTGATTGGCTATGGGCTTAAAAAGTGAGGTTACATTTTTTTATTCGAAAATGAGATGGTGCTAAAGGAAGCAAATGGACCTGGAGTAAGGGTCTATTTGGTTCCATTTGTACACTCTCTCACAAGTTACAGACCCGTAAGTGTCAATTTGGTTCCTCAAAATCAAGACGATTTAGCTGGGGTCCCCCCTGGCCCCTGGAAACTTCTCAATGATCCCTGGGGGTTCCTGGACCCCACATTGACTACTGTTACACAGATTGATGAGGAAAGTAGTGGAAATGAGTCATTATTACTTACTTTATTGCTGACTAAGGTTATCAACCCCTATGTGTATTTTATAATCTTCAAATAAAAATCAACCAATCGCCAAAAAAAATTAAAGCAGTTGGCAACCCCCGAAAAAGAAGAAATTAGTGCAAGACCGTAATATCAGACAATATTTAAGGATTTTCTGTATTGGCATTGTCCAAATGTTTTTTTACACTTTTAACCTGTCATCCTTATTTTGGACCCAAGAATCTGGCATCGATTAGGCTCTACAAAGAATGACAACCAATGTATGTTAGTATACGGATACCAACTGTGGATCGAACAACAACATACAACATATCCCTTGAGCATTTTTTGTTATTAACCCCTTAATACCAGAAACAAAAATCTGGTATTAGAACGAATGGACAAAAATCCACCCAAAATAGAGTTTTGTGTTATTTAATGCAAAATACTTGGTCTAAATGCATCAAATTGGCTTTCTACAGTGTTTATGGATGTGGATGATATGCACAATGAATTAGATTTATGATGAATGCATTAGGCCAATATGTCCCCCCCCCCCCCCCCCCTTATTACTGTGGAAGAGTTCAATCATCCAATCCACTAAGCACCTCATAGCAAAGGGTTGAATACCAACCACTTGCAATTTTGGCACATTTTTTGGAGGCGCTACCCACATGTTTAGCTGTGTTTCTCATTCCACGAACGCCTGATCTTTACAATCTATACCTCGTTGTGGAGGTGACTAATCAAGTAGAGAAATAATGGACCAAAGTTAAGTAACCCAAACTTTTGTTGCTGAGTTTATATCTTTTATGGGAATTTTGGCATGAAGGGATTAATATGCATTAATTAATAATGAATTAATCATAAATCCAATTCATTGTGCATATCATAATTCATAAACACTGTAGAAAGCCAATTTGATGCATTTAGGCCAAGTATTTTGCATTAAATACCATACAACTCTATTTTGGCATTAAGGGGTTAATAATAATAAAAAGCTCAAGGGATATCACTGGGCACCCTCTTTAATTCTTAAGAGGTGACCCCAAGCTAGTGAAGCTACAAGAATCAGTTTAGAAAAAAACTTTATCTGACGAAACCACGTTCGGCCAAAAATCACCCTTTCAATCACCCTTTCACTCCCGGACTATACCTGACAGACTGATACCAGGGTCTACATTTTTCAATGGAAGTGGAAGCCACTTCTAACCACTGCAGACGTGATTGTTAATGTATTATATCTACCATACACAGATTGGTTCAAATTATACTGTATTCGTTCAAATAAGTTCATGCTTTAATTTAACTCGGAGTGTAAACATTGACACTGAATATGGGTCCACTTGTACACTCTCTGAGTTAAATTAACGCTCAGGATCTTGTTGTGTGTGTGTAAAGTGTACCAACTTTAGTGTGACTGTGATGAAGGCTGCAGCGATCCGCCCCATCATATCCAAAGCCTTTCATTTGGGCTTCAGCCAAGCTCCGGGGTAAAGAGAAATGCTCTCTTTGTCTCTGTGTCTCTCAAGCTCCCTCTCTCTCATACTAAAACACAGATGCGCACACACAAACTCAAACAAACCCACAAAAGCCATACTGAGTCACACACACACATTAGACAATACTGCTTGTTTACAGTTTGGCAAAGGGAGCCACAGCGTGCACACACATGTGCACACAAGAACACACACAGGGCTGAGAGCAGGGGAGTGTTTGCACAGTTTGCCCCGGGAGTGTGACAGTGTGTGTGTGTGTGTGTGTGTGTGTGTGTGTGTGTGTGTGTGTGTGTGTGTGTGTGTGTGTGTGTGTGTGTGTGTGTGTGTGTGTGTGTGTGTGTGTGTGTGTGCGTGTGTGTGTGCGTGTGTGTGTGCGTGTGTGTGTGTGTGTGGGGGTGTGTGTGTGCGCGTGGCAAAGAAAGGCTGTGGGGCCTGCAGAAGGGCTGTTTCTGGAGAAGAGTGGGATCATTCTGGGGTCTTAATTTGATTAAAGATATAAAGTAGAGTACAATAGCACCAATGAAAATAAAAGTTAACCCAAGTTGACCCTGTGGCTTAGATCTCATACCAGCCGGCAAATACACAGCCTGGAGAGAAAAGTGGGTCAAACATACAACATACTTCAAGACCAAGTCTTTTCATAGCAAGCCTGCAGAATGTTTTGCCAGCATTTGAAGGGCTTATGTTATGTTATGAAGGGCCGGCTGCCAACATATTTCAGAACTTATATTAAGTCTAAAGAACATTTTCCATTTCATCCAAGTCCAAGTCTGAAAACAGCAACAGCTAAAGTAATTCACATTGCTATGTTGATTATTAGTAGGGACTCGGGATACTGGTAGGTAGCCTTACTAGCCTATACTGTAGATGCCTCTCTCTGCCTCTCTCTCTCTCATTTCCTGGTTCAAGTGCCCATGCCTACAATATGGCTCGTCTTATCAAACCACAAGGTACATTAATTCAAGTTTGTACTGAAGCTGGATACCATGGTGCATACGCAGCATACCAAATGCAACACACTTCTACTGTATAGATTGACAAAACTTTAATCCTTAAGTTATAATAGCTACGTTATACACTTTACACTGCAGTTAACCGGTCCGGGCATATTATACCTTGTGCACTACGTGCGTCCTTCCTCCCCGTCCCCGATGGAAGCGCCAGAGAGAGGATGCCAGATCAAACGGAGTAGATAAGGTCGCACAGCACCGATCAGTGCCAGTCTGTCTGCCCGGGACTGCTGGCATCCGGAGGGCGACACAGTCTCACAAAGGAGGGCAGTAAACGTTGTATTTCGCGTTGTCGGTAACGGCAACTAATCCCGATTATAAATTCTGAACAATGCTTGAGTAGATAAAGACAGTCAGCTAATTTGCCACCTTCCGGTAGCATAGATGTTTTGATGCCGTGTGCCACCCTCCGTCCCGCAGGCCCAGGAGCTACCAGGTGGCTAAGCTAACACACTTCAATATTTTTTGGATTCGCCAGGCAGCATCCACATTAATGCTCGCTCACTCGCACAGCTGGAACATCAACACTTCAAGTGATCGTCCCCGCCCCCCGCTCCAGGCTGTCATTAAAGTAACGAATATTAATAAGCGACGAACCCGTGATGACACGACTACACACCGGCGGCTGTCAATACCAAATGTCACTTATTTAAATATATTTGGGGATGGGGGAAATCGCTCCCCCTGCCATTCTCCATTTTCCCGACATCAACAGGTCATCCCAGGACACGCAGCAGCTGAGAGGGCAGAGCCAGACGGAACCAGTGCGGCACGCAGCGGAGAGGAGAGGACAGGAGAGGAGAGAGGAGAGGAGAGGGGGTGGGAGCCGCACAACAAGGCACAATTAATTTTAAACGTCCGAACCTGGCATTTATTTTCAACGTTCATTGCAACGCTTCGCTATTAAACGTGCCGTTATAGCTGTAATGTTACTGCGCTTTGAAAACCCTCCCCTCTGATATGAAGCGCTGAGGTTTCAGGTTTGTGTAGGAACAAGAACGACGATGAAGGTGAATATAAAGTTTATGGCCGTGCCAACCTGGAGCCCATCCACCAAATCACATAGATAAAAGTTAGTTATGTATGTATCTTGAATACTTTTTTTTTTAAATTATCAAACCAATTGTACTCTGTGCCGCGGCGCTACCGCTATTAAACTAGTCACCTACCCGGCCACGGGACAGACGTCCTCCCCCCACCGTCGCTGATCCTCAGACGACCCCGGCTGAGAGCTTCATACAGCGGCAGACAGACACTCACCGCCTCGCCAGTGCTGGGAAGTTGATGCGGAGCCTTTCAGTGGAAGGGACGCGGTGCTCTGCTCTCTCTCTCCCCGCTTTCCCTTGCTACAAGCAGCCATTCATTATGAGAAAGACGCCGATAGCAGAGCTATCGAGGGCGGTACGGTAGATCCCAGGGGGTTGCTTGCGGAACGCAGATTCACCGATCGCACCGTAGAACAGTAGGGGAGAGACACAGGAGGCATGACGACGCGCCCGTCACTCAATCGCATGATCATTTCGAGCGCAGCCTCAATTTGGGGAGACCTATCCCACCACGGCATGGACTGTTTGCGCATTGGCACAGCAACAGCAGCCTGCGAAAAGAATCCGCCTCTCTATCCACTGACTCTCTCTCCGCATGTGCGATAGACACTGGAAAAGTAGGCCGCTTGCGAGCGCGTGCGTGTAGACTCGGTTAACTTAGGTGAACCCGGTGCGCGCACAAAATACAAAGGAGGGATAAAGCCGCGCCCCGAGTTAGAATAAAGGAGGATAGGATATTAGAACGAATGAACGAACGCCGCCCCTCATACTAATTTGTTAATTACCGGTAATCAAAATGCCACCTAATATAATGTTTGCGACAGTGTAGGTCCCCCTCGTCCTCGCAGAAATAATGCTGAGTAGGTTATTATGCCAGTTTGTCTTGCCTACAGTGCCCATCTACGCATAATATCCTGGCCTATAGCATGGTATGCCTCCTCCGGCCCTGTACGCTCCAGTAGGCATGCTTTATGCATAGACCTTGCATGCATTCATATGTGCATGTAGCCTATACTTTCATGCATTTATTCATACTGTGAGGCTCAGAGCAGCGTGAATATACAGCCATCATACATATTTCATATGCCACCAGTGTGCACATATAAATATAATCTAAGTTTGACTTTAATGCATTTATGAATAAATGACTTCAAAACATGTTGCCACTACGAATATTGAATAGCCTATAGGTGGGCAGAATGTAGCTTGTGGCTGTGACTTTTGTTGAAGAAAGAGAAAGAAATACTTTGCTATGTGGTACAATGCCAGAGGAAAATTCTTTTAATTGTGGGTGTGCATTGTGCATATCTCAATATTGGACAAAGGAACAAATCTTTGTTTTATATAGCAAAATACAACCTCAATTGTGAGATACAGATACATACATTTGTGAATTATTTCCATTAAGGATCCAATGCTAATTGGTGAGAAAATGCTGTGAAACTGAATGAATGTTGTTAGGCTGCAGGAGACTTTTTTGTCATTGTTAAAGATCTGCAGGCAGTGGATAATGATAATTGTATTTTCTTGTCGCATATGGAAATTATTGCATGAAAGTTTATATACCTGTGTAGTGTATTTATTTTATGTAATATACACTCACAGGTAAGGTATATGGGGTACCTGGGGGGCTCCTAAAGTCCCCATAGGATCTCACTGTATAACAGACCTGCAGGCCTGTTCCACTAATCTTATCCGATTGGCACCACTTAAATAAACAGGCTTTCCAATGCTGTACAGATTATTGCCAAGAATTTAAGAAGCATTGTACAACAGAGAAATCATCTACCTAACACACATTTATATTTTTGTGTTTGTTTAATGTACTTTATCAATTCAATTCAAAGGAGCTTTATTGGCATGAGAAAAAAAACATTTACATTGCCAAAGCAAGTACAATACAATAAAACATTTTGTAAACAGAGCTATCTCACATTGCATCGTTACATGTTATAACAGCTAGGGTATAAATCCTTTTTTATTATTTTTTTAAAGCAGCAATTCTTTGCAGTCACTTTGGGACAAATGGCAGCATTCTTTTCTCAGGACTATTTAAATAGTATACAGGAAAAACTCAGATTTACGATCTATTTAAAGGTAGCAGCTCTGTTTACATGTGCAGGGTCCAGTGGTCTACTTGGTACAGATAGTAGTCCTTAGGGTGGTTGTATTCCACATGGCTATCCTTCTTTTGTCACAACAGTTCTCAAATCTTGCTGCCGTGTTTGCACATTGTTGTATTTCTCCCAATAGGTATGGTTTTTTTTTGTCATTAGTCATATAGTTTCAAACTCACATTGTGTGTGTGTAATCTGTGGGAAGTATATGTGTCTCTGATGTCTTGGTAGTGGCAGGTGGTTAGAAAGTGTAGCTCTGTTTCCACCACATTTTGTGTGCAGTGGGTGCATAGTCTGTCTTCCCTTGGGAGCGGGGTCTGTCTGTGGCGGCCTTTCTCTATTACAAGGCTGTGTTCACTGAGTCTGTACCTAGTGATGCGTCGGTACTGAGTTCAAAGGTTATAAAGTCCAATAAACAGGCTGTAAACATGTAGGACCTTAAGAAATGGCATATTTTAATGATTACCGGGATACATATCCCAAAATGAATGGGTCCACGTGATATGAATATGAACATCAAATGACATGGATAAAAGCAGATACGACCTGCTATATCACAAAGTCCGTTGGTCGGGGCCCCCCTCGAAGCACAGGCCAGAGGTTTCGTCTGTCCTGGAGAGCTCTGACGTGTCTCTACTTTTTCAGACTCTGAGACACTATACAAATCATCCTGTCTCTCTGTGACCTTAAGCACAGCTATAGGGTGCACAACTGCACACTCTTATAAGTACTGCAGGTAACTGCTTTAAAGGTCTACTTTATATCGTCATGCTTTCCTAAGTTTTGGGTCTTTTACAGTGTTCAGGTATTCAGGCAATGTATATTCTATGCCAGGTAGCTTTCTTTTTGTTTTCTTATAATCTGTTTGAGTCCAATGGGTTTTCCATCTGGTGGTTGTGCTTGCGTTTGTGTATGTAGTCCCTGGACCAGCTGACTAAGGGGGCATCCCTGTAGGTTTTATCTTAGCTTTAAATTGTAATAATATGCTCATTGGCAGTGTTGGGGGGCAATTCATTCTTGGGACCAGTCAAACCTGACATCTACTGAATAGTAGAATACTGATGGAAAGCAAGAGTACTGGTAATGGTATACTATTGGCTGGTGTTGGTGACAGGTAAAAAAAACAATTATAGCTGTTTCCGTAAAATATCTAATTTGTGAAATATAATAACCTATTTGAGATTTATTTTAATGGCCATGCATGGTCTATTATGCCTTTCATAGTCTGCCACTCTCTCTTTCATTTGTCAAGTGAACAAACAAAATAAGGGAAATGATTGACGGCCCACCACACACATATCATCTGTGTTAGGCGCCTTCGTTTCCCTCAGCTTATGAATAATAAGCATTCTACAGAGTATTTAGAATTTCATAGTAGGCTGTTTTGCCCTCTAGGCTTAAAAAAGTTGAAGATAACCATGTTGCTTATTCTAATATGAGTTCACTCAAAAATAATGCAGCACGCAGACAATACTCAACACAGCTCTGTCCTCGAGTCATGATTGCTCTCTCCATGTACCCAAGGAATGCTGAGACAGCATTTGTTTAAATCTGCTCAGCAAGATGAGACTCAGACTCTTTTGATATCTCAAAGACTGCTGTTCATATATCTGTTTGAACATATTACCTTCTAAAAATAAAGGCATAGCTGTTGCCTTTCATTTATATTCCTATTTAAATAAAAAGACGAATAATCACACACTCAGCTCCATACTGCAGGTGAGTTATTCCCCATGCAGTGTTTTTGCCAATCCTGGACTTCATCAAGGTGTTTTGACATTATGAAGCTATAGTCCTCAGTTTTTATTTTTATTTTGCATATGTGGCTGTGAAAACATTGAGCATGACGTTCTAGAACAGTGGTTCTCAACTACATGCAGAGTCCAGTTGTTGTGGCTCTTTGTTGGTTCCAAACATTTCTACCTTATAGCCAACAAACCCACTGATGCACCTAGGGACTATGGATGTACGCAGGTCAAAGAAAGAGATTGTCCACAGGTTCAATGTCATGTTGTTGTATTTACTTTCCTTTAAAGTGCATGGTACATTTACATTACAAGCAGCTCCTTCTGTGTTGTCTCTTCCGTGTTCTGTCTGGTAAAACTGGTTTGTCCACCAGGTGCATGCCGCTCCCCAATCACCCAGGCCTACATATGCTCTCTCTCAATCAATCAATTAGGCCTGGGGAGGCGTGCCCTTGGTGTCCAAACAGTGATTCCAATACTTAATAACCACTCAAACCAATACCCAATAATGCCAAATAATAACTACAACAATTGTGATAATAATAATAATAATAAATAGACATACTAAACAGTGAGGATGGCTTCTACACCAGTCCTTCAGGGACCCCTACCACTGCTGATAAACCGGATCCTATTATGGGTATACTTATTGTACCGGTATATATATATATATATATTTTTTTTCTTTTTCAGTATTACGCGATAATGACATAAGCTCCTGCCTCCTGCATGCCTCGATCCCGTCTTATTCAAGTCTTTGGCTCTTCAGATATCAATGCAAACACCTCTCTATTGGGAGTGGGAGACAGTTGACATACATAACATTTACATGAATTTCTATAAATGTATGTTCCAGTCCTTTTTTGTCGCTCTACGTATAGATTCATTAGCAGCAGGCAATGGCATGTGGCTGTCACTCACATAATTTCCATTCTCATCAATAACATATTTAATTTGTGACACTGAAACAAAATTGTGTGGATATTGTCAATCCAAAACACTCCCAAGAAATTAACAGTATTGCTAACCACTGATTTTGACAATGTGTTTTTTTGATGATGATAATAATAATAATAATAATATCTGGGACTTATATAGCGATTTTCATGACACGCAAAGACACTTCTAATGTGTGGGGGCCAGGGGGGGAACAAGAAAATTAAGGACAACTTTATTAGAAAAACAATTACAAAGAAACCAATTAAAACAGTGCATATAACAAGTTTAAAATCAAATCAGCTTGGAAATGCAATTCTGAACAGGTGGGCTTTCAGTGCGGATTTGAAGGTAGAAAGTGAGGGGGCGTCTCGGATGTGTTTGGGCCACAGAGAAGGCCCTGTTGCTCCAGGTTTTGCGTTTGATTTGATGATAATGATGGTGGTCCAGTGATTATTATTTAGATGAATATAAAGATGATATTGTTTGGGGTAAAGTTGACAGTGACTGACTATTATAATGATGGTTATTGTGGTGATCATATATTCATAGGTTGTAGTATTTAAGAAGCTGGGTAACTACACTTTCTTACATGCTACCCTTTATAAAACATATATGACAACATTTAGGGGCCCTGGGGGCCTTCATCAGGTCTACAACACACAAATGCAGCTGGGAGCTATACAGCATTATACCAATTAACTTTCATACTAGATGGTGTCGCAGCCACCCAATTTATCTCTATACAAGATTAAAAAATAGTGTTCCCCTGAGGGATCAGTGAAGGGAAATTCAGCATTTGACCCAGCAGTGTGTTGCTCGATGTGAGTGCAAGGGGGAGCAGAGGTGTTAAGTTAGTTATACTGTAATTACGTAATAAATCATACAACATGTTCCTCTAATATGGATATTAAAATGGGAGTTGCGTGTTTAATACTGCGTTCACACGGGCAGTTGCAAAAGATGCAATGATTCACAGAATATTTGTCGCTTTGTATCTGAAGCTGAAGCCAATTCATTTTTTTGTAGCTTTGTATCTTTTGCAGCAGCTATACAAACGTCCTTTTTATATATATATAAACGTGTTTTTATATATATATATATAATATATTTTTTTTATCCCACGATTTTGTAACCCATTTTTCACCCCTGTGTCAATCATCTAATGTGATCCTGGGCTCTACACACCCTCCACCAACCTAGTCCCCATATATATATATATATATATATATATATATATATATATATGGGGGACAAGGGGAGAGCAACGGACTTGAACTCATGCTTCCTTCATGCCTGAGTGTCCAAGTTGCTCCTTTACACCTGACAGGGGTTTCCCTGGTTGGACGTAGCGCGTGGAAGGAACACGTTATTCCAACCAGTTCCTTTCCCCTCCATCTTTGCATCTTTGTATCTTCATGTTGCTGGCTTACATTGACAATGAATGGTATGTATCATTGCATCTGCCCGTGTGAACGCACCATTAGACACAACAAGGGCTTCAGTGGCTCAAACGTTATACCACGTGTGAAGATCTAGCTACTTCTTTTTTCCAGACCAGCACCTGGCTATGATGAGACAACAATCCCCTATTTCCAGATTGTATACATGAAAATCCTCAGTGGTCATTTATCCACACAACCAAATGGACTCTTATGGTCCATTTGTTTATACTTTTACACAGTCTCTGAGTAAAGATTTGAGTTTGCAGTTATCATACTTCACTTGACATTCCTCCATGGAACCTGGAGTGACATGATGTGACAAGGCGAGGGAGGGCCACCTGCACAATGGCACTTCAAAACATCATGCAGTAATCATGGTAATGATGTACCCCGCTGACCACCATAATAATTATACCAATCTAGTCAAGTGGCCATTAGAGAAGCACTCATATAAATCTTGACAATCATCTCGGTGCAGATGTTCAGCCATTACTTCTCCATGGATGCATAGAGACAAGGTGTGGGGTCAAGCCAGGATCCAGAGGGGTGTGTGTGTGCGTGGGGAAGGGGGGGGGAACTTGGCACAAGGGTATAGGAGTGAAGGGGGGGGGGGGGGGGGGTGTGGAAGGTCAGACAGAGAGACGCTCGCTGGCTGCCTGCTGGGCACGGTGCCCTGCTTCCCTGTCGGCAGCCCCTCTGCGTTTGAGACTGGCAGCAGCACGCCGTGACTCCATCCTGGCAACAGCGTCACAGGCTCGGGCTGGCTGCCACACTGTCCCCAGCCAATCGGGTCTACACTCGGTGCCAGGTCACACTCGAAAGCGGCCAATGGTGAGGAGCCCTGCGTCTCATCCCTCCCAGATGTGCATTCCTTCAAACCCACAATGTACACAACAGCAGATCCAAACACTGCACAGCTCACACTCATAGAAAGGGTGCGCACGCGTGATCGCGCGTACGTGCACTCTGGCTGGCACACACTCGCAAACTCAGTCTCTCTCTCAGACAGACAGACAGACAGACAGACAGACAGACAGACAGACAGGCAGGCAGGCAGGCAGGCAGGCAGGCAGGCAGACAGGCAGGCAGGCAGGCAGGCAGGCAGGCAGACAGACAGACAGACAGACAGACAGACAGACAGACAGACAGACAGACAGACAGACAGAGAGGGCTCGGGGCTCAGGGCTCATCATATAATCGTACCACTGTAGTATTTGCAAACTGTTAAATTAAATCATATGCATCGCTCGATTCACTGCTAACTTCTATTGCGGTATTAATTATTTCATTTTTGGACTTTCAGACAGAAAAATCCCAATGATAAAATGCCAGATGGAGCTATTGCATCCTCTAGCGGACAATGCTGGTACAACAAGTGAACTACAAGACGTGGCTAAAGTGTGGTTTTTGTTTTTGTTGAACTTGTGACCATTTGTGTTAATGATGACATCATCAAGATGTGGATTTTTATGAAAGAAACACTTTCCAGATAAAGGATAATTCAAGCTTTTCATACACTGCAATGTTGGTGAGTTTGATGTTGTTTATATCAGACAGGACTTTTCTGTTTGGATGCATGTGCTGTCAATGGTAAAGCTTGGCGGGAGCTTGCTTGGAAGAATACAATACGTTACTTTATCACCCCCAAAAATTTCCAGCAGGGCGGTCAGGGAGAGGGTCAATGTTGGAGACAATGTGGTAAAAAGATGGAAGATCATTTCCATATCTCTTGGGATTGTCCCAAATCCAGCCCTATACTGTCAAGAAGTTATCAAGGAAATCAGAGCTACATGTATTTTTTAAATAGAAATTGATTGTTCTTTTCTTTCTGTATATGGGGAGAATTCCTGTTGAACTCACAAGCCGTGATGTATGAAATCATATTGGTAGCTTGTAAGAAAGCCATCACTCGGAAATGGCTACAGGTCATACTACTTACCAAGGAAGATTGGATCACAGACTCACAGTAGTCAACGAGATAGACACTATGGAATACTTGACCTTTTCTCTTAGGCTAAGGGCAGAGCAAATAGCGTTATAGCATTTGTTCACCACCAAGTGTCACTGTTTCACCGCCTAGCACGCACACACGCACACACGCACACACACACACAGGCCAGGGATGAGGGCTTGTGCAGTATGTACAGCACACGTACAGTATAGCACACTCACTTCAGACGGGGCTGATTTTTGTCATACGTGTATCTAGTACCACCAATCTGTACCTAGCCTGGCTCCAGCCCTGAATCGCTCGCCAGTGTAGCCACGCCCATTAAAAAATATATAACTAAATGGAAATTCAGTGTGTCCTTCAGAGTGTCAGGCTATACTGTACCATGTAGGCTAGTGTGGCATATAACCAAACCAAGTGTGCATTTTCAAAGCATAAAACTTTCAGCATATCATCTACATGCCCCAATAAGGTTTGATTTCAGACATGGAACCACTTTTTGATTGACGAAATGGTGATTCCTGTATATTTTTATGATATACATGTTATGACATTGTTATATTAAAACATCTAGGAGAGAGGAGAGAGAGCATCAGCAGTAAAATAAAGAAAATCAATCATCTTCGTGTATTGGACCATAGTAATCCTATATGAGAACATTCCGTTTTTTACTTCAATTAGGTCATTTACATTATTACTGCTCAAGGCCGTTCTATACGTGTGAAAGAAATGAGCTAATGAAAAATAATGAAAAATGAATAAAATAAAGTAAAATAAATGCAATATCAATCTCAGAAATAAGTATTATTAAATACTTATTTAATAATACTAATAATTATTATTATTATTCAGTTATTATCTTAAACAGGGAAAAGAAAAGACCCTCCCATCATGATCATGGCAGACACTGATCCAGTCCATCCTTCAGTGGTCTTCATCATTTAATCTGAAAGAAAAACGGAACATGATAGTAGTAAAATAGCAGATCTACATCTACTCTGTCACTAACGCATGGCATCACAATGATTTTGAGCTTGTACATTAGCTATTTCATCATTCATTAGTATTTGGGCATAAGTTGTTACTATTGAACAAATAATGCAAACCACTCCAACAATACAGGGTGTTGTACAACTACCCATGGTGAGCAAGGGGCAAGACCCTACAGCTGGCGCTTAGGCACCGTTCGAGGTGCGTCAGGCAGACATGCCCTGCAGGTACCAACATCTGCTTGTCATGAAATATGTGATGTACAACTACCCTGCCATCCTCACCTTCATGAGGGTGACCACGGTGCCATAAAGAAGAGAAATGAAGAAGAGGGTGAGGAAGGTGATGGCCATGTACCAATTCACCTCTGCCAAGTCTTGAATGATAGGTTCATGTCTGCTCTCGTCAAAGAACACAGCCTCCTCTAGAATCTCTGTGAAAGAAAAGAGATTTGTGTTGCCATAATAGGCAGACATTGGGTGAAAAGATGCGGACGGAAGGGTTTAAATGGTTAATATGTTGATCCTTGTATCTATTAAAACTCACTGTAACTGTATTGTAAAGTTGTGCCTACCACATTGGTAAAAGTGTAAATAAAAGGCTAAATGAAGTATGTCATGAACACTCCGAAACGGCCAGGTTCTACCATTTGCACCTGTCAGCAGATTAAAGACATAATGGAGACAAACGCACCTGGTTTGGTTATGTTCAGGGCTAAGGTGGTTGTGGTATGTGTCACCCTGCAGGTGTAGACCACCCCGGGGAGCCAGTCTAGTGGGGTCAGGTGGAGTTGACTGTGGATGCTGAACTTCCCATTTGGATCCCTGCTGGGTTCACTGGTGTTGTAGCTCTGCAGCTCCGTGCTGCCATTCAGAAGCCATGTGATGTTGATGGTCGCAGGCCTGAAGCCAAACGCCAGGCACACAAGCCCACCAGAACCCTGCAGCAGGGTGGCTGTCGGTGGGGAGGGGGTCACTGATACTGGGGAAACGTTACAACCATTCACAATTGGATTGTTGAAATTCTCTGAAGTTATTTTTTACATTTTCTTGAATTTTGAAGAAGAATCCATTTCTTGGAAAATGTTGGCCTATAATGAAATGCCATGGATTCATGTGGTATGTATGTGGTATAAGGAAACTCAACTATAGGCCTAGTCACTTCTGAGTGAATTAATTAATTCTGCACCAAACTGCATATACAATACAATTATCCATTCAGCTATACCTGTGTTTTTGCTGATATGAACCTCATAGCCTTGGCTGGAGCACTGTTGTTTTGCCTCACAGGACACTTGTATGAATGCAGCCCAAGTGTCTGCTGACACGTTCAGGATGCTCCGGATAGTCATTGTCCCGTTACTGTGGCTTTGTGTTATCACTATAGTAGAATTTTGAGAAGATTTGGTCCCATTCACTTTCCAACGGATGGAAATATTATCAAGATTTGCGCCAACCACACGGCAGGTGATGGGCACCTGTTCATCTACCTCCTGGAGCTCTTTGAGAGGTGGCCCCTCAAGAAATACAGCAACAGTCTGAGATGATGGCCTTACTGAAAAGGAATAATATGGAGAATATTCAATGGCTTGCAGTGAGCACTTTAGCTGTTATTGAATGAATGTATCTATTTTTGTGTATTGTCTTATGAACCATCCCTTGAATTAGGCCTAATTCAAAATTTCTTATTATTCTGAACTGTACAGTGTGAAATTATTCAGAAATATTTTATTTCATGACATGTTTGATAGGGGGATCATAATGTTGTTTTGTGAGTTTTTCTGGTTGTTCTACCTGAGCAGAGGCTAATGTTTTTTCCAATAGTTCTTTTGGTTGACTGGTCTGAGATTTCACAGGTGACGAACTTCCCTGTTTTCCATTCAGTTTGAGCTATGTTGAGATGACTGGTTACTGCAACACGTCCATCTTCACCCATCCTGATGTCACTGGTTGGTCCGGATATCTTCTCAGACTCACCAAGCCATTGGATCTGAGGGCTGAAGCCACTTCCAGAGCACACCAGTTTCTGTGATACCTGGTCTTCACTAGGAGCTAGGAGAAGCTCAATCGATGGGTCACCTAAAAGTCCCATTGCAAATTGAATACAATTAAATGACAGCTGACAAATAAAGAAAATATGAATATTTCACCAACAACACATTAAATAAGATCAATAAATCACTTACCAAAGAACTTCCCAGTGGAGTTTGACACCCACTTGCTGGAGAAGCCTTGGTTCACTGTGCATGTGAAAGTTGTTTGTTCATTCCAGTAATTTCTGGGAACAGAGAATTGTCTAGTGATTAAATGGATATCTGTGCTTGCAGGAAGTTCAACAAACAGTTTTTCAGAGATCTCCGTTCCATTGGCCTGAAAGGTGATGTAGAGATCTCTGGAGGAGATCTGAGTGACGTGACATTCCAGAACAGCACTGTCTTCTTTTAGTGATTGTGGGAAAGATCTTCTGATCAGCACTGATGGATCTCTCACTGTATGACCTTGATGACAAAAACAAGAAATGTTGCTTAAGTTCAGTGTTCTACCATCACTTAATAGCATTTTTCTCTCCAATATCTCCTACCTTTGAAACTCACGGTCTTCAAAGTAGTACTGAAGCAGCGATGTTCAGCTTTACATGCTATGCTAATGAAGTTTTTCCATTGACTTGTGGAAACAGTGAGGTTGCTGATGATAGCAGCTGTGGTTCTGGCCTTGTCCACTTTGTTTTTACTGGGTGAGATGTTCTCATCAATGAACCAGGTGACCCTGGCATCAAGGGCAGTGTGGACAACACACGTAGCTGTCACCTCAGACTCTGCCATCATCACTGTCTTCAAGCTGGGGGTGTCCAAATGAATGTACGGAGAGGAAGGTGGATGAACTGTCAGAAGAAAGAAAATGACATAAAAAGTCTATCTAGGATAGAAGTTAAAGTAATGTTGAAAACATCATAATTGAAAATGATAAATAGAATAGAAAATAGAACTGTTTTGCTATTTTCTCATTTGAATCCTGAAAAGTAATGGACAGTATAAGGTTTCCAACCGAAAAATAAGTATTTCTATGATTTTTAGGGGGACTTACTTGTACAAATACTGATTGACTGATTTGATTCAACTGCATTGTGTCTGGATATGCATTTAAAAATTGACCCCTTTTTCCACTTGTCTTTATCCGGTTTAATCTGGCTAATTAGACTGAAGGTTTTTTCAACGCCCTCCGTGCTTTGCAGTTTCTCTTGGACTGTTGTTGTGTTTAGATTATGGCTGTCCAATTGCCATTCCACACTCGGCTTGTCTGGATAGAAGTGATTTAGGGCACAGATGAGGCTCTTTGGTGAAGTCCTGTCCTTATCGTCCCAGACAGGGTACAGGGTGATGGACGGAGACACAACCCTCTGCACTGAGACAGAACATATCATTTTATGTATTGTTAGTCTCAAATTTAAATTGACATGTGCAATGATTTTGTGATATTTCACCTTCGAGGATCCCTGTGGATTTTGTGAAAAGAAACAAGATACTCTAGATCTAGAGTCCTAGACTACATGGAATGCAAACTGTAATATACTACTACTTGATCTAGATGGAGTAGTTGTGATTTGTTTTGCTGCCAGGTGGACATGGAAGCAGAGGTGTTATATTTTTGTATTTTTCATTGTTTGAATTTTAATTAGTTTTTTATAAGTTTGCTTCAGTTCCGGTTAGTTTCCGGAGTTGGTTTGCTAATTTCAGTTTAGTTTTATTGTTTAGATGTTAATTAGTTTCTATTAGTTTCAGTATTACGTTCAGAATACGGTATTTCAATATACAAACACTTTGTGAAGGCAATTGACTCACAGTCAATAGACATATGCAGTCTACAGATGCTTGTTGTGTTGACAGCGTTGTTGTGCTGACAAAGCCTACCAAATTGACAAAGACTAATCCGTTAAATAATTTTTTTTTAGTTTAATTTAAATATAACCTTGAGTGGAAGGCACAGATGTTAGAGTAAGATCAGCAGGAGGCAGGCAGCAGGCGGAAGCGATGGTCTCAAGACAGCACCCGAAATACAGAAGTGAAACAAGCCACTGTGCCACTGAGCAACGGTGCATCACACACCAGGTGTGAAGTCACTGCCCGTTAGGGAAATTAGTTGAAATTTAAATTTCTCATAACCATTTTGTTGAGATCTCACAAAAATGCAAAACATTTTGGAACACAGCTAGGCCATTAATAGAACCACATTGTAACCTCAGTATTATTTGCATATTGCTGAAAATGGTCTGTTGAAGGTTTTTTCAACGCCCTCCGTGCTTGGCAGTTTCTCTTGGACTGTTGTTGTGTTTAGATTATGGCTGTCCAATTGCCATTCCTCACTCGGCTTGTCTGGATAGAAGCGATTTAGGGCACAGATGAGATGAGGCTCTCTGGTGAAGTCCTGTCCTTATGGTCCCAGACAGGGTACAGGGTGATGGACGGAGACACAACCCTCTGCACTGAGACAGAACATATCATTTTATTTATTGTTACTTCAGTTTCAAACTTGAATTGGCTAGTTGTAAAATGATGATTGTACATTAGAGCTTTGATGATGTTATACATGCCTGTGGCGTTTGTGCAATGGAAACACAATACTCTACACTGAACTGTAGTATCCTTCTACTCTAGCTAGATGGTGGCGTTGTGCTTTACATATACTTACAATATTCAGGTGGAGGTGGAAGGCTGTTGCACAGATGTTAGAGTAAGACAGGACTGAGCGATCAGGGAAGCATGCAACACCCTGGTCCAAAAAGGCACTTGAAATTCAACAGAACTTTTTTCAACAGGACTTGACTACGGTACACTGAATCACTCTCTATAGTTACATCTTTATTTATGAATATAATCAATTTACAAAGCTATCATGGAAAGCAGTACACACAATTTAGGAAAAGAGTAGGCCTACATGAGTACGATCTTCGGCCGCAATAATAAAAAATATACCTTCGGTAGCAATAATAGAAATACACAAATTATCCATTGGTAAAAATGTGACTTTAAACACAGTTCAATTGTCCTTTCTTGTTTCATTTAACCTGTAAATGAAACAGAAATAAATCTAGATCAGTAATATGAATAAGATACTAACAGTCTTTCTTTATGCACTATTATTATCAGATTGGATGGTCAAATCAAAATGTAACATTACGGTATATGCATGGCATTATTTAATAAAACCGATATTATCCTGCAATCATATAGCTGTTCCACTACAGTTCATATGTCCTTACCTTGATGATAGTGGTCCCAATGCTGTACACCAGAGTGATGAGGAAGAGGAAGATGAAGGTGAGGGCTGTGTTCTGAATGCTATCTGGATCTGTCTCTGCTCTGTGACTCCAATGGGTGTCAATCAAAACCAGATAATCTGCTTGTACTGTGAAGATGAAAATGGCATCACATCAGCATATAATGTTGATTAAACATTTCAATACTAATATAGCTTTCCTTATGTGACTGCTGTTAATAGTTTGTTTGTGGTGTAGTGTGATCATGTGTACCAGAAAAGGTCACCTAGTAAAATTAATCAAATAACTGTGAAGCTGATGCTTGGGCTTTCTCTCTGCTTTAATGCTTTTATACCCATTGAGACCTGCTCGAACCGGCTGATTCTAGAAATACCTTCTAAATCAGTAGTTCTCAAACCTTTTCACTTCCAAGGACCCCATTTGAAAATGTTTTATTCACGTTCAACAAAAAGGTTCAAAAATAGCAGATGTATATCTGCTATTTTTTAGAACCATTGTTCTTACTCCTAAGAGTTTTCTGAAAAACTTATGTTGTTATATATATATATAGCTAAAATCTAAAATGACACAGATGCTTTCCCGGTTTCATGGGTTAAAATGTCACATAAATTAGCAGACTAAACTGTCTGCCATCGGATGTATAAGTAGGCTAAACTGTTTGTCTCTTGCTTTAAAAAAAAAGTATAAACCAGTAATCACAGTGAGCCTGACTTGCTTTTGAAAGAACATCTTGACATTTACAGTAGGTTAGAGAAATAGATTTTGAACATGCACCATTATTCACAGGGCAAGACCCAGTAGAGTGAACACAAACACACTAAGACAAGACACAGGGGCAACACTAAATAGCCTAAATGAAGATCGGACTTCTGAAATTGTCTTAGTTGACAGTTAATTTAAGTAATACTAAATACTTATATAGTCTGTGATCAGTCAGTGTGAGTGCGAGTATGCAATTATGATGTAAGAAATAAGAAAATCACAATAATGTGATTGTCAATCTAGTATAACCATGTCTTATGATTAACTTATGTATTACCAACTAACTTAAACTAAAATGTTCATTAGTGATTGGGTAGGTACTGAAAATGAACTTCGGGACATACATCAGCAGAATAATTACTTAGATTTATTTTTTTATTTAGATTTTCATTTTGCTTTAGTAAACACACAGGATGTCACACCACAAGCAACAAACAAAAACAAGACATAACACACGGGGACACAAAATGACATCTACTAGGCCTTGCAACTTTCAGGGATGTTCATGCTGAGGTTGACCAGGTTGGCTTTGTCAGCTGTTCTTTGCACCATGGACCTAACAATAACTCGAGTTGTGTTGATCATAGATTCATGGTAAACTACACAGCTATACACCGTGTCAGTGTTTCCCCAAGTGGCATTGCTGAACGTTAGTTGGCCATAGACAGAGTAGTACTTGACTTTTCTCAAGTCTCGATATTCCATAAGGCTTGTGGTATGATACACATACTCTTTTGTGCCCAGAGTTTCCACAGGCTCGTCATTAATGAGCCAAGACACAACAACTTCCTTGGGGTAGAAGTCTTTCACATAGCAAGTCAGGGTCACCATACTAGTTTGTTCGACTGGCGGCAGCAGAAAAACTAATGGGCGATCAATCCTTCCTTCTGCAAGCATGAGAGTATAACAATTAGATATTTTGCTGCAGATAACACACACAACATATTATTTCTGGGTATCAATTAACACTGAACTGAACATGTATTGATAAGGTCTGCTGAATGTAAATTCAAAAGCTATATCAGCACTTAAATGTAAGTAGAATTAAACAGTCTTACTACACATACATTTGCAATATACAATATGCATTTCATTACATACTGCACATCACTGTTTCTCAATGTTGGGTCTGGGGACCCTACTGTAACTCTGACAGTGTACAAATGGAACCATTTGGTTCCATTTTACACATACACAATTTAACAGTGAGGAATTTGCTGTGGGGTCCCAAAGATTCAAAATCACACACGTGTGAAGTGAAGGGCGCTTTTATCATCATACATTGCTCAGCTGAGCACATTCTGTGCTTAAACAGACAGACATACAGAGACAGACAGATACACACAAAGCTGTGCATAAGGTTGAGAATCATTTGCTTACCATTTGACCTTTGGAAGCTGATCTCCTTTGGGGTAATAGCATCTTTGTGCTCAGCAATACAAATATACTCAATCCCTTTGTTCCACTCCTCGTACATCACGTCTACAGCAACGGTGATTTTGTTCTTGACTCTTGACTCTCTGGCATTAGGGAGTTCGTTTCCATCCGTATCCTGCCATGTGACACTCTCCACACCTGGCACTAATTCAAGGACTTCACACACAAGTTGGGCTGGCTTGTTGTGAAACAATGCCTCTATTGACAGTGGCAAGATCTTCATTGTCATCATCTCATCTTCACATCCTATTCCTGGAGAGAGGATTTAGGGAGTATAAGTAAACTGCATTATCTGAAAAATAGTTGGCATTTCAATATACAGTATAGTACCACAGTGTTATATATTACTCACCTGAGTCACCTCCTCCGCCTCCTTTTTTGTACGTTACAGATTTGTTCACACCTCCGTCACCCCCCTCAAAGACACATGTTACTGGTTTTCCATCGGTCCAATCAGTTTGATTCACCTGGAGAAAACTTACTGCACTGTACAAAGTTCCATTCACCGTCTTTTCATCCTTGATGATGACACCGTATTTGCTCGAGTTGAGTTCATCGCCATTTCTCTCCCACCTGATCTTATAATCTTTCGGTGAAAAGCCAGTGGCAAAGCAGGAGAAGGAAGCCTTGTTTTGCTCCATCACATCCTCAGTAGTGGAGACCAGCACTTCAAGAGTTGGTGACTGATGATGCACGACTGCAAAACACACACATATATACACAGATGTATGCAGAAGCATGTTATACAGTATATGCAGAAGCCGAGTAGAATCTGCTGCTACAATGGCAATTGAAACAAATAATTGTATGTAATCTTTCAATGTTATGCAACATTACTGTGTGCCATACAATTAACAAATACTGAAAGGAAAGATAGTTTGGTCTTGTAAAACACAAGACTTGAGTCTTGCTTCTGCATATACTGTACATTGTGTGCACAAGCTAGCACCTGACAGACTGTTTCAAACCAGCCACAAACATACTTTTTAACAATGATTGCTCTCACTGAAAGCTCATATTCACACGTAATGTCTTGCATTATTTCAGTAAGGCACAGAAAGGGAACAGGGAGAAAATGGATGCAAGCGAGATATATACTGTAACATCAGTGCATGCCAAGCGCCAAAAATGACCAAGCCAGCAGTTCAATTTGCATAGGCAATAATAGTCAATTTAGCTGTCAACATTTATTACTTTCTCAGGCAACAAAGCAACATTTAACACATGATATGACCACACATAACATGCATGATCTAAGCACAAAGATACATTTTGTGGACAGAAATTGTATAAGCGTGTGTTTTTATTTTTTATTTTTATTACTGTATTATGATATTACAATTAATTATTTTGTTAAACTAAACTACCGGTAGATACATTTTGTGGACAGAAATTGTATAAGCGTGTGTTTTAATTTTTAATTTTTATTTCTGTATTATGCTAATTACACTCTTCACTTAGTTATTTTTAAAGCAGCTTTGAAATGACCATAGTTTAGTATATCATGTCATACTTCTGCATATTTTTGTTTTAAAAATCAGTTGTTTAAACAAATTTAGACCACAACACATATTTAATTTAAAGTATTTTGCATTTTGAGGATTGTTGTTAAGAAAACTGTTACAGTTTACATAGGAAGGAGTTTACAAGGAATTCCAAACTAATAATTAATTTGAAGATTTATTCAAATAAATAACAAATGATTAACTTGTTTCTTACCTGGTCTTTCAAGTGCCACTTCCACATTTCCCGCGGAATTTTTGGCAGCACATTTGAAAACATTTTTGTTCTGCCAGTCTTCTCGTTTGACTCGGATCTGACTGACTCTCATATACTTGTCGCCTTTCTGAACAGCAGGGTATTCAACAAAACCAGAGGTAGGCAGGCCCGACAGAACGGTCCCACTGGCGTCGGTCCACTTGAAGGTCAGATCAGCAGGTGTGAAGCCGGTGGCCAGGCAGCCGAGAGTCACAGTGTCACCGACTCCTGAACCGCACTGGACCAGAGGAAATACAGTAGGGGCAGTCGCTGTAGCTGGGAGAGGAAATACAAAAGAATACAAATAAGTAAAAATAGAAATACGTTGATTTTACACTTTTCCAGAACGCAGAATTTTCATTTGTATTTGCGGTTGATATTAATAAATATCCTATAGGGAAATGAAACGTGCAGAATTAATTACTTGCAAATATTACTGGCAGAGCATGAGAGCAACTACATATTTGAGATGTCTGGCATACTGTTTGGAATAGATCTTCTTGAATCTGAACTAAAGAAAAAAAACATCCAATTACAGTAGACACATTCAATTTGTTATTCCTTTTAACCAATAAAAATTGTTCTTACCTGATGATACAGTAACCATTGTACCCTTGCCCCAGTAGTCAAAAGCACCGTTGCACAGTCGCAAATATACTCATTGACTAGTACCAAAAGCTACGGTCTTCATATTCAACATACGTAGTAGAATTTTCTAACAGCCAAATAATCAATTTCACTATGTTATCCCTATTTTGGGCATTCCATAGGTGATCTTTTTTTAAATGAGCAGATCTACAAGCTTGTGAGGCATTGTGATATTAAAGATTGGCTAGATTGTTGTAAAGTTGAAGTATAGGGCTTGAGTGGTTAAATTGCAAAGGTTATGATATAGGCATCACTCAAGGATTCTACATTTATGAATTAACATGACGATAAATTATCAGCTACTTTAAGATGAACTTGGTACTGTATATCATAACCTTGCTTTAGTTTTAAGATAATGCAGATTGAAAACTGTGTGAATCACTTACCTGCGGATACAGTTACCAGTGTGCCTTTTCCCCAGTAGTCAAAAGCCCAGTTATCACAGTCATCATTCTTATCAACTTCCATTTTGTCCTGCCCATTTGGTCAGATACTATTAAATATCATATAGGCCTACCAATTCTGTTTAAATATATTAAGACTCTAAAACACAGTTTTCCATAGATTTTGATAGATTACATGACAGATTACAGACTACATCAGTTAGTGCATGGTTTTCTCAAAAACCAACAACAGAACAACTTCAATAAAATTGCTCTTAATGATGTGAGTGAATAAATCAAATAATAATAATAAAAACATTTCTTACCTGAGGAGACAGTGACCATCGTGCCTTTTCCCCAGTAGTCAAAAGCATAGTTCACACTGTAACAGAGTGGCATCTATTGCATACAATAACCCTGTTGTCTCTATAAGACGTACAATTAATAATATAAACAGTTTATAAATGTCTTTTTAACTTGTGTGTGTTACTGTATGTTGTCCAAAATCATTAAGCTTCGCTATTATGATATAAATAACTTACCTTATACATTTAAACAAATGACTACAATACTACAAAAGCCAGTCATTAACTCATATTGACACAGTATTTCAATCCATACTGTATGTTTTGTGATACTATTTAATTGACTTACCTGATGAAACTGTAACCATTGTGCCTTTTCCCCAGTAGTCAAAGTAATTGCCATAGTCACAGTGTAACATTTTGATGTACGTCCTGTTCAAAAACTAGCATCCACAAATGCAATGAACATGTACATGGCTTTTGATAGATGCCATTCAGGTCCAAAATAATACAGATTACAATAGAAATAAAGTTAATTCAGTATGAAACAAAGGGTTTGTTATTACCTGATGTAACAGTCATAGTGGTGCCTTTACCCCAGTAGTCAAAGTAGTCATCACAGTGATTGGATTGATGAACACTCGATACAAAAAAGATCAGTCCATTGGCATTCACATGTCGATGCTACTGACGGACAGCGTTGATGTTTATTACAAAAACGATCTACAGGTAGTTCTACCAATTAATGGAAATGTACACACAGCTAAAAAAGTTGAAATTTGAAAAATAGAGTTTTCTTACTAAAGTCATGATATTATTACTTACCAGATATTGCTGTGATATTTGTCAGGAGCTTGCTCACTTTGAAATATCCATCAAGGTGATTTGTGTCCTGGTTTGAATCCGACCTGTTTAAACAACATTCATGTTTCACTGACTAAACATATCCATATATAGGCTACTGTTTATTAACCATCTCCTTTGGGATTTCCATTTCCTGTTATACAGAGTTTTAAAGAAATGTTCTTTATGTCACCAAAGTTAACAAGAACTTCCCCTTTTTCAGTGAGTGTCTTATATCAGCTCAATGCCCAACACCAATAAGTAGGCCATACCCTTCCTAGTTTGAAAGTCCTTTATAGAGCACACTGAGAATACTGGCCAGAGGCACCTCAATTTCCCAAACTGCAGGCCTTGTGGAGACAGATAGAGTAGGCAGCACAGACCCTGGTAGGCCAAGCTACAGAGGGCTGTGACAGTAGCACTGATAGCAAAAACTCCAGCCAACTCCAACCCACTGCACAGTGCACAGCACATCTCCAGTGCAACAAAAATAAAGTCGCTTCCAAAACTCCAAAAGCAGTGTGAATGAATTGGCTGGGGTGGTGAGTGTCCTTGCGATTCGCTTTGCCATGGCTGCACACAGCTTTTCGTCTATTCCCTGAATGGAGGGAAGCTCACCTCCAACAATGAGCTGAGAGCCGTCCTCACCACATCGTATAACACTCCTCCATTCTTTTAAACTTGGATTTTGAAATGGATAACAGCTATGGACAACATGCAGGTACAAACCGTAAAGCATCATTACACTTGATCCTTCTATCATCATTCAACCATCACGCCTATCCGCAATGAAGCCTAGAGCTGTCTGGAAGTGTACAATGTAAATTGTAGTTCTTCTGCATTGACCTGCATCAGACCAGAAGTGCCATTCCGATTCGCCCCATTACTAGCCCTATAACCACACGCGGAAGCCACATAGTCGGAATGGCGGTGCGTTGGAATGCCACTCTGTCGCTGTCACAGCCCCCTGTAGCTTGGCCTACCAGGGTCTGTGCTGCCTACTGTATCTGTCTCCACAAGGCCTGCAGGTTGGGGAATTGGGTGCCAATCAGTACACTGGCCAGTATTCCCAGTGTGCTCTATAAGGACTGGGTTTGCCACACTCACCCTCTCTCTCTCTTCCTGTTGGCAGCAACACTTTTAGTTTAGCCTTTGGTTTGCACCATTCAACACCCCACACTACATTTACCACACATCAACTCACCACTCACCAGTCTCACCTACACTACTGATTTCACTGATTAACACAACCACATGACTAAGTTGTTTATATTGTAAATAAATATTGGTTTTAAAAGCTGTGTCTTCCTCCTTTTTTGTTATGGCCTAGAGCCAGGTCATGACAAACTGGGGGCTCGTAGTTGAACTTTAGTTACCGGTATTTTAGATTTGGTTTAGCAGTGACTTTTTTTTGAGCAGGTAAAGTTTGATTTCCTGTTTTGGTTTGAAGCCTGGATTGTTGGCTGGTCACAGTGGTTGGAGGAAGTGCACGGTAAGAAAGTGATTTGTTTGGTTTTATTGAAAGTTTGATTGTAATTTACATATAGTGTATTGTTTGTCATCAGGATTTGATAAACAGGGTGGTTGTTGACATGTGGTGTTATGCTGTTGGTTGAGTTGTGTTCCCTGTTGGGCATAACGGTGGGTCCCCTTTTGGGTCTCACTGTATTTTTTGTTTTCTTTTAGACTACTGTATGTTCCACAAAAGATGGGACAGGGTGGTGCCACTGGGATGCCTTGTCGGTATGGGGGACTCAGGAGGGCCACTGAAGACCAGGGCAAGTTGGGTCAGTTTAGTATTGGCTAGGTAGCTGAGTTAGGGGGAACACGCTCACTTGGTTGGGCTTGATACATGTCCTAGACTCACTGTCAGCACTTTGCCTTGTCTTACAGCACACACATTTGTTGAGAGAGAGAGAGCATTGGTTACTGTGTGAATTTAGTTTGGGTTATTTTTTTGTGATATATGGCAAGATGTGGTAAAGCCTTTAAAGTGAATAATAGGCTAATGAAAAAGTGTGGTGTTATTTAAATGGTCACATGTCCTAATTGATTTCCCCTTGTTGTAATGGCATTCATTACAGTGTGGTCCAGTATTGGCAGTACCTAAAGTAGGGCTGTTGCAGCTGACTTGGAGAGCTCCATGTGTGGAAGCTTTAGGTCAGTTAGTGAATATGTGAATGGCAGGAGTGGTATTCACCAGGCTGGTGTGGCTGAGAGGCAGAGTGTTGTTTCTGCCAGGCTGTAGATAGCTGGGAGATGTAGATTTTGTAATTACCCTGTCCAGACTTCACTGTATGAGATTGAGATTTGTCTCTCCAGGCCGGCATGGCTGGGAGACAGTGTTCTGTTTCCCCCATTCCTTCTGACATATGGGTCGGTTGGGGAGGGAGGTTGGTTGGGGCAACACTGGATCGATTTGGTGTGGGGCCGGCTTTCCATGCGCAGTCCCGGTTAAATGGGAGGGGAGCTGCCACCCAGGCTTTTCAGGTTGACCGTATTCAAATTTGACTGGACATTGTAGCTATCAACTTGGGGATTGAGAATGTAGTGGCGGATGCCCTCTGCAGGGTGCCTTACATTTTGGACAATGTGGTTTGGGTTTGGTCTCATATACTGGTCTTTTCTGTCTGATCTGGCTTTTGGTCCTCCTCTTAAACGCTCCATGAATCCTAGCCGCAATTTGCAACTCTAGATTTTTTTACATGTAAATGTAAAAAAATCTAGAGTTGCAAATTGCGGCTACATGAATCCTAGGTTTAATCTTGGTTGCTGAGGGGAAGGCCTGGTATGCTAGGATGGAATTGGTTAGACCAGAGGGTATTTGAGGCAAATATTTTTGTCACGCTTGGTTCTAAAAATGTTGACTTGGTATTATATTTGGTTTATTGTGTTGGTTAATATTTGTGAGTTATAAGTGTTTTCTCATGTTTATATTTTGGCTGCTAGTTCATCTCGGTCCCTATAAGGCTCCTTGTTTTGTGTCACAGCCCCCTGTAGCTTGGCCTACCAGGGTCTCTGCTGCCTACCTGTAGGCCTGCAGGTTGGGGAATTGGGTGCCAATCAGTACATTGGGAGCACCTGGCCAGTATTCCCAGTGTGCTCTATAAGGACTGGGTGTTTGCCACACTCACCCTCTCTCTCTTCCTGTTGGCAGCAACACTTTCAGTTTAGCCGTTGGTTTGCACCATTCAACACCCCACACTACATTTACCACACATCCACTCACCAGTCTCACCTACACTACTGATTTCACTGATCAACACACCCCACATGATTAAGTTGTTTATATTGTAAGTAAATATTGGTTTGTGCACTTTTAAAAGCCGTGTCTTCCTCCTTTTTGTTATGGCCTAGAGCCAGGTCATGACAGTCGCCCTGATGAACAGTGTGCAGATTTCTTCCCTCCAGTGTATGTATTGTTATCCACCTGTACACATTTATTATGGTATAGGGGTGACCGATATGGTCTTGGCCAATACCGATGTTTAAAATAACAATTTAGCCCATATATGTTTATTTATTTTGTTATTTCCCCCTTTTGTGCCATGCATTGAAACAAGTACCTTCAATAGGGGTTAGGGTTAGGTTTAGTTAAGTTATAGTTTTGTAGGTTATGTTAGGTTTATTTTAAATGCTAATTTGTTTTAAATGCTCTTGTAAATGCTCATGTTTCGACCTATAACGTTCTTCACCAGGGCTGACCTGATAAAAAACGGTATACCGGTATGTTACGGACCGTGGTCCTAATGAGTATTTGTTATTGATGTTGTTATGGTTAATTGTTGAAACAGGTTTAAATAAAGTATTTTCACTTTTTTATCTAGAGTGCCCGGATCTCCACAGCATATTTTGAGCTGAGGTTTAATTATGTCCTCAATTATGTCCTCACACAGGAAGCACCTGTTCTGAAGATTATTTCCTGTCGGTTACATAAATATTAAAGGTAGAGTAAGTGATTTCACTTAATTCAAATATCACTTATTTTTTTGTTTTGTTGTGATAATCCTCTCTACTATTGAGTGTGCTGACCATATAAGGAGTTCCTCCCTGTCCCCAGTTAACCCCTGGGGGTCAAAAAACCTTAGGTTTCATTTTTGACTCTCTATCCTGATTGGACGAAGGCTTAGGTCCCACAGCCAAAAACGAAACCTAAGGTTTTTTGAGTGAAATCACTTACTCTACCTTTAACAAGGAACTGTTCTGCACTAGCACCAACCAAATTGTATTTTTACTTTGCCAGTTCAAGATATAAGTACACTTAGCGTATGTTCCAAGTTCATGAATAAGTATAAATTAAGTGTACATAAATAAGCTTAAAGAGGATTGAAGGATAGTTTTATTTAGTCGGTGAACGGTTTAATTTTGAATAGCTGGATATTTATATGTTAACGGTTGTTTATATTATTATAAAATCAATCATCAATAGTCCCCTGTATCATATTAATAATTAAGACTTAACTTAACTTTAACTCAATGTGTTACAATGTGTTACATTTCTTAAGAGGCTCAGAGGTTATAGTGCTAAGGTTTGTATGCCAGCCGTCTGAAACAATTCAGCAGAGGTTTTTGTCATAGCGAGTATCACTGTGCCCCCCGTAAGCCCGTATAGCCACAGTGACATACTCCAATACAAAAACCATCAGTGATCAATACGCATTTCACGTGGAGTATATAATCACCTTTTCATCAATCTGTTTCTTATGGTTATTAAAATAAATTCATTGTTCTTCCACAGATCTTTGTATAACTTTATTATTTTCATTGCATGAAATGCAAGTACTGTATCTTTACAGTATTTTCGATTTGAAGGATTTCATAGTCTGTTACGGGTCTAAAACATAGTACGACCCTTATGAAGCCCTTTCAAAAGATGATGTACAATTAATATAATGTTACACACTTAATTAAATATGTTAATGTATTAGTGTTAATGTATTTAGAAAAACTATGATGTTACATGATATAATACAATGTAATAATTTAAAATATAGAGGGTTTTAATTCACAGTATGCTATGTAGAAAATATGGTTAAGCTGTGTGATGTGTTAAGATTGCTTGAACTAAATGTATACTGTTTGTGGGAACAAACACATTCTTCTTTCTCAAGAACCAGCCATTTGGCTGGGCGGCTGTGGCTCAGGAGGTAGAGAAGGTCGTCGTCCAATGATCTGTAGGCTTCACCTGGCTGTATGAATGAATGGACCATTGTAAAGCGCGTTGAGTATAAAGCGCTATAAAAATGCAATCTATTATTATTTGTATTTTTGCGACGGTAGGTTGCGTTTACTATGAAAACCGGCATTTCCCGTTCGTTCGTTGAGTGGTGCCAGGTGGTCATGCCTCGTGACATCATGGATACCCTTAGATCTCCATATATGGTTGTCAGTCCAACCACTGTGGTTGCCGCGACATGACTCAGACTTTTAATGAACAAAGTTCGTACAACACATGGATCTCCATACAGTATGTGGAGCTGACTTGATTTTAATCAAGTTTTATGTTATAGTTTTTTCATGAACATGGCAAATGAATACAAGCAAAAGTACATATTGCACTTGAACAAACCTTTGTGAGGTTTTTGTAATGGTGTTAATCACAGTGGTTATTCCAGGCACAGTGATGCAAGGCATTACAAAAACCTAAGTGGCAACTTAACTTTTCTTCTTTTTTACTGTAGCAGATGTCTTCTCATTTACGGCTAATATTGAAATACCTTCTTTATACAACATTAAAATTATTATGATTCATTTAATACCTTTCAAACATTTAAAAAACAAGCCCATAGTGTATTTGCTTTTAGTCCTGGGGGGGGGGGGGGGGGGGGGGGGGGGGAGTTCACTAGCTGTTTATGATAATATTGTATATCTCTTGCATTTGCATTACATATTGGACCATCTACTGTACATACCACCGAAAGAGAATATTTGTGTAAAATCTTTAAAAAATATATTGAAATGTTACTTAACACGATTTTGCAAAAATGTTTCGAAAATAAACCTACAAGCTCTCAACATGTTGCATTGTGCCACACTGTGAGCTTGTAAATTGGCTATTTAAGTATAAAGCATTGTTAAAGTGGTTAGTCTGTTTTTAATGCAGTATTAACTCAGTTTCCTCCTGCAAGTCCCTCAATAACCTCTGGGGGTTCCTGAACCCCTGGTATAATAATATTGTAGCAGCAGAGTGAGAAGGTATAGGTTTTTGTCATGGACTGTGTCATGGTGACCCCTGGTATAGCACAGTGGTCTGTCCTTTGACAATAACCCTGTCAACACATATACAGCAGTAGTACATCACTTGTAGGGGACCAGACACATTCGACACTTACAGAGTGCATGCTGTTATGTAGCGCTATATTGGATCACTCCAATATATGATAGTTCCGTCCGCAGGCGGAGCGTCGAGCGGACTTACCGATGATCCCGTGCTAACAGCCACGGGAAAATGACGTGTGAGTGAGGCACCGCCTCCCGAGGTTACTTTGCTCGCACACGTCATTTCCCCTTCCTCTTTTCTTTCCTCGGCGTCGTCGATGGGTAAGGACTAAAGGTATTTACCGTAAGAAGCGTATAACTCCTTTTGAGCAGCCAGCTTGGCTCCTCTCAGAGTTGCCTTCTTGTATCAGTGTGTTGGAAGCTACTAGCTAAAAACACCACCGTGCTACGGTGGCACGAGCCGGTCGCTCGCGCTACGGCGTCATAGGAGGTTGCCCTTGTTTGACTAGCTGTCTTTCGTTTGTCTGACGGTCTGTCTGCTTTGCCGGTCCCTCACGGCTCTCACTTCGGGAACGGACGCCTTCCCTAGACGGCTGCGGAGCGGGTCTCGCTAGCCACTCGGCAGCTAGCTCGTCTCCCAGGGAAAGAAGGAGACGCCACGCGTTCTCCACTTCCCCGTCTTATTACTTTAACAATTAAAATCGACCGTTCAGCAGTACACCAAGCACATAGCTGATTTCACTCAGTTGGCTGGAGTACCAACACTACATGACATTAAGTCAGTTGCACAAGCACTATACCTGTTATTTTGCCTGTGTTGTCCCTCCGTATAAAGCCAAAGGCTAATAAACGGTGTGTGATAAGGTTTCCATTATATTATATTACAGAGTGTATATACTATATTGCTTCTATTGCCCGTGTAAGCCAAGGGCTAACGCACGGTGCGCATTTGAAATCTTGTATATTTTTATATGTTACACAAGTAGGTTGAGTAATACTGATTTTCTGTCCTATCACCCGTATAAAGCCACGGGCTACTGAACGGTGTGTGATAAGGTTCTGCATAGTATAATACGTTGCACAAGTGACTGTATATTATACAGATACGGTATTATTGTGTTAACATAGCAGTATATTTAACTCTCTCAGTGCTGTCACCCGTATGAGCCGTGGGCCTATATACGGTGTGTGACATAGTTTGCATTATATATTCTATACGCACGCAGGTGTCTGTGTATATAATAATTTCTGTGCTGTCACCAGTATGAGCCAAGGGCCAATATACTTTGTGTGATATAGCGTTTATTGTATATTATATACGTTGCACGGGTAACTGGCATATAATAACTTCTGTCGCGTCACCTGTACGAGCCAAGGGCCAGTGTACGGTGTACGATACAGCCTTGTAGGTTTATATGTTGCACAGTTGACTGTTGTCTGTATCACCCGTATGAGCCAAGGGCCAGTATACGGCGTGTGATAATTATACTGTATATTATATACGTTACAAGGGTAACTGGTTATATAATAATTCTGTCCTGTCACCCGTACGAGCCAAGGGCCAATGTACGGTGTGTGACAAAGCGTTATACAATTGTAAGTTCAATAGTAACTGTTCATCGGTATATTTAACTCTCTGTGCTGTCACCCATATGAGCTAAAGCTAGGCCAATATATGGTGTGTGACAAAGCTTTATACATTTGTAAGTTCACAAGTAACTTTATCTGTATACTTAACTCTTTCGGTGCCGTCACCCGTACGAGCCAAGGGCCAATGTGCGGTGGGTGATACGGCTTAGATATTTCATACGTTACGCAGTAACTGTATATTTAATATTTGCTGTCTGGTCACGCGTGTAAGCCTAGGGCTAATATACAGTGTGTGATTTGAGGGTCACATTGTGGCGGCATGACCTTCCACTGTACCTCATGTAAGGGGCCGATGCCCGTCGGAGACGGGCACCGTGCCTGCTTCCGTTGTCTGGGTCTAGGGCATGCACGCGCAGCGGTTGCAGACCCTATGCGGTGCCAAGCCTGCGACCTACTGGGAGATAGACTCCGTGCGGCCCGGCTGGAGGCCATGGAGAATATGGCCGAACAGCAAGGCCCCCCCCCCGATACCGGCGATCTCCCCCCGTCGGGGACGGTGCGGGAGAGCCGCTCTGCACCTGTGGCACAGGCTGTGGGTGTGGGGTTTGACGGGCGAGACCCCGCCAAAGGTGGGGATCTCCCTGCTATGGGCCCGCCAGCTACCAAACACCCTAGGGTGGAGCTGGATACACTCGAGCATAGAGCTCAGTGCCTACGCCGGGATGTTGACGCTCTGGACGTCGCTGACGACGACAACGTCGTGACTGTCTTCGCCCCAGACGATCCGGATCTCCTTGAGAGCGCCTCAGTTTACGACGAACCTTCAGTTGCTGGCTCGGAGGAGCCATTGACAACTACGGAGTCTATGCGCTTTCTCTTGGAAAGAGTGGCGAGTACTTTGGGCCTTGAGTGGGCAGATCCACAGGACGTCAAGGCGCAGATCCCCATGTGCCCGCAGTTTGCTGCAGCGTTCAGCGAAAGCTGGTCCAGGATGGGGAAGTCCGGGCCACAGGCTCGTTTTCGCTCCTCTAGAGAGACCGCTCCATGGACCCGCATGGCCAACCAGGATGCCATGGGGATTGATGCATATCCTGCTATGGATAATGTTGTGGCGGCTACTTTCCTCACTGATGCTGAGATCATTGGGGGCAAGGGCCCTCAGCTGAAGCCTGGCCTGGAGAAGACCAGTGAACAGCTCCTGAACAGGACCTTTAATGTCCTTGCGGTCATGGCACGCCTTAATAACGCAGCCATGCTGCTGGGCTCCTACTTGGCGCACTTGCTCCCCAAGCTCCAAGGGTCCGAACAGCGTTGGACGGACGAGGCAATGGAAGTATCCAGGCTTCTGGGTCTTCTGCAGTCCGAATTAGTGCGAGCCAACGGCCAGGCAGTGGCCTCGGTGGTGGAATCGCGCCGTCAGCTCTGGTTGTCCCTGTCAGGCCTAGAGCCTCACGTACAGAAGGCTTTCTGTAGCCTCCCCCTAACACCAGGCATTACCTTTGGCACAGGGGTGGACGACATACTTCGCAAAGCGGAGAACTTACGCAGGGACAGGGAGACCTTGGTTAAGTTTCGAGAGACCCCTCAGCCACGTGCAGGGCCGGCACCTAAGAGGTCGTGGTCGCAGGCACGCCGAGGACTCTCAGCCGGCTTGCAGCAACGCCTTGGTCCTGAGCCTCACCAACCCCAAGCCCAGGCCCACCAGTACCAAGCCCAGCCCCAGGGGCAGTGGCAGGGTAACCGGGGCCGAGGGAGACGGCGTCGCCAGAACAGAGGGGGTGGAGGCCCCTCTGCCGGGCGAGGCCGATCCTCTGGGTCGAACCCAGGCCTCCAGCAGTCTACCTGACTGCTGCGTGGTCGGCATCGGCCGCTTCTCCCAGGCCCAAAGGGCAATCTGGGGGGAGCGCGTGGAGTCCCCTTGGGTGTTGGACACAGTCCTAAGAGGGTACAAACTCCAATTCCGTTGTCGGCCACCACCCTACAGGGGCATTCGAGAGACTACTGTGTCCGATCCTGCGAAGCGGGTGATTCTCCGGCTGGAGATCACCGCACTCATCGCCGAGAGAGCGATCAGGAAGTTAGAGCCTTCAGAACAGCTCGATGGGTTCTACTCCAGGTACTGCATCATTCCGAAGAAGGACGGGGGCTACCGTCCCATTCTGGATCGGCGCAGCCTCAACTGCCGCCTGAAGGACCTGACGTTCGGGATGCTGTCCCCGGCCCGGGTGTCGCAGGCCATGTCCGAGGGACTGTGGTTCACCACCCTGGATTTGGAGGATGCGTGTTTCCAAGTGCCCAGCCATCAGGTACTTCCCTTCGGGCTTTCTCTGGCACCACACGCCTTCACGATTCTGTCCTTCCTCCACAGGTTCCGCCTGGGACGGACAGTGTCCGTCAGGGACTGCCAACGCCTACTGGGCCGGCTAACAGCGGCCTCGTCGCTGGTCCCCTTAGGCCTCTTTCATCTCAGACCGCTGCAGCGTTGGTTCAAGGCCTCTCTTCCAGGGCCTCTGGGCCTGGAGGCCGTGGCTCACGACTGGCCGCTGACGCGGCTCTATGCCTTCCCTCCGTTTCCCCTGATCCAGGCAACGCCGGACAGAGTCGAGATGGTGGGACATCGGTTGCTCCTGATAGCCCCACGTTGGCCGAGACGCCCCTGGTTCAGGGTGCTACTGTCTCTGGTCGCGGGGACACCGTGGAAGTTGCCTCAGTGGCCCGACCTGCTCTCGCAGGCTCAGGGAGCCCTGTGGCACTCCCGCCCCGATCGCCTCCAGCTATGGGCTTGGCCCCTGAGAGGCGCAGGTGGTCGGGTCTAGGTCTCCCAGAGGGAGTTCTACATACGTTGCAGAGTTCCAGGGCCCCGTCTACTGTTACAACATACCAGGTTTGTTGGCGCCGGTTCCGCACTTGGTGCGCGACCTGTGGTGCTGACCCGGAACACTGTGATGTTCAGATTGTGCTACACTTTCTGCAGTCACTGTTGGACGAGGGCAGGGCGGCCAACACTCTAAAGGTGTATATGGCCGCTATCTCTGCATGCCATTCTGATGGCTTTGACGGACAGCTGGGTAAGCATCCATTGCTGTCACGCTTTATGAAAGGAGTAAGGCGCCTCCGCCCAGTGAAGACTCTTCAGGTCCCCACTTGGGACCTTGGCTTGGTGCTCTCAGCACTCGGGAAACCTCCCTTCGAGCCCCTGGATACTGCCTCTCTTCAGCACCTTTCATGGAAAACTGCGTTTCTCTTGGCAGTCACCTCTGCAAAGAGGGTGGGGGAGCTCCACGCGCTCTCGGTGAGCGCAGAGTGTCTCCAGATGGGTCCTGGTAAAGCGAGTGTTACTTTGCGACCCAATTCCTCCTTTCTGCCGAAGGTTCTGTCCGTGGGACATGTGAATCGGCCTCTTCACCTGTCTGCCTATGTCCCTCCATTGAGTGGGGAGGGCTCGGGTGATGCTCCTCACGTCCTCTGCCCGGTGAGGGCTTTGGACGCCTACGTTGTGCGAACGAAGGCGGTCAGACTGACTGATCAGCTCTTCGTATGCTATGGTGATAGAGTCTTGGGCCAAGGGCTCTCAAAGCAAAGACTCTCACATTGGCTTGTTGATACAATTGCCTGTGCTTACCACTTGGCGGGGCAGGTTCTGCCGCCCGCGGTGGTGGCGCACTCGGTTCGGGGCATGGCTACTTCTTGGGCGCAGCTTAAGGGTGTCCCCCTTTCGGACATCTGTGCCTCAGCCAGCTGGACGTCGCCTAGTACCTTCACCAGGTTCTACCGCGTCAATGTGGTCCCTGAGAACCGGTTGGAACAAGCCGTTTTAGGGGTGGCCTCTGCTCCTTCGGAGACAGTGGGCCCCTCTTTGTGATTGAGCTGGGGCTGGCCGCTCCCACCGGGAGGGCCTGGCTCTTGTTCTCATTGATAGGTCCCCGACTGATCTGGTAGTGTACTATCATATATTGGAGTGATCCAATATAGCGCTACATAACGTAGGTTACGTAGGTAACCACGGTTATGTGAGCGATTGGATCACTCCAATTATAGTCGCGGTGATCTATCGCGCCTCGGAAAGGGTACGAGGAAGGGGAAATGACGTGTGCGAGCAAAGTAACCTCGGGAGGCGGTGCCTCACTCACACGTCATTTTCCCGTGGCTGTTAGCACGGGATCATCGGTAAGTCCGCTCGACGCTCCGCCTGCGGACGGAACTATCATATATTGGAGTGATCCAATCGCTCACATAACCGTGGTTACCTACGTAACCTACGTTAATGCACTGGTCACGAACACAGCGTCTTTTTGGGATTAATCATGCAGGTAAGGGCATTTTATCTGCTGTAAAATAATAATAGGCTACAGTACTTGCTTTTATTATTATTATTATTATTGCATTTATTATTATTATTATTGAATATTCTGATATTTGGATCTGTAAAAGATTGAATAATTAAACAAAAATGTCATCAGTTGGTTAATTTCTTATTGTGTAGAGACCCTACGTTGTATATCGTATGAACTTTTCCTCATGTCATGTGCAAAGTGTCATTTGCATATTGTTTTTTTTTAAATTCTAAAATTTAATTTAGTGGTCTGAAATAATTATATTCTTCCTAAAGCCAGTAACCAATGGTGGATATAATGGGTCACCCATCTTGCACTCTATTCATCTTTTAGGAGAAACGTCTTGTGGCTCCCTCGTGTGCTTAAAATCTCAGTTTTTATACTAATGTACTTGCTATGCATGATATACATTATTCCAGATATTGCTTCTAAAAAGAAAAAAAAGAAAACTTAAAAAAGTTCGTGATTTATTGTAATTGTTGTAATTTACGAGCTGCGTTTGCTTCCCGCGTTTGCACGTCTTACTTGTTTTGTGTAAGTCCTTGCATTTTCATTGTGTTTAACTAAAGTCCATAATCCTAAATGCACCACGTCTGTACTGTACATCTGCAATCTACATAACTCGAGAACCGTTCACCAACTTGAAATTTGACACACAGGTTCCACACCACAACAGGGAGTGTAGTGCCCGGTGTCAAATCCGTCGGAACGCTGGTTGTCCAGAACCAGCACAAAAGCATCTCTCTGGACAGGGCCTCTGCACAGGCTCTGGACATTTCTATATATTGAGCTGGCCTATTCTGACATCACAATGTTGTTCTGACATCTGCATATAAGTAAGTAAGTATAGCCTTGACGAGCCATGAGGCCCATAGGGCAGGAGCCTATCTCCTGTTTCTGTAGCGTGCGTGAGGCAGCTTGATGTACAAGTACATGACACTAGTATGTCGCAGGGACTTACCCCCAATCCAACCCTTGATGCTGAGTCAAGCAGGGAGGCATTGGGTCCCATTTTTACAGTCTTTGGTATGACCCGGCCGGGGATTGAACCCCAACCTCCAACAGACACTGATGGACAAAAACACACACGACCTGCAGGGCCATCATAGGACAGTATGCATTAGCATTATAGAGTCTGATGGCAGTTGGCATGAAAGAGAGTCTGTACCGCTCCGTGTGCATCCCCGGGGGGGAAGGTGAGCCTTCAGCTGAAGGTGCTCACACTATCGTGCAGCACGCAATAAAAAGGGTGAGAGGGGTTCGCCAGCATGGAGTTAAGTTTGTCCCTTATCCTCCTCTCCGCGACTGTCTGCAGCCCCTCCAATATGAGGCCATTTATATATAGTCATAGTGGCTATATTGTGTTTTCTTTCGCTTTGACACATTCATTTGGTAATATTCAGGTTTATTTCTTTTATTTTTAACCTTTTTTGAGGTGCAACCACTCTCTTACGGAGCTATGTGTGTGGGTGCCTGCCTGGCTGGGTGGGTATATGTGCACGAAAATAGCATGCTTACGGAGCGATGTACGTATGTGGGTGCCTGCCTGGCTAGGTGGGTATGAGCACGGAAATAGCATGGTTGTTTTTCACCACCTGTGCGCAACCTAACACACACACAAACACACACGCAAATATTAACTGTATATATGATGATTTCGGGTGTGCCAGTACAGTACAGTACAGTACAGTACAGTACAGTACAGTAGGCTACAGTACAGTACAGTACAGTAGAAGGTACAGTGGAGGGACCCCCTAGATGAAATCTCTTGATATTAAATCAACAAAGAACACATTCAGTGATTTTTATTCCGGTAAACTTTCTTTATCAACTAACTACTACAGTAGTGTACACAAAATTGTACACACAAGAGAGAGAGGGGGTGGGAGAGTCCTTCTTTTGTATAAGGCCCACATCATCTAAAGAGACTTAATAGAATAATTACATCTTTGTATGTGATTGTATGATGTTTGCCTTTCCACAGATTCTATGCTACACAAACTTTTCTAAACCATCTTTAGTTCTTGTACAGCTCTGCAGTCTCTTGTGTCACGGTGTGACGGTGGCTCTAGCACAATAATAAACAGCAGAGTCTTCAGTCTTCAGACTGTTCATCTGGAGATACACCTGCTGTCTGCTATTGTCTCTGGAGATGATGAACCGACCCTGGACTGACTGGGAGTAGTAGATGTTACTGCCATAAATGCTGGCAATCCACTCCAGTCCTTTACCAGGAGCCTGTCTGATCCAAGCCATCCAGTAGCTACTGAATGTGAATCCAGAGGCTGTGCAGGTCAGCTTGTGGGATTCTCCAGGATTTTTAAAAGCTGGTTCAGATTCAGTTAAAGTCTGACCATTAACACCTGTAGATTTAAGACATTTTATTTTGTAAGTAATTAAGACGTTATTAAACACATGTATAAGTTAACTGTAATAATGAGAATCACCAATAATTAACTGATACCGAATATAGACACCATCAGTAGTAAACTGCAGATAGTCTTCAGTTCCATGGTTCTAAGTTTGAGTTTAACAACATCAGTAAGAATACCAGAGCTGAGTCTGGTTATAAAGAGATAGAGGACAGAGGCACTTTGCATAGACTGCCCTCTAATGATTTCAATTGGACAATCACAAGATTTCTGCTCCTGATTGAAATGTAAAGGATCTGTTTTGTTGAGCTTTTTCAGTTACTGTTTGTGTGGAACTGGCTATTTAAAGTTAAATTGCTTATCAGTTCAGATTTGATTATTGTCACATTTCAAATGGCTCAGTGTGTCTCGTCACAACAAGTACCATATCTCTGCTGTCGGGAGGAAACTTCATAACTACAAAATGTAATTTTTTCAGGAAATGAAAAATATAAAATTTTCAGGAAATTAAGGAAACCATATATTTTTAAAAACAAAGCAATACAGCCTCATCAAAGTTGATGTTTTAACTTTATATATTGTCAATTTCTTCCATGAGAAGAGGAGAGGTGGTGGAGTTAGTTGCTTTAGCAGACATTTTGAGGGTCCAATGGAGTTAAGAGGTTTTGTCCAAAGCACTTTTTACTACTTTCCATTGGTTCAACATTTTCAAAACAATACCCCCCCCCCCCCCACCCCAAAAGGGTGTTCCATAGTACTGATTTATGCCAAAGAAAAAAAAAGAAAAAACCTCAAAAACTCTGCAGGTCATAACATTATTGGCTCCACTCCAATCCTTTACTATAGGAGCCTGCCTGATCCGTATTTGCACGCCTGCAGCAATGCAGGCGTGCCATTAATGACAGTAAAGCACACCCTCTTGTGTAATATTTCTTAAATAATAATGTGACTGGTGAGAATAGTTTAATTAAATTCTTTAAATATATAATTTATACGATGGTATTTTCAATTTTTATGTAACTACAATCAATCAAGCTCATATTTTTTCCATGTATAGAATGAGATGTGTGTTATAATGTTGTCTATATACATCAATTCAATTCAATTCAATTTTATTAAAGTGTCAAATTACAAAAAGTTGTCTCAAGACACTTTACAACCAACAAAGATCCCCTTTAGGAAGAAACGTCAGGCAGAACCCGACTCTAGGGTGGGCGGCCATCTGCCTCGACCGTGTCGGGGGAGGGGGGGGGGGTAGAGGGGGAATAGGAAGAAAGAATAGAAGAGAGAGGCCTGGTCCACGTCTGGTCCAGGTCGTGCTCTGTGAGGCCGGGTCCACGGTCACACTTCTGATGGGCTCCATGAAGAGGCCTGGTCCACGGTCACACTCTGCAGTCAATTGGGGGTTAATATTAGAGGTCCACGGACCTCTCATCAGAGGTCTGGGTTCTAAACTGAGCTCTGACAGGAGGTCTTTTATGGGCTTTTTGAGATATGGGGAGATTTTGTACATCACTGCTGCTGGTTTGTTTCACTGTGGGTCTCTGGCACAATAATACACAGCTGTGTCTTCAAGCTGCAGATTATGTCCTTTCAATGTTACTGTTCTACTGGAGCCATCTACAGTCAGGCTGAATTTACTCCTCAGAGAATCCTTGAGTGTTGTGTCTCCAGTATATATGCTTCCAATCCACTCCAGTCCTTTCCCTGCACGTTGTCTGATCCAACCTGTATAATAACCACCAGGCTTTACAGAATAGGAGACATGACAGGGGATGGTCAGGGGTTGACCTGGTTGGACAGTCAGAGAGGCTGGCTGAATCAGTGTTTCACCACTAACACCTGAGAGGAATTAAGAACAAACAAGTGAAAATCAAATAAATACTTTATTATAAATTGACAATTGATATGTTATTATTACAGTATTTCACCAGAGACTTACATATTATTCCAGCTGTCAGCAGCAGCAACAACAACAGAGCTACAGAGGACATGGTGTTGAAGCTGAACTGTGGGAGATGTTCTTCTTCTGATCATTCACCTGTGAGCAACATGAACTCTTTATAGCAGTGTGACAAGGAAGTAGACTTTGCATAGAACAGGCGGGAGGGAGGATGGATTGTGCTGTTGAAAACCATCAACAGAGTGATGTTGAATAAGGAAAAGACATGAATATTTGTATGTGTTTAAAATATAGTTATGTCACAACATCCAAATAGCTGATCATTGGTGAGACACATGTTACTCTTATTTTGTGCAAATTTCGACAAACATTTCAACCCAAGTTTTTGTGAAAAGCAGGTAAAGGTACTTTATTGTTGTGACAAACCGTTCAGGTTTGAATGATGAAGCAAGGAACCAAGTTGACTTAAACAAACTGTAGTGTAGGTTACAGAAATAGAAAATCTTATTTTATGTAATAATTTATGTTGCCATTGTTTTCTAAATAATATCTTCCAGCTTTAAATGTGAACTACAATACCAACTCTGTAGAAAACACTTTGTTTGATTAATAAGGTATTTGTTTTCATCATTCAATTGAGTCATATGATGTGAGTGCCTCCTCTGGTGGTTTCAGGTATTACAGTAACTGCTGAGGGATGTAGGGTTTTTGTTCATGTCTACTGATGGTTCATATTACTGTGTGTCTCCTGGCACAATAATACACAGCTGTGTCTTCAGGCTGCACATTCTGTCCATTCAGTGTCACTGTGTTGCTGGAAGAGTCTAATGAGATACTAAACTTGTTTTTGAGGGAATCCTTTATAGTTCCATCATGCCCAATCCACTCAAGTCCTTTCCCTGCAGGTTGTCTGATCCATGCTGTATAATAGCTATCAACAGAATATGAGACCTGACAGGTGACGGTCAGTGTTTGACCAGGCTGGACAGTCAGGGAGGCTGGCTGAGTCAGTGTCTCACTGTTCACACCTGTGAAAAAGAGCAATCTTTATTATGAATTAACACTGTAGAATAACAACTGACTTGATTAATAAAAAAACAAATAAAATCCAGAAAGACTCACAGGATCCGACTGCCAGGAGCAGCAACAGAGCTACAGAGAACATGGTTTGATTTGAAGATGAACTAATGGCAGCTGATCTTCTTAGAGGGATGGACTGACACTCTGCATGTCTCAACCACAAACCAATGACATTTATATGAGGCGTGTTGGGATGAGGAAACCAAATATGTGTTTTACATAATGAAACAAAGCTATTATTAATATTATTTGTGGCCTTTAAAGGGACCACAGTTGTCACCATTATCAAGACTGAGACTTACATTAATTATAGATTATTGTCATGGTCAATTTTGAAAAGTCAATTAATTTCATGAAATATTGATGATGATAGATAGACGTGAGGGGAATGATACTGTTGAATGCTGCATGAGTGTCATATTTTTTTAAACTGTGCTGTTCATCACAATAGTACAAGAGCAGATTTATTTTGGGTCTCCTAAAATTGTGATGCGAAGTATTGACATCTGTCATACAAGACAGCACAAGTGTACGAAAGCTGTCCTTCATGGCAAGAGTCATTCATGATTGTGGCTACAACGACATTGATTAATATATTTAGGAAAGTGAAAAGAGGAAGTTCAAGTTCTTCAACATCTTCAGTTCTTGTACAGCTCTACAGTCTCCATGTGTCACGGTGACTTTCTAGCACAGTAATAAACAGCAGAGTCTTCAGTCTTCAGACTGTTCATCTGGAGATACACCTGCTGTCTGCTATTGTCTCTGGAGATGATGAACCGATCCTGGACTGACTGGGAGTAGTAGATGGTATTACCATCACTTTTGATGTAGGCAATCCACTCCAGTCCTTTACCAGGAGCCTGTCTGATCCAATTCATTCCATAACTACTGAATGTGAATCCAGAGGCTGTACAGGTCAACTTGTGAGATTCTCCCGGCTTTTTAACCACTGGTTCAGATTCAGTCAAAGTCTGACCTGCAACACCTGTAGACAAATCAACACATCAATGAGTTGACCTTTTTCTTAATTCATAATTTCTTAGGAATTATGAATGTGTTGTAGTAGTAGAATCACCAGCAACTCACTGATACTGAATATAGACACCATCATCAGCAGTAAACTACAGCCAGTCTTCAGTTCCATGGTTCTAATGTCAGTCAGTTTAACATCAGTGAGAAGATCAGAGCTGAGAGTCTGCTTATGAAGAGATAGAGGAGAGAGACACTTTGCATATACCGCCCTCTGGTTTACATGGACTACATGACTTTTTATGTTGTTGAAATGTTAATCTTTAGAAGTTATTCATCCTTTATTCTGTGATATTTGTAGCTTACTGCATGTGGTGTTGGAACTGGCTGTCGAAAGAGGAATTTCTTATGTTTTCAGGCTCAGATGCCATTATCATTTTATAACAATATCATTGTACACGGGGGGGCACGGTGGCACAGTTGGTAGTGCTGTCGCCTCACAGCTAGAAGGTCCTGGGTTCGATTCCCGCTCGGGACGCTGTGGGCGCTGGCGGTGTGCCTCCTCCTCCGCGTCATCAGTGCCCATACCCAAAGGCGGGGTTGGCGAAAGGGTCTTTCTGTGTGGAGTTTTCATGTTCTCCCCGTGTCCTCTAGGGTAGGTACCCTCACAAAAAACATGCAGTAATCCTTGTCACTAAACTGCCTCCCCCTGGCCAGCTGGGGTGCCTGATGGAGGGGAAAGGAACTGGTTCCTTACTTCCTTCCACGTGCTACGTCCAACCAGGGAAATTCCCCCCTGTCAGGTGTAAAGGAGCAACTTGGACACTCAGGCATGAAGGAAGCATGAGTTCAAGTCCGTTGCTCTCCCCTTGTCCCCCATATATGGGGGCTAGGTTGGTGGAGGGTGTGTAGAGCCCAGGATCACATTAGATGATTGACACAGGGGTGAAAAATGGGTTACAAAATCGTGCAACACAGCTCCATGGTTCTAATTTCAGTAGAATATTCTACAGCTGAGAGTCTGGTTATAAAGAGATTGGGTAGAGAGAGAGATACTTTGCATAGACCACCCTCTAGAGGGATTAAAGGAGTAGTTCACCCAAATAATTACTTATTTTCTATCAATTACACACCCCATGAAGCCTTGAATTCATGGAGATTTTGGTTTTTGTTGCATTCCTGAGACAATCATTTGATAACCGTGTCATCAGTCAATAGGAGACTCTTTGAGTCTTCGGTAGGACCCGGAGACTCCGCAGGTCATAACATTATTGGCTCCACTCCAATCCTTTACTATAGGAGCCTGCCTGATCCGTATTTGCACGCCTGCAGCAATGCAGGCGTGCCATTAATGACAGTAAAGCACACCCTCTTGTGTAATATTTCTTAAATAATAATGTGACTGGTGAGAATAGTTTAATTAAATTCTTTAAATATATAATTTATACGATGGTATTTTCTATTTTTATGTAACTACAATCAATCAAGCTCATATTTTTTTCATGTATAGAATGAGATGTGTGTTATAATGTTGTCTATATACATCAATTCAATTCAATTCAATTTTATTAAAGTGTCAAATCACAAAAAGTTGTCTCAAGACACTTTACAACCAACAAAGATCCCCTTTAGGAAGAAACGTCAGGCAGAACCCGACTCTAGGGTGGGCGGCCATCTGCCTCGACCGTGTCGGGGGAGGGGGGGGGGTAGAGGGGGAATAGGAAGAAAGAATAGAAGAGAGAGGCCTGGTCCACGTCTGGTCCAGGTCGTGCTCTGTGAGGCCGGGTCCACGGTCACACTTCTGATGGGCTCCATGAAGAGGCCTGGTCCACGGTCACACTCTGCAGTCAATTGGGGGTTAATATTAGAGGTCCACGGACCTCTCATCAGAGGTCTGGGTTCTAAACTGAGCTCTGACAGGAGGTCTTTTATGGGCTTTTTGAGATATGGGGAGATTTTGTACATCACTGCTGCTGGTTTGTTTCACTGTGGGTCTCTGGCACAATAATACACAGCTGTGTCTTCAAGCTGCAGATTATGTCCTTTCAATGTTACTGTTCTACTGGAGCCATCTACAGTCAGGCTGAATTTACTCCTCAGAGAATCCTTGAGTGTTGTGTCTCCAGTATATATATGCTTCCAATCCATTCCAGTCCTTTCCCTGCACGTTGTCTGATCCAACCTGTATAATAACCACCAGGCTTTACAGAATAGGAGACATGACAGGGGATGGTCAGTGGTTGACCTGGTTGGACAGTCAAAGAGGCTGGCTGAATCAGTGTTTCACCACTAACACCTGAGAGGAATTAAGAACAAACAAGTGAAAATCAAATTATGTGCAATACTTTATTATAAATTGACAATTGATATGTTATTATTACAGTATTTCACCAGAGACTTACATATTATTCCAGCTGTCAGCAGCAGCAACAACAGAGCTACAGAGGACATGGTGTTGAAGCTGAACTGTGGGAGATGTTCTTCTTCTGATCATTCACCTGTGAGCAACATGAACTCTTTATAGCAGTGTGACAAGGAAGTAGACTTTGCATAGAACAGGCGGGAGGGAGGATGGATTGTGCTGTTGAAAACCATCAACAGAGTGATGTTGAATAAGGAAAAGACATGAATATTTGTATGTATGTGTTTAAAATATAGTTATGTCACAACATCCAAATAGCTGATCATTGGTGAGACACATGTTACTCTTATTTTGTGCAAATTTCGACAAACATTTCAACCCAAGTTTTTGTGAAAAGCAGGTAAAGGTACTTTATTGTTGTGACAAACCGTTCAGGTTTGAATGATGAAGCAAGGAACCAAGTTGACTTAAACAAACTGTAGTGTAGGACAGGTTACAGAAATAGAAAATCTTATCTTATGTAATAATTTATGTTGCCATTGTTTTCTAAATAATATCTTCCAGCTTTAAATGTGAACTACAATACCAAATCTGTAGAAAACACTTTGTTTGATTAATAAGGTATTTGTTTTCATCATTCAATTGAGTCATATGATGTGAGTGCCTCCTCTGGTGGTTTCAGGTATTACAGTAACTGCTGAGGGATGTAGGGTTTTTGTTCATGTCTACTGATGGTTCATATTACTGTGTGTCTCATGGCACAATAATACACAGCTGTGTCTTCAGGCTGAAAATTCTGTCCATTCAGAGTCACTGTGTTGCTGGAAGAGTCTAATGAGATACTAAACTTGTTTTTGAGGGAATCCTTATAGTATTCCGCTCCTGTAGATTTCATCCCAATCCACTCCAGTCCTTTCCCTGCAGGTTGTCTGATCCATGCTGTATAATAGTTAGCAACAGAATATGAGACCTGACAGGTGACGGTCAGTGTTTGAGTAGGCTGGACAGTCAGGGAGGCTGGCTGAGTCAGTGTCTGACTGTTCACACCTGTTGAAAAGAGAATCGTTTAGTAATAAATATCAATTTACACCGCAGTATAACAAATTAACAACTGTATTCGATTATAAACAATCTAGAGAGACTCACAGGAACCAGCTGCCAGCAGCAGCAGAGCTACAGAGAACATGGTTTTATAAAATGAACTGATGGAAGCTGCTCTTCTCAGAGGGACGAACTGACTCCCTCAACTACAAGTGAATGGCATTTATATGAGGACTGCTAGGATGAGGAAACCAAATATGTGTTTTACATAATTATACAAAGCTATTATTAACATTATTCATGCATGTTCTTTACAGATGTTACCATTAGCAAGACTAGATTGCTGTCATGGTTCATCTTGATCATGGAATTTAATTATGAAATGTTTATAATAATGGATTATTGTGTGGGGAAAGAGGGAAGGACTGATTGTCTCAACCATAAATAAATGTAATTTATATGAGAGCTGGATGTTTTATACATAATGACACAAAGCTATTATAAAGGTTTTTCATTTACTTTACAGGGACAGATGTCACCATTATCGATATATTATTAAGACTGAGATTTAGGCCTACTGTATAGATTAATGAATGGATTAATATCTTGAACACAGAATTATTTTGAAATGTAGCTTCAAGAAAGCTACAGTCTGATAATCAGGCTAGGATTTCACTGCATATAGACACAGGAAATGTTTTTGTCTTCAGTTTCAGGAAGTCTGTCAACTGTTACTGATGGTTTTGTGTGAGTGTGCATGTCCCGAACCCTCATCTGAAAATGTTTTTTCTTCTTTTTGAATACTATATGTATGCTTTATGATTGTGTGCGACAGTTGGAAGATGTAATTCTGTTCGAAATGCTTTTTGTTTGTTTTTAACATTGATGATAACGTTCAGACTCAAATAACAATTATGTTTGATGAGTGTGAGTTTTACCCTGTTTAGTGTTAACTGATGTCTGACCGTTTACTGCCCCCTGTTGACTAAAAGAATCTCTAAATGTTTTTGTGCAGTTTATACTCTCACACAGCACTGTGGTATCTCGCACAGTAATACACAGCAGAGTCTTCTGGCTTCAGGTTAGAGAGTGTCATATATACCATGCTGTTGGTATTGTCTCTGGTGATTTCTATACGTCCTTCGACACTACTGGCATAAACTGTTTTACTTGCATCGTACCAAATAGCCCCAATCCATTGCAGTGCTTTTCCTTCGTGTTGTTTTATCCAGTGCATTCCATAGCTGCCGAATGTAAACCCAGTTCCCCTACATGAAAGACTGAGAGTTTCTCCAGGCCTTTTCTGCACTGAACTGGAAGGAATGGACTCCATGGCCTGTCCATTCAAACCTGATTAAAAAGTATAAGAGAAGACACACAAAGAAAGAAAGAGGTAAATGTGAGAGAGAGAATTATAGAAGTGATAATAACTATATGAATTACGTGGAATGGAATACAAAATCAGTAAACACATGAAATCTCAAATCTCACAGGGCAGACAAAGAGCCATCAACAGAAGAGACAGTTTGACCTCCATCCGTTAGATGTAACCTCAATTGCTCCTCACAAAACAACAGCACATAGATAATCTCCTCAGATATATATAGTATACTGTACACATGATTTGCATCAGGACTTCTTGAGGGAGGGGCTGATGTATTAGGTTCAAAGAACACATTAAATATGAGTTTCATGTCGGCCATTTAGACATTTCACAACTAGTTTCACACGAACAGATGGAAGGAAGTAGGCTACGTGGCATGCACCAAAAATATCCGAGGGGGAACAGGTGTTTTTGGAACCATCGGACATGGAAGTGCAAAAACAAAACATCCCACACATTGTATAACAGTATAATCTTAAAATATAAATGTCTGAGATAAAACTACTTTAACCTCAGGTAAGCCAGTTCGGCAGTGGTTGTTGGCCTGTCTATCCATTATCAATCGAAACAGGTTTCAGTAGAGTTCAGTCATCTAACAACCTAATAACCAGAATAGATTGAGATAGCTGGCTATTCTAGATTTGATTATTTTACCCCATCCCTAGCATTTACAATCAATGGGTGCATAAATTGTAAATTACCCTGTTATTTGAATATGAATGGTGTTTGTAAGCAGTCAAACACAAGGATTAACTTTGTTAAGAAGATTTGCAGGATATAGTTGAAGACATCATGAAGGCTGTTATATAAGATTGTGGACCATTGGGTGTGCACTTTCTATAGGTTCTGATTGGTAATCTGTGGACAACGTAGATTACCAGGTTTCCATTTGCTGGAGGGGTCCATGCCTCTACTTTTGAAATCCCTGTCTGGTCATTGCTTTATTGTTTTATCCCTGCTGGCCTGCTTCTGGTCAGACGTAATTAAATACATGCAATTCGTCTACAAGCCGTGTGACTTCTCCACAATATATTTCTCATACTACAATTAATAACGGCTTGCTTTAAAGGAGAATTCCCTGCTAGAAGGCTTTCTTACCTTTATTTGTAGTTGTTAACTTGTTACACCCCCACTAAAGAGGTCCAGGTGTTATTTTGTGCAAAAGTGCATTATTGGCTATTTCCCCTACCATAAGCCCTATGGTGGGGTGTGGTAAACCAGGGGAAACAGCCAGGCATATTCCCCACAGAATGAGGCTGGGGTCCGGTGATACAGGGAGTATATCACCCTGTACAGGTATTGCAGCCAATGGGAGCCTGGACATTGTTCGGTTCTTTTGAGTTTTGATTTAAAAACAAGTAAAGTTTATGGACATAAAAAGGTTCATTTATAAATAATGGGAACTGTGGGGTGTTAAAATAAGTTCACTTCATAATTGTCCTATTTTTAATAATTCCATAACTCTAATTTCATGTTTACATTATACTTGATACTTGCGTCAGTATGATATGGAACTTGGATGGAAGTGTTTGCGCATGCGCGACTGTGCGACCGCGACCATATGAATGGTTGTTCAGAGCGTCACTCATTACATTCTGATATGTCATCAGGTGCACACAGCCCGTTGGTAAGTTAGTTTTGAACTGTAGTGTGTGAAATGTATAATGTTTTGCTATGGGCTACTTGTAGCATTTGTGCAGTAGTATTATCTTGTTGTGTCCGCATTAGTATACCGCAAGTATTGAGTGAGCGAGCGGCGCACGGGGTGCAATGTTTATGTAGCAATGCTAGTGTTTAGCTGTGGCCAGCGTTGGCTGTTTTTGACAGGTTGCTCTGTCGGGACGCTCAGCGGACTGTAGCGTGGTGAAGTCCTGTGTTATTGTGTGGTGTTTGCACGTCCATATAGTGTCACGTCAGTATGTATTAACTTACGGACTCTGTTGCCATGGTAATGTTGTAGTATAGTGCGTGCGTGCTGCGTGCGATCTGCGCAAGGCAATTTGGGAATTGCATTCTGGGAAATGCAGTTTATAGTTTATATACTTATTGTATCCAGCTCGCTGTATTAACAGAGTTTACTGTGCTGCTTTACTGTGCTGCTTTATATACACATTTAGTGTATACGCAGTATATATGTGTGTGTTTGGTTATATGTAGGCTACTTGTGTGTATATAGGGAATGTATGCATGATGCCGGTTTTCTTTATATTGCACTTTTGTATCAGTAATGAGAGGAGCTGTAAGATTATGTTACAATTATATTCAGCAGGTATATTCTGGGAGAATGTACAGCTATATTATATTTTGTGAGAGTCAATTACAATAACATACTGTGATGCTTATTTGTTAATTATTGCATTATATTCAAACGAATGTTATAGTAATGCCATTTTATTTTATTCTTTCTTCCAGGTTTATGACCTGTGGTCTTTATATCAATAAATTGACTAACACGAGTCATGCCCGTGTGTGCTGCCTGTTCTTAGCCTTTCGGAGGGCTTAAACTACTAAACTCCGAACAGACATGGACGCACCTGCAGCCAGTAAGGCAATCACCAGAAGCTGTTAAAGAGCCGACGCCCAAGCTGTCTGGTGGGTCAGTTTGAACTAATGGAGGAGTGAGGAAGGAGGAATCTCTCCATGGGGAGGCTGGTATGAGGGAGATCTCTCAAGTGAGTACAAGACTTAACTCAAACCTTTGGACCCACTTGGATGTGCTGTGCGCAGAGCCGAAGAGTTCTGATGATCCTCATGGGGGCTCCCCGCTGCTGTTGTATTCTAAATACGGACATCACGTCACGTTTTACTGATGTCTGTAAATGAAGCGGATGAATTACTCCAGTATGAAAGAGGCCTGTCCATGTGTTTGCTAATACAAAAACAGCTTAATTGATATAAGTGTAACCCCTAGAGGGTAGTAGAGTCCTAAGTGAGACGTATATTTAAGGATGTTCTGGACAGGCAGATGACAGGACGTCAGTTGTGGGTCTCACAAACGCCGTAACGTTCATGCGTTGTGAGAGGTATGCTCGGCTGCAGACTTGTCATTTGGTAAGCCTATATGCTCCTTTTGTAAGCCTATATGCTCGTTAAATATGTTTTGTATGATCTATTCTAAAAATGAGAGTATTGTCAGGTCTACACCACACTTCTGCAGTGCGCTGTAGTGTAGCCTGGGAGGTTCACAGACAAATGTTTGGGGTGTGGCTTCTCCATTCGGTGTAGGACATTAACGTGAGGAATGTGAGTAGCCTACTGCCGTATGTGTGTTTGTGCAGGGCAGAACGATGGAATAATGTGCGGCGTTCTGTTGAATGGTCTAACGCATGTGTATCATTGTAACCGCTACAGGTGGAGATGTTGGCCTGTATGACGCCAGTGAAAGACAGTGCATGTGTTTAGAGTTACGAGACCTGGTAAGGCGATACTTTTGGTTGTGTTGCCTAGTATTATGATTTCTGTTCTGTATTATTATTGTTATTATCATATTATGCTGCATGAAATGGTGACTGTTGGGCATTATATGGGATATATTGTAATCAGTAGAGTTCAGCTGTTTGGTCAATGCATAATGGATGTAGGCCTAGCTATTCTGTGCACATTACTGACTCTGGTTTGTCCATGGGTTCAAGTTGAAACGGCCCTGTAAAGGACTGTTGTCCCTTTTCCTTATTTTATTAATGCTGTATTTTGTGAAACAACCATTCTTCCACATTTTATAAGTCATCTCAACTGCTACTTTTGATATACAAATAAAAGCCTTTTGTACCATATTTATGAATAAAACTATTATGCTTGTACCATACTTCTGTATCCTGTCCGATCTATTTATTTAGCGGGGGTTACACAAGTATAATGTTAAGGAATATTTGTCTTATTAGCCAGAGATCCTTTTAAAATGTTTCTATTACTGTGAGTGATATGGTCAGCTTCTGATGTCTTTCTTTCTAGATGTAGATGGAGATGACCGTAGATGCTGCTGGAACACTGAACCTGGTCTCCTGTGTGAACCACCCCATCCTGGCTGGCAGGCTGCTAAGATGTCATTATGTGGACATTATGAGTGTTTGTATAGAGAGAAGCATGGCTGAAGAGCTTTGCATATCAGTCGTTTCTTGCTGCTGCCAAAGTCAAATTGTGATATCTGTAGTGTTTAGTTCATGGCCGCTTATGAGATGTAGATATAAGTACACCTGACTGGTGGAATAGCCTTGTGATACATACTGGGTGTGCTCTTTGGTCGTTCACAAAACAAACAAACAAATGCTGCACAAAAATCACACAAATCAAGGGATGTCCGACAGTCAGTGTTGGATATTGTCCAACTCCTAATTGCCGATATCAACAGATACCGATATATATATATTATATGCAGGCTTTTTCCAGTGGTGGAAACTTAACTCAAACTTTTTACTTGAATAAAAGTAGGCAATACTGCAATATAGAAATAATCCGTTACAATTCAACATGTAGTCGAGTAAAAGTACAAAGGTTTTGGTATAAAATGTACTTAAAATACCAAAAGTAATTATTAATAATTACTCATTATGCAAAATGTCTCATCTAAAATGATCTAATCTCTCACAAGCTCACATGTTTCTTATTGTATTGTGAGCTTGTAGATGTTTTTAATGTAAAAGAATAAATAAAGTAAAATTTAGGGTTAGGGTTATTAATTTTTAATGCCTTTATCGGCCGATAATATCGGACATCCCTAACAAAAACATATATCAAACGTGTCAATACATTTCAAAGAATGCCACAAGTGGCACTAAAACTTCACCAATAAATAAAGAAACATCCACATGTTCCATAAATTAAATGCCACAAAAGGTTTGCTGAAAAAAATGAAGAAATTACAAAAAATACGTTTCTTAAACATCTTCTGCCGTATGTCCATAGAACTTCAGCTCTGTTGCAGCAAGCCAGTACAATGTGTCATTGTCTAGGTCACCTAAGCCACGATCACCATTCGGTGGCCGGTATTTGGGGCAAATGGTCATTACGTGTTCCACAGTCTGTAGTGGATCCTCGCATTCACAGTGGGCACTGTCGGAGATGTCCCACTTCTGCTTTGAGGGTTGTCCACTCCTTGCAGGGGAGGTGCTGGCAAAGAACATATTTGGGGTCCTCGATGTATTCCACTGGTCCCTCTGTCTTGCCTTCACCCAGGATGCCTTGGAGGTGTCAGCTGGTGTTGTGTGGAGCAGTTCCTGGGCCTGTGTGGCAAAGGGGCACAGTGACTTGAGGCACGTGTGCTGTGGCAAAGGTCGCCGTGACTTGGTGTGTGTGTGTTGTGGCAAAGGGCACCGTGACTTGAGGCACGTGTGCTGTCTCTGACGACCTTGTGGAGGAGATGGCTGGGATTCACTCAGCTGTGCCTTCCCGGTGAGGGCCAGCGTGGCTGCTTCTCGTCTGACCTCTGTTGGAGTGATTCCAGCGAGAACAGGCAGGCAGTTTGTTTGGGGTGGCCCATCCGGTGTTGAGGGCAGCATCCAGATTCTTGACATGAGAGCTACGGCTCCAGACTGGGACACAGTACTCGGGTCGTCTGCATAGCCATACTTCATTGATGTTGTTGCAGGGAGGTCATGGATGTAGCTGTTAGTGTTGAACAGCAGTTACTGGTGTGGAACCGAAAAGCTTCACAAACATGCCAAAAAATTCTAGTTTTGAACCTTTTTAATCTAGTTTATTTTCAAATAAATTTGTTTTTACTGTTTTGTGAAGCAACTTTGGGTACCTTGAAAAGTGCTATATAAATTGTATGTATTATAAAAAAACAGACACACATAGCAATTGTCGCCACACAGACATCACAAATTCCTATTGGCGGCAGCAACAAGTGAGTGCAAAGCCATTCATAGACTATAACCACTATGTCTTCATTCCAGATGCTGCGAGGCTCAACCGGAGCCCCTACAGGTGGACATCTGCAGTTCTCGCTGTCCATGGATGAATCTGCATGGGGGGCTCTGAAGGCGGCTCAAAGTAAGAAACCACTTAGACTTTTCTATTACTGCGAGTGGTATGGTCGGCTTCTGTTTTAAATGTTCTCTATACATTTTGTGTATGATGTGAAAGGACACAATGTACGTATATCTGGCTCTTGGTCACTTAAATTAATCTTTCTTTCTTAGGGTGGATGGGTCGTGGTAGACGTCGTGGAAGGACAGAGATCCGTTCCAAAGCTTCGCTCCCGGGGGTTTCCTCTGAGGACTTCTGATGAGCTGTGAGTAGGAATATTTCTTGTTGGGATGGATATCTGTTGTACTGTTATGGTACGAAGTATAGCATGGCAGTATGATTCCTCCTAGTGGCACTGGTTGACTGTCTGTCAGCTCTCCAAGCTAATCAAAGTCTTAATGACACTTTTTTTTAACCACTTCAACCCCAGCATCTCTATTCTGGGGGGAGCGTTTAATTTTTCAAATTAGCAGATCTACAAGCTCACACCGCATTGCAACGTGTTGTGAGCTTGTAGATCTGCTATGTTTGGCAAATCAATTTGTGTAGAGTGAAATCGGAGCATATACCAAATGCTCTCTTTAAAGGTCTGTTTTATCAAATCTATAGAGGGTTTAAGTGGTTCTGAATATGCAGCTCAACAAAAGCTAATTTAGTCCTTACTACTTTCTTAGGACGGAGATCTGTGTAGATGCCGGAGGACTTCGGACCTGGGCCTGCCCGGTGAGGAACCGCACAGTAAGAACCGCTCTAGGCCTTTCACGATTATGAGGTTTCTTTTTACTGGACGATTATTGTCGCTCAAATAAATTGCAATTAAATATTTAAGTGTGGCCCGGATGGTTAGCTCAACTGTCTGGGCACCTATGCTGCCAAGCCAGCCGGAAGGCGTGCTGCGGGTTCGACTCCCGACGGCCTTTGCCGTGTGTCACTCCCCATCTCTTCCCCCTTTCCTGTCTATATACTGTTCACTATCAGTAAAGGCATAAAAAGCCCCAAAACCAACATGAGGGCTACGGCTCCAGACTGGGGCACAGTACTCAGCGGTGGGGAACACCAGAGCCTCGGTACCGGCTGGACGCCGTATCGGTGCGGCACAGGCGGGGGTCTTTCTCTTGACGCCGTCAGGTGTTGTTTAAAGGACAGTGTTCTGTCCAGCTTCACCGCAAGATATGATGGGGAGGAGTGGGACTGTAAAAATGTACAAATGACACCACTGCTATCACCGACGAGCACACCCTATGACCCTAATTGATCACGTCTAGGAATTTCAACAATTTAGGCAGTTCTCACATCCAGAGTGACTTACAGTAAGCAACAACACATAGTAATGCATCAAATTCATAAACAATTGTCATCAAGAATAAGAAGTATAGACTATCCAGACTATTGGCAGCAACAACAAGGGAGTGATGTGCGAAGCTTTTCTATGAAGCCATTCATAGACGATAACGGCCATGTCTTTCTTCCAGATGTACTGCAGGTCTCTCCAGGAATCTGCATTCCTCTGAAGACGACTCAAAGTAAGACCCTGTTAGGCCTGTCAAAAAGAACCCTAACTGAAACGTTTATTACTGTAAGTGATATGTTTAGCTTCTGTTTAAATGTTCTCTGTAAATAAAAGTTTTATGTATATATGTTGTGACAGGATAGAATATATATCTGGCTCTTGGTCACTCTAATCAATCTTTCTTTGTTAGGATGAAGATCGCGGTAGACGTCGCTGGAACGCGGCTGCTGGACAGGGAGTACACACACACATACACACACACACACACACACACACAGAAAGGCTAATTTGGTGTGTGTTTTTTTTTTCTTTGTTAGAATGGAGATATCGATAGACGATCTGATGTTCCCTGGACAGAGATCCGTTCCAAAGCCCCCCCCCCCCCCCCCCCCGGGGGCTTCCCCAGAGGACTCTGATGAGCTGTGAGTAGGAATAGTTCTTGCTTGTTTCTGAGGATGGATAACTGCTTTTGTACTGTTATGGTACGAAGAATGGCATCATTAATAATACAGTAATCCAAATGTTTTAAATATTTTAGGATAAATCTAAATGACTCTGCACAATAGTTTGAAAGTCAATATCTCATATCATGAGCGTGCCTCTTGGTCTTTGTAACAACTTGAATACAAATTACAAAAGATGTTGAGGACTGTACATGTGTTGATGCCTCCTAGTGGCACTCTGGTTGAATGTCAGCTTTCCAAGCTAATCAAAGTCTTTTGTTAACCACTTCAACCCCAGCATCCCTATTCCGTTCAGCAAAAATAGCAGATCTACAAGCTCACACTGCAACGTGTTGTGAGCTTGTAGAGCTAATGGTTTCTTTCTCTCTCAGGATGGAGATCATAGACACAGCTGGAGCCTCTAGAGATGGAGATCTGCAGGTCTGTCCATGGATGGGAGGACGGAGGACGGAGATCTGGGTAGACGCTGGAGGACTTCGGACCTGGGCCTTCTCAGTGAGGAACTCAACGGTACGAACCGCTTTAGGGTTAGGGCTTTTTTAGGCTTCGTAAAAAGCCAATAATCGTCCGTTGCCGATAATTGGTCGATCCCTATTCTTAAACGTTACTGTAAGTGCATGTGTATGTTGTGACAGGACACGCACGCACACAGCAAAGCTAATTTGGGGTGTGTGTCTTTCGTTCTTTGTTAGAATGGAGATCTCAGCCGATGCCCGAGATCCGAAGCTTTCCCTGGGTGTTTCCGCTGAGGACTTCTGGGTCGCTGGGAGGCTCGGACGGAGCTAGAAGGTTCGGTAGATGCCACTGGAACCTGTTTAGGCCTGTCAGAATTTAAGGTTTTATAATGGCCGATTTTAATTGTCGCTCAAATAAATTACAAGTAACAATTTAATTGCGTCATACTAACATTCTAAATAAAACTTTGGCTTTTGTAGGCTTTTTAAACAAAAAGCTGCACATGGCATAATTCAATAACTTTATACACAAAATAAATTACAAAGTGACACATTTAGAGCTTGTAGATCGGTTGCTTGCATTATTTCTTTAAAATGTTTGACAATATATGAACATTTTCAACATGGAGACGATTATGACTCTAAAAAAGTATCTCAAATACTTGGCGATTAGGTAATTGTGACAGGCCTAAATCCTTCTAGTTGTGTTTTTTTATATCATGTTCTGTAATCAGTTAGGGTTGACTATAGACTTTTTTTAGGAACAAGATCATCATGCCGGTGAAGAGCACGTTTCTAGCCGATGGAGCAACTATTTCTGATCACCTTTGGAGTTACATCACAGCAAGGTAACTATACAACACACGCACACACACTATGATCATGACATGACATCAGCTTGTGACTGCAACTTGTTCCTGTTCGCAGATGACTCGGCACTGCTAGTCTCGGACAGGAACAAACTGCAGGTTGAAAAGGCTCTGAACTCGGTAGAATCTGCACCTGGCTCGCTGATAACAAACTATCTTTACACCTGGGAAAAACTGAATCCATTCTCTTTGGATCTAATAGTAATCTCAGCAAGGCAAATGGCTTCTTGGTTAGAGTTGGTGACAATGTTATCACACGTAAAGATGAAATTACCTACCTAGGTTCCATCCTGGAGGCTAATCTTTCCGGTGATAAAATGGCCACCAACGTAATCAAAAAAACCTACCTCACTCCTGCCCACTTTGACAGGCTGGAATGGCTTAGGGTCGACGACAGAGTACAGCATCTTGCAATGGGTCTGGTCCACAAGATTCGATACACCACCAAGATACCCATGTACCTGTCTAGATACTTCCTTTATGTTAACAAAGTCCACACCCACAACACCAGAGGGAGTGCAACGAACCATGTACAACCCAGATTCGGCACAAACAAGGGACTAAATTATTTTCACTCCTATGCCACCAAAATGTGTAACGCCCTACCAACAGTCATTAAGACATGTGAATCCCTTGACTCCCTTTTTCCCCTCACTGTATAAGTTTATTTCCCCTTTTTACCTCCTTTATGATGAATTCCTGTTCTGTTCTTTGACTATATAGAAGTGTCTTATTTGTACGTCTCTAAATGTTTTGATGAATTGAACATGGTGGACCCTCTTGTAAACAAGTGTAATGCTTAATTGGGTCGTCCACTTACAGTTAACAGTCTTTGTATTGAGTTTGTGCTTGACATGTACTGTAATTCTGCAAACTGTTAATAAATATTTCAATCAATATTGTTTTATGAACAGTAGTAATGAGCATTTCTTTCTTTTCTTTAGGACGTTGCTGGTCTCCTGTGTGGCTCCATCTGGAGGTCACCAGGGTTCTGAGTCACTCAGATCCTGACTGGTAGTGGTGATATGTAGATGTGATCAATCAGGGCTCTAAACAATAAAATAATAAACCAATATAAATAACTAGATAATAATATAAATAAATGGATAAAACGAACGATAAAAAAATAGATTATAGTAAAATAAAAGTAAATTAAAATAGTAAAATTAAAGTAAATTAAAATTAGTAATATATAAAATAAAATTGGTAATAGCATAGTAATGGATAAAATAAATATAATTAGTAATATAGACAATAATACATAAAATAAATTAAATTATCAATATAGTAATGCATAAAATTAGTAATGACAGTAATACATAAAATAAATAAATGCATAAAAAATAAAATTAGTAATAACAGTAATACATAAAATTAATACAATTTGTAATGCATGAAGTAAAATTAGTGATAACATAGTAATACATCAAATAAATACAATTGGTAATATAGTTATACATAAAATTAGTAATAACATAGTAATATATAAAATAAATTCAATTACTTTGTGTTGTTGTTATAGAATGACTTAAAAAAAAAAATATATATATATATATATATATATATCAATCACATCTACATATCACAACCAGGCTATATTGCCAGCAGGCAGGTGGACTGTAGACTCACTACAGCTGTCACAATGTGGTATACTTTGTTTTGACCCAACTGGCCTCCAAGGAGAGGCGAGCATGGAGCCGGACATCTGATGATACACGAGAGAAGACGACATAGTCAAAAAAAATTGTAACAAAAGTTTCATGTTGATTGTAATTTATGCATGATGCCATATATCTGTAAATATTCATTATTTTCTTGTTAATAAATTATTGCATTTATACCCGGGTGTCCGTTATGTGTCCATTACCCTTAGATCGCGCCGCCGCGGATTTATTTATTTTTTAAATGGTCTAAAAATGAGTTATTTAGCATAGTTTTACCAATGAATTAGCCTATACACAGACAACGACTGATTAGCCTATTTTGGACGAAATGGGTCTTTTCTCGAGTCAGTGTGTAGTCTCACTAGTCTGTGTAGATTACCCGGCGTTGTTGCTGCCCCTCCCGGGAGTCGCGGCTCATGGCTCTTCACAGACGGCACAGAGACAGCAGTCACTCCGCTGAACGTGTCAGTGTTGCTGCAGTGGTGTGAACTGTGAACCGTGCGGCCACTGGTGGTGGTGCTGAGTTCTGACAGCCGAGTCACAGCTTCTTCTTCTGAATTACTTTATCTTTGCCTTGGAAAATAAATTTTGCGTTTTGCTGTTTCCCAAAACAAACCAGCGCGCGCTACTGTTTGCTACAAAGCGACTGGAAGTGGACGAGGTTTACAGACATACCAATAGTAGCCAATCATATGCTGATTAGGCCAGTTGCTGTATAGCCTACCTACCCGATCACCAGGGAGCAGCAACAACACACACACACACACACACACAATAGCCTTCTATATAATGCTGCGCACATATATTATATATATTTAAAAAAATACCCAGCATATTTTTTGGGAAGGCTAAGCCTTACACACCCGCCGCCTATGGGCACTGTACTGTAGCCATATAATACCTGGCTAGGTGAAAACAAAAGAAACCTGATTAGCATTTGAGTACTTTTAACACCACCTCTGAACAGCCGGCGGAGAGGTTCACATTTTCGGAATTTTGAGTCACAGAGGGTCAATAATTCCCAGAAAATCTAATGTTAAAATAAAATGTCCACGAAAATCTTCATGGGGGCTAAAAGGGTCTATTTAATTCTTCATGGGGGCTACAGCCCCATAGCCCCCACAGACTCGACGTTGTTGGCTGTGCGTGTATTGTAGCTCACCTGGTCTCGTTCTCTCTCCCTCCCTCCTAGGCCGACTGAACTCCTCAAGGGAGAGCCTACAGCACTCTCCCCCAACTAAAGTAGTCACTAGCTCTCTCTCTGCTCTACCCACATGCAGGACTGCAAGTGACTAGAAGCCTAAGCCCCTGACAAGAGGAACCCTATGTTGATGTTTTGCCCCGTTTTCCCCTTTCCCTAACACTTTAAATATAAGACAATTTAAGTTTGTTTAATCTGACTCTGAGCCTCTTATTTTATTGTGACCTATTCTCCCCTGGGTTGCCACAGTGGACATAACAACTACATATAAAGGTAAGAAAACCTTCCAGCATGAATTCTCCTTTAATTCTTGTACATGTGTGTAGTGCATTATCAATGTGAGCATTATCGGACATGAATTGGAATCCTTCATGGATTGTGGACATTACACATGATGGATTGTGGACATTACTATAATGTATGTATAATACCAACTCTTATCTAATACCAGTCCATTAGAATACATATTTCCATGATATATTATGTAATGGCATTCAGGTCCAGGATCCTATCCCATCTGATGTCAGAGGTTGTTTCTCTTCCACTCACTCATCCGTACAAATACCCCTTCCAGTTTCACTCTGTGAGAGTAGCTAGAGCCCTACCGGATCTAATGTCACTCACATAGCCTTACGTGAAGATGGCGACGATCTAGCTATCTAATAGATGAAATAAGGAGAAATTGTTCAGCACTGTGTCCTCCCTAACACACATGTACAGTGTAGGAGTACTTTTTTTAAACAGTATTTTGCCTCATACTAGTATTACTTATGTTTCACCGCAGAATAAATGTAATTTCAGCGTGAATGTATATATTTTTTAATGTTTCAACTAACAAAAGCGCTGTATATTCAGTCTTAAGCCCATCCATCCGTCTTTTATAGACTGGAGAAAGCACAGAAAGATAATCCAGCTGAGACCCCCCCCCCCCACTGGCATATACAGATCAACAGTGATCACGGATGCACACGTCATAAGGAACAACACAGCGGCTGTAACTTAGAGCGCCGAGAGACGGGCTTTGAACAAGAACACACAACACAGTACACACAGGAAGGACATCTCCACTGAGGCTGTGATCATGAGTCTGGGACCAGCATGCATCTTCCTAAGAGGAGGGAAGAGGAGAGTAAGTGAACATGTGCTATATGGATTCTATTTACTGTATGTTTCTCCAAGATAAGATTCCCTTTTTTTTATTAATTGTAGTGCTAATTGATACATTTTGTGTTCAACAATTTAAACAAAGATGCTATAGGTGTTGCTTGTAAATCAGATATTACAAAATTGTCATTTAAAACAAAACAATGCTCAAAATAGGGCTTAACGTTTATTTATAATTAAATTGTTTAATTGTGATATTGTAAAATATTAAATCAGAGTCTACATTTCCCAAAGGAAATGCGTGAATTAAGTCTTGCCCACAAGCATGGATAAACATATCCGCACCGGCCATTAAAATGTATGACCAGAGGAGATATCCTTAAGCAGAGGCATACCACCAGCAAATCAAACCATGCATGAATTGATTGTTTCGTTTTGATGGAGAAAAAAAAGCAATTTGCTAAAAAGTTGTTGCACAGATATTGACTTGATCTCAGTTGATTTAGTCATTTAGCTGCCAAAGCAAATATTATGAAAAAGTAAATTGATTCTTTCATGATATTGTTTTGCCGACAAGGACCCTGTCGCAAGATGAAGTAGAAGGTGACTCTTTGCATACCTTTATTTAAGATGATATTAAATCTTTTCCGTACTGTGGGTGGAAACCTTGTACAAAACCATTACTTTTCACGAATGAGAATTGTGAGCTTGTAGATTGGTTATTTTCACTAATTGTTCTTGAAATTCTTGTATGACAAAGTAGGGCATTAAATGACAAATAATTGAGGTATGAGGTTAGTGCCCAACAGCTATATTTTTTTATTTCTTTTTAGAGCTACGTGAGGCTTTTGTGGAGTTTGATAAAGACAAGGATGGATTAATATCTTGCAAAGACCTGGGGAACCTGATGAGGACCATGGGTTACATGCCAACTGAGATGGAACTGATCGAACTAAGCCAGAATGTCAATATGAATTGTGAGTGACATCCATTAGATTAATGCTCTTTTTTGCCACATGCTTTTGGGAAAGGGAAATGGCTGTATTCATGTTATATTACCCTTTACAACAGTACAACAAAGATATATAGGTCCCAAATTGGGAAGCAAAAGGTGAGCTATTTTTGAATAGCTGAAGTATAAAATAGGGCTCAAGTGATTAATGTGTTTTGTAGATTCATAATTAATCATCTAAATCTGCCAAGAAACTATAGTAACTATATTTTCCTCTGAGATGTAGGGGAGGGAGTATAAATTATAAATAATTGAAAAATGACGGACGGACGGACGGACGGACAGACACCTCCAGCCACTGCAGACGTGCTATTATATTCTAATTACATATTCTGCCATACAGATTGTTTAAAATAACATTATACAGTAAAATGTCCCAAATTGTGCAGTAGCTTTCTAAAATAAATAGCTACATATGCTGTGTGGTTCTATGGTCGCTGCAGTTGCATGCATCTAACAATTGTGTTGTCCCGTCTCACCACAGTGGGAGGGAGGGTAGATTTTGAGGATTTTGTGGAGTTGATGAGCCCCAAACTACTGGCTGAAACTGCAGGGATGATCGGGCTGAAGGAACTTAAAGAAGCTTTCAAAGAGGTGAGCTATACTGAAACACCCTTTCTCTTTCTGTAAGTCTCACACTCACTACATGCTCTATTCAGACTTTACAGTTTGATGTCTATGATATGTTTGATGTGATCACATTGTGCCTGTTGAGACCTAAATCATTGTAAAGACGGCTGTCTCCAACAAGCCATATCTTGCACTACCTGGTGGACATAAATTACATTAATGTGCTTTGCTGCTGCGCTGTATAAAGTTGGGGTGAACTATAAGCAGAGTTTGATCTTTGATTCTGGATTTATCAGCGACAGCCAGGCTGGTTCGGGTTTAATTTCTGCTTGATCCAGTTCACAAAACATGGTGGCGACATAACATTTATTTTCCCCCATTAGGTTGACGTGCTGCTAAACTGAATTAATGAAGGTATACTTAAAGTATGGTAATCCTTAAGTTATTCTCATTTTGTTTCCTGCAGTTTGATATGGATGGCGATGGTTCTATAACATCAGATGAGCTCAGACATGCCATGGCAAAGCTATTAGGTGAACAGACCAGCAAAAATGAGATTGACGCTGTCGTCAGAGAAGCTGACAATAATGGAGATGGCACTGTGGACTTTGAGGGTGAGACGCACACGCACACACACACACACACACACACAGTTCCATATGGGGCCTATATAGCCACCTGGAACAGGATTTGTCTGTATTTCAGTCCGTCTGTCATCTAGCTCTGTCCCCAAAGGTTAAGCAATCACATCTAAACTTAAGCTGCTATACATGCATACAGCAAACCTTATCTTATCGTTTCTCTTTAAAGGACCATATTTTGAGTTTTAGAATACAGCTGCTTAGAATACATCATTTTGCATGGCAGTTGGTCATTGGATATAAAACATGTTTAGATCAGTCTACAGTCACAGCTTTTAGACCACACTGGTGTCAATACAGTACACGCCATTGTCTATTCACAGCTTCAGTACATCGTATGTACTGAAGCATCATACATAAACATTGACCATGTCATGTTAATTTTTTTTTTTTTTTTAGATCCATCGATATTAAACATTAACAAACTTATTCAATGTTGGCTAAACATCATTGTACAGAGTCAGTATTTGCCTGTAGGATTATGAAAGACCTTAGCCACCCCAGCCAGGACTATTTCAGCCGTTACCATTTGACACGCAGTACTGCATATTCAAGACACTACTTGCAGGACAGCTATTATCCTAACTAGACCATGTTCATGAAAATGAAATCTGCATACCACTAAACTAGCCTATTACTGTCTTCTACTACTACTACTACCAGTGCAGGTTTAATGCAAGGACTTTAGATGCTATAGCACTGGGCACCAAATGGCAGGGCATAAGTGACTAAAGGCCTATTCATAATCCAATTTTAGGTGAAGAGGTCGCCACCTTTTCAGTGGTTCAGCGAGTCTGGGTGACCACCGTCTCGGTGGTTAGTAAAAACAGAGAGAAGGGTTGGGGGAGAGCGGTGGTTTTCTCTTCACCGCAGCTCAGTGACGTCATGGTGTCGTTTTCAGTGATAGTGGTGGTCACCTCATCACCGAAAACTGAAGTATGAATAGGCCTAGCCCTGAAACATGACTGTCATGATGATCAAGTACGAGCGTCATGTGAACCATGGCTAGTGAAGTACGAGCGTCATGTGAACCATGGCTAGAATAGGCCTTAAGATCACTGACATATTGAAGCAACGGCTGCTGATGGATCGATAAAAACAGGCGGCAGCAATGCTGCAGCAATTCACATGAAGATTTTCGCTCTGCACCATCTTGCAGTGACATATCCTAACTTCACACATTTATACTAAGATACTTGACTGAACTAGAAATGTGATGCTGATACAGGAGGGGAAGATGACTGGTAAGAACTGCCTCTTTGCAGAGTTCTGACTGGATAAAATGTTCTATTTATCACTTATTGCAGTAAAAATCACACACGTGTGAACTGAGTGGTGCAATTCCCCCCCCCCCCCCTCTCTCTCTCTCTCTCTCTCTCTCTCTCATTAGAGACACAGCACTACCCCTCTCTCTGTTTCTGGCGCCCCCTACTGGTATAAATAAGTCACATACTCGTGCTCATCCAGGTACACAAACGGGTACACAAACAGGTACATACACGGACATTGCTGGTTGTATGAGTGGTTGCACCACTCAAAAAACATATCACTTACACCCTGCCTTTTTCCTATTCAGAGTTTGTGAAAATGATGTCACGGGACTGAAGAGCACAAAATTATATCACTGGCATGAAGAGCACAAAAGTGGAAATTAAGGAAATAAACAGCACAAAATTATGTCACAGGAATTAAATGAACCTGTAAACCTGTGATGTGACAAATATAGCCTAGCTGATTCTGAAGAGAACAAAATTATGTCACAGGAACTGACAGTGAAGCGAAAAGATTGTTTTTGGTTTAATGTATTTGGGTTTTGTTTTGTTTTTCTTAAAATCTACATCATGTACAAAATGACTTGATTTTAAGATCTTCAACAAAATATGATGTGCTATGTTATGGTTAATCTTTTGGAAATCATGTTTATTTTTAAGTCAATCCATGTCCATGTTTTATTTAAATTCACAGAAGATCTGGTACAGACTGAGACATCATTGTGTGGATGTTGATGATTGTTTTTTAAGAAAGCAAACTCAGATGTACTTCTTTTAGCAGAGGACTTGGTAAAAGAAAATGTATCCCATACTATGTATGTTGGTTCGGTTGTGACTCTTACATGCCTTCCGACTGAAGCTGCAGAGACAGCTGGGTTTTGGGTTTGTCCTTTCCAGAAGGGGTTATTCACCCACACTGATTTGCATCTGTGAATCTTGAATGCTCAGCAGGAACAGACACACACACGTGTTGATGGTGGAGGATGTACCTCATTATTGGACCCAAATCTAACAGACAGTCCAATCTGTTAGTTAGATAATGAAAATATTCCTGGGATTTGGGACCTGCTAAAACCCACTGTTGCATACTCAGGGTCATTACAGAAAGAAAATTGAGAAAATAAACTTTGATTCATAGGTAGCCATGACTTTCTAAGAAAGATATGAGCTCCCTCATCTACTTCAACATCTGAGACTCGTGGCCACAAGTTGACCAAAATGCCAACTACCTCCTATAGCCTCCCTCTTCAACAAGTATAGATAAACTGTATATAAACTGTATAAACAATGTTACATTTAGATGAGATTGGACTTCAGCATATACTGTAAGCATTTTGTCAATACATAATGTCTAATCAACATAATATTGTATATATTTGTTAAAATAATAAAACAACAAAGCTTGAGAGCTTGTGGTCCTTCAGCCCAGAACACTCAATCATTCCCTGAAGGATACATTGTAAACCCAGATACTTATATGTTAACATATACATAATACATATATAACAATCTCTGGAATAATCTGTCTCTCGGAAGGGGAGGATTAGTTCAGCCTCTGTAATCCTAATCATGGGCCTCTCAGATGAGCAGATGGCAGATGAGACAAAATCGTCAACACAAACTCATCTACGGAGTAAACAAAAACATTAACAAAAGGGAGATAAATTCCAACAAGAATTAAATTTGTTATTAATCTGCAGTGCATTCGTTTCAACAAGCACTTATGTCATCTAACCACTTCCATCCTGTTAAAAAATATGTTTTTGTTTATTTACTTTTTAGCTAAACACTGAATTGCTTTCAGTGTGGCATATTTCGCTGCATATTTTAGGTCGGTAGGGCCCTATCTTATGCAACCCCTTATCCATAAACTTATTTGCCATTTCTTACTATTTTAAAATATTTTAGTAAGAAAATGGCAAATACGTTTATCAATAAGGAGTAAGGGGTGGCGCAAGATATAGCTGAAAGTGTACTGGGTTTAAGTGGTTAATTTCTGTATATTGTAGGGTCCCTGACGGTTCGTGGCTGAGGAGAGACTTCACATATTGTTAATTATTGTGTTGCCATGTATTGCAGGGAATTCATGTGTCATGTCAATCTATGTTATATTAATTCACAATTGTTTTGTTTTGTTTCGGAAACCATGGGTGACCTGGGCTACACCCTACTGTATATATAGCATGGAATGAAGTTAGTTTGTGTTTTGGTGTTCAAATAAAAGAGTATTCATTTAGAAGTTGCCTGTGTGCTTCATTTCCATCGGTTGTTACAATATTTAATCTTAAGAGATTACTAATCTGATGGTGTCACACACTGCACTTCTGCATTGTTGTATAATCATCATATTCTGATTATGTATGACACGCTAATCTGCACATGGGCCTGTTTGAGAAACACCCAAGAGATGTGCAGTATGGTTTTGATTTGAACAGTTCACACTGTTAACTGGTCTGTTCCCTGCAGTGTTCCCACTTCCCACAATTTATACTTTATACTTATTGCACACACTGACGTGGGCATCCACATGATATACTGTATGGTCGCCATATTACATCATCAACCTCATTCGTATTTTCTGAATCCAAGATTATAAACGCAGTGCCATTGTCACGGCCACCGAGGGTAGAGGTAAAGAGAAGGATGCAAGGATTGTAGTTTTCACATTCACATAATTTACAACAATGACATCACTGGGTGGCAATCTACTTCATGGACAATAAACTGCACTGTACTGTCAACACTGAGGCCCTCTACATACAAAGCTGTTCTTCTAGGCTTAGGTCCTTCATCGTGTGCAACTGGATGCTGAAAATGTTCTCCCTCTCTTTACCGTGGTATATGCTGTCAACACAAGGGATGCCAAAGCTGGTGAGGGAATTCAAAACCATAGTTGTTGTGGAGCTGGACATAGTGTAGCATGGCATGTTTTTGTTTTGTTTTTACATTGGATGACATAATACCATGCAATTTCTTTATTTATTTTTTGATTGGAAGACATTTTGTAGTGTAGCATGGCAATTCTTCAATTTTTTTACATTGAACAACACATTTTTTTATGGTTTTCAACGTTTTGTATGCTTTTTACATTGGACGACGGTGTGTAACAGCATGTCTTTTTTTTAATAGTTTTTACATTGGACAACACATGGTGTAATCTGAGTTCCCAGAAGTTTTATTTTTCGCCACTAGGCGACACATGGTGTGGCATGGCTTTTTTTTTATGGTTTTCGACGTTTTGTATGCTTTTTACATTGGACGAGGTATATTTTATGGTTTTTACATCGGACTAGTCCTTTGTGCTACGAGCCACACCAAGCTTGAGCCCCTTGGGAGAACTTTAGATCTGTACTGTGACATTTGATTCCCGGCTCCTGCATGGACTCTGGATGCCAGAGAGTAATGGGGTGTATATTACTTGACATAATGTCTGTTTGGGATTACTGACTGACTGTACTTATACTGTACATTCACTCAAAGTTGAAGGTCTGTCAACAGACAACCTTGTATTCATTTGAATATTCCTTGTCGATAGACAGTGTACGCATATCCATTTTGTTTTTGTTTTTGTTTCTTTTCTTTTCTTTTCTTTTCTTTTCTTTTCTTTTCTTTTCTTTTCTGATGAGAAGTGACCATTAAAATAATCAGAATAATCAATCTGTGATTGAGATTCCAACAGATTTATTATTCATTACAAATTTCACAGATGTGTGGATTTTGAAACATGTGAATTATATTCCGAGATACCCCGCCCCTGACCACAAATCATCACATGATGTCATTGATCATTGTCATTCATCATAATCATTTTGTTTTGTTACCAATATCGCGCTGATCACATTTCTGCTTGGCAGCACAATCGAAAGCACTTTCCAGTAAAGCATGTATTTTAGGTTTCAAGTGCATTGACACCATGTCAACACGGGTTTATCTGTCGCATAGCATTTCGTGGGTTGGCTTCAAATTGAAACTGAATGAACCCAAACCCTATATACACGATCCATGGTGTATTTTCATGAGCAGCACATGCCATATTCAAACCACAGTGACAATAAGAAGAAGAAGAATCACAGTTTGCAAAATATAGGTCAATGTTTAAAATAATACGGTAAAGTAAAGGCACCCAACTAGAAACAAAAATGACATTATTGAAGTTCACATTAATATAACTTCTGTTTTCACAGTTTTGGATTAGTGGAATAAGATTTCAAAACAGAACATCTCGAAAGTGACTGAAAAGACGTTCACTTCCTAAAGGCATATTAGCACATGCACCATTTCAAAAACGAAATCTATTTGTCAAGAGGAAAGGTCTTCACATGCAAATGAGCATTCATGAGCATCATATAGTATATATGTGACTATTAAAAATAAAAAGTGAACACGATTTTTTTTCTGCTCTCTTTAGGCTCGGGCTGAATGGCTTATACAATTCTTAAACCTGATTTATACTTTGTCGTACAACGGTGCCGCGTGCCGAAAATACCAGATCTACAAGCTCAAATCATGTTGCACAGCTTGTAGATCTGCCATTTTCGGCACGCGACATTGTCGCATGGCAAACTATAAATCAGGCTTCAGGGTAGATTCACACAGTGATTCATTGGCTGGAATGATGTTAACATTGAGATTTCATGACCCACAACAAGCAAGGCTATAAGATAAGGCACCCCTACGAGTCGTCTATGGGTTTTGCAGGAGCAAATTCAGAGGTCAGGGCTGAAAATGAAGTCCAAGGCTTGTCGCTCTGCCGCAGCCACATTCGGATGCCAGAGATCAACGCTAAAAATGACACGTGGTCCATCGTCTGCAGACCCTTTAAAAAAACACACATGGACGAAACGTTACAGTTTTTGTTTCATGATGTTTACACTATACAGTGCGCTGTAAGAATTATCCTTTGGTATGTTGTTGCAGGAGGCCTCTGATAAAGACGATGATTAAATGTGATGAAGTGATGTTTTTTAGTTCAAACAAAACATATCAGGGGGAAAAGGTTAAGCTCTATATTATATTACCGGTAAATCATAGTGTTTGTTCATTAACAGGGGTCTCTTCGTCTCTCCAGCTCTAATTTTGACCAATTGAGGACCCCCACATTATTATTCAACTCAGGTTCAGGTACAATAACAAGCCTTCAGCTTTAATGTGAGAGGTTTTTTTTCTAAAAAACTAAATGGATTAGTGACAGTGTGATACCAGCTGAACAAAAGCACTATTTAGACACACTATCCCTGTGTGTGTGTGTGTGTGTGTGTGTGTGTGTGTGTGTGTGTGTGTGTGTGTGTGTGTGTGTGTGCACATGTGTGCGTGCGCGCAGGGCGCGTGTGTGTAAAATACTGTGATTTACAGACCCTTGTGAGAGATAGTGTGGAGGAATGAGTCGTCTACCAAAAGACAGTGTCCCTCAGACCAACATTGAGGTTCTCCTCCCACCACCAGCTCACAAAGAGGAGGGGTCTGCAGACCTAAAAAAAGAAAAGAAAGAAACAGGTAGCATGCAATTTGCAACACTCTTTATTTTCTAAAGCATTTTTAGTGTTGGTACATCAAACCTGAATGTCTTGAACAAGTGTGGCATAAAGACAGTCATTGTGTCACTAAAATGTGTGTGTATATGCCAAGAGGAATGTCTACCTCTGTCCAAAACATTGGTGAAATAAATTGGTCTGTACACAAGCTGCAAGTGTTGCATTGAGTCTCTCGACTCAGTTGATGACGGGAGTGAGTAGCCTATGTTCGTTTGATGCTTTGCACCCGCAACAAACACCTAGGTATGCTGACGCCTTCCTTCAGAACAAGCTTGAACAAGTGAACAAGTGTCAAAACCACAGTCTTTCAGGAAGGTTTTTTCTTCTCACACATAATTACTTACCTAGATGACAACGCAGGCGTGTATTGGTTGGTCCATACGAGCCCCCTAGAGTAGCCCCAGGTGGTAGCAGCCAAAATCCCACAGCTCCCAACGAGTTACTGCTTATAAATGTACGAAGAGACAGAAGTGTCCGGTAGGTACAGGGACAGGCACGACAGTTCGCTGCCACACAGACACCTGCACTGTACAAGGAAAACACTGCCTGGCCCTGAAAGAAACATTAAGATGCATGTGTATAACTCAGATGAAATAGAATCCAAAAAGAAGTATGCACATCTGTAAACAATTCTACACGTGCTGAACAAAAATATACGTACAGGGAAAAGGAAGGCAGTCCACACACGTTTTACAGCTCAATAATTTAGTTGAAGACAGACAATGTTTCAACCACATCAGATCTTCGTTAGGTATATGGGTTCACAAACAAAGTTGTTGTAAAACAGTGTGCGGAAAACCTTCCTTTTCCCTATAACTACGAGACACCTGTGGACAATCTCTAAAACCAAGTAATTGACCCATACACAAATTTGGTGTTTGGTAGATACGTTCAGGTCAGTAAAGCCTTATTATCATAAAGATGCCAAATAAATACAGCTTTTTTTAAAATCACCTTCAGTATACTGTATAATCCTTTTGTATACAAGAAAGTATGGCAAATAAATGTAGGTGGTATACGAGGTGCATACTGTACGTTGGTTAGACATACTAACAGTCCAAAAAAGATCAGAGAGCCGAGACAATAAAAGTTAATAATAAAAAACACCATATCATTTTCTAAATGCTGGAATTACTCCAATTGACTTGGGTAAAGGGCAATGGGTCTATACAGTGACAGTAGAGTATATTATTTCAGCAAATAATACTGGGAAGACTTCCCAGGATTTTTGAGGTGTGTTTTGTCTCTTAATGTTCCTGTAACCATTACAAAAATATGCTACAATATACAGTAATTGTATAGGAAAATAAATCTTTAAATTGTCTGACAAGTAAGTTAGCCCTGTTGCTAAATGTTCACCTGATTAGAAAGGAGCCAGCTTGGTGGTTCAGGCATCTAGTACAGATACCTCCCGAGCGTCTCCCTATAGGTCCTCGATGCACATCCAACTGGGAGGAGACCCCCTGGCAGACCAAGGACCAGATGGGGGGGATATCTCCACACTGGCCTTGAAATGCCTTGGGGATCCCCCAGAAGTGCTCGGAAAGGGAAGGCTGGAGGCTGGATGGATATGTGTGTGTGTGTGTATATGTTTACTTATCAGCAAACCAAAAGGTTTCTCTCTCTTTTCCTATACAGTATAATTTGTATCATTCTGTGTGTGTGTGTGTGTGTGTGTGTGTGTGTGTGTGTGTGTGTGTGTGTGTGTGTGTGTGTGTGTGTGTGTGTGTGTGTGTGTGTGTGTGTGTGTGTGTGTGTGTGTGTGTGTGTGTGTGTGTGTGTGTGTGTGTGTGTGCGTGCGTGCGTGCGTGTCTTGCAAAACAAATGTGCCTCTATTTGTGCCAAAGACAAGATTTATAATCCTCACTATACCTTTGGTCCCATATAGGTCCATCCAAATTTTGGGTCGACTCCTCTCTGGTAAACAGCCTGGAACTCAGCCATAATGACAGGGTAGTTGGCCTCCAAGACATCAATATCATGGCGATGGGCGTCCCGGGGGAAGAACGGAATGCTTGGGACGTCTGGGAGGAAGAATAGATGAGGCTTCTGGATTGTAGAAAGATCGTTCAACCTAGCCTGATGTGTGTGATCAATCGCAAGTTAGTGACGTCTATGAAACAGCTTGAAAATGTCTTCAGTCAAATCTATGGTTGCGTCTTCTTCCACATATCTAGCTATAATGGCATTCATAAATGTGTTTAGAGTGAGTAAGCTATCAATGATGACATTCTTTCATAAAATCAGTTCCATTTAGATCACAATTCAGATAATTATGTGTTATGCTTATGTCACATTTTCACATGCCCTCTTCACAACAGAATGCTATACGATTCGGGATAAACACACACTACTAAGACATTACTTTTGGGAAATGTTGCCTGTGCACAAGCCCATGCATGGTTTCATGGATAATGTTCTTACCTGTTCACGCAGTCCCTTGTGGATGCGGCCCATGCCCACCCAACTGTAGCGCTTGGCGTACTCCTGAAGTGCTGTGTACAGTTTCCTACCTCCAACAGAGGCTTGGGCTGGGAATAAGGCGTGACTCAGCACTGGCGTGAGGTAGCCCCGCCCTTCATCCTCTCCTGTTTCCATGGGGATGCAGGGGACTTGATCACTTCCGGGGACCTTGGATCCCGCGTTGCACTCGGCCCCGACAAAGCTCCCAGCGCGGGACAACATGGCACGCCTGGAGCCCGACTTGTGCTTCCCAGCGTGCGTTCGGCCCGGGGCAGGCAGGTCTGAGCCCATCCGATAACAATACCACAGAAAGAGGAGCAGCAGTGTCCACAGAAGCCCGTTCAGTGGTTGGACGCCCAACTCAGCGCATGGAGGCCATGGGAGCGGGTTCACAAGCCAGTGCATCATTCAGATGCTGTGGAGCACAGAAATAATGAAGCGGAGATGCAGATGTTATGATAACAAATGGCCGTGTAAAATAGAGCGAAATGGATAATATTATTGCTCAGATTTATATAGCACTTTTCTAAGCAGCTTTTTCTCAGAGAAAGCCCTGTCCCCACTTACAGGTATGGTGCTTGGTCTTAGAAAGCCCTGTCCCCAGGTATGCTGCTTGGTCTTAGAAAGCCCTGTCCCCAGGTATGGTGCTTGGTCTTAGAAAGCCCTGTCCCCAGGTATGGTGCTTGGTCTTGGGGACCTCTAGTGCTTAGTTTCAGTAACGCTTTCTATGATGCCCATAGTATATAATATGCATTATTATCTGATTACAACACTTACACATGATTATAGAATATGAGAGCACTCATAAACACACTTTATAACAATTCATCAAGACACATTATAAGGTATTTGACTTATACGGTAAAGTAATATTACTTAATTATTGCTGAGCACTCTTTCTTTTGCAAGTGTTAAGTGTCAATAGTAAATTATGTTCAGTTCGTATAATTACACAAATGTGTAACAATATAATGTACTGTATTCGTGGTCAGAGCCTCCTCCTGTCCCCTGTATAAAAGTCCTGACACACTCCCACATCTTCCTTTGCACTTCCATATTGGAATGAGGTGGGTGTTGTTTGTTATCTTGTAACAAAATAAGAATTGGAGTTGCTCATTACTTACACGTTGTTTGTTTAACTTTGTTTAGAGAGAGGAAGGAGTCAATGAAAGAAGAAGAAAAACAAACTACGGTAACCTGGAGAGTATATATTTTATGTCATTCTTTGTCAGGTATGTTGTGTTTTATTATTGTTACTGTCATATCGCCATTGAACTTCCTTATCGGAATGAAAGAGGAATTCTTATGGTTGTAGTACACTATAATAATTTAGAATTTATTATAATAATTAATATAAGTCACAGGCGTTTAAGTAAAGTGGGGAAAATATCATTAAATCGGCTGTATGCAAAACAAAAACTAACAAAACCTTTCAGCCTAAACATCCAGGAATGTGTCATTCCTTAAAGCACCCAAGCACCACTTAGACATACAATCACACCATAATGCATTCTATGTATACTGCAGACTGTCCTGCTGTAGTAAGTGCTTCTGCTTGATATGTATACGTGCTTCTAAGTGTTTTCTGCAGAATGGCTTTGCCTTATTGCACTGCACATTTATATACCTTACATTGCAGTGGGTCTTAAACTTTTTCAAGTCAAGCCCACAAATTGATTTTAATTTGGTCGTGAACTCCCATCTGATCCATTACAGGGGCTTCATAGAAAGTGTTAGTCTATATGGTTGCTTTCCTATATGGTAAGCCTTGCTGTGCAAACCAATAAGTTAGTTATCTCTCCTTTACTTCATACTGCTGTTTCTGCTATACTTTTCGGCAGTTATGCAACAAACTTTTGGAAAGAAAAATAACAAATGGATTTGGATTAAATAAGTAAGTCATATTGTTATACAATATACCAATTCATTATTAAAGGGATTGTGTGTGTGTGTGTGTGTGTGTGTGTGTGTGTGTGTGTGTGTGTGTGTGTGTGTGTGTGTGTGTGTGTGTGTGTGTGTGTGTGTGTGTTGTTGGTTTTCTCAGGAATCAGGCTTATTGTAGCCTGGCTAATAATAAACCAGACTAATATCACACTGTCGCCGGCAGGCAATTTTTTTGCCAACGGCTGATTTGTCTGGCGTATTAGCCATGCAGGCTACGGTTATTGTAGGCCTACTATATTTCTGCATGTCTAAAATATTATCTAATCGTCGTGCGCGCGCGTGCGTGCGTTTCGGGGGAGGACCCTTATATTATAAGCACATGTGTTTGGGATTTATCGCACTGTCAATTATAGGTAGCACCCTGAGGAAACACGCGCACATGCATATACAGCATGGTGGTGCAGGTTTAATAGCTATGGACAGCGTTTCATAAAACGGCCGCAGCTCAACTCAGCTCTTATATCTTCCTCTCAGATTTAGCCCTACTATCTGAGCTCTTGTGTTGATCTTTGCTCTGCGCCAGTACCTGCAGTTCTCGGGGCCTATACAGCTTTGGAGTTATATAAGTCCGCATTCCGTCCGGCGTGTTCCCGTCAAAATATACCCATCGCACCCGCCATCCATACAGGAAAAAAGCACTCAGCACGCATTATAAGCCTAAAAACGTAGGCTATACTCCGTAGTACGACGGTGACGCGTGCCAAAAAGGGACTGATCTACAAGCTAACAGCGTTGCTAGCTTGTAGATCAGCACCTTTTTTTTGGCAAGCGACATCACCCTCGCGAGCACATAAATTAAGCCTTTAGCCTATGGCACGCGCATGCATTTAAATCAACAAGCATCCAGGTAGTATAAGTTACCAAAACGGGGCACACAGCGTCGCCTTCTCTCCGGTCGCCTCCTCTCTTCCAGTGCACCGCTGCTGTTTCAGCACCGTGGAGGGTGGACAGCTCCTCCCGTGATGGAGATGGAGGAGAGAGACGCTGCCCGTTTAGCCCGTGCAGTGGCTGCTCGCGGCCACGAGGGGGAGCACCCGCAGCGCCTCCCCGGCTTTAGCACGAATGCCCTCACACACACACGCACACACACACACAGTCACACACATCATAACTGAATGCGTCAACCGCACGGTAACAAGCAGCTATACGCGGGCATCTGATCAGACATCAGCCACTCTCACACGGGCCCCTAAAGCAACAGCTGGATACATTGAAGGGAGACGGACAACAAGGCACCGTTCGTTATTAAGGCACGGGGGTAAGGGCTATTATACTGCTGGTCAGCCTCTTAACGACGCTGTAGACACGGTTGATTGATGTCGCTTCTAGCGGAATTTCATTATCTTGACTCCGCGTCCTCCATACAATGAAGGCCGGGTGTGATGCCTCGCGTTTTTTTTTTTTTAGACCTCATGAATTTGACATGCACCACGCTGGCATTTTCGTCGAGGAAACGCCTAAATAACGACGGGCAAGCGTATATATAGCACATACGGCTTTGCTATAAAATATTGTTTCTGCTGCATAACGCGAGGGGTTGTATCGGAGCCTAGTGGTCGGTGAATATTGGAATAGCGTAATCCCCGTGTTATCGCAGATTTTCAGAAGAGAATGCAAGGGGGAGCTTGTGTCTTTTTCCACTTGTTTCTTTCGCTCTGTCGTAACACATGTTAAAACTGCAATATACTTAATATGCATTGTACCAGTTCAATGTATATTCCTTTTGACTGAGTATAGGCTATATCATTTAGCCTGGCTATGATTTTGCAATAATCAATCAGGATCAGTGTGGCGGCGGCCTGCATGATGTAAACATTATGCCCATGCCAATAGGCTATACCTGAGCAGGCTGAGCGCAGCGAGAGAATGTGCTCCTATATCACTATGGAAGAAATACCGCCAGGAATCTTTTTTTTTCTTCTCCCCAGCCACCCCAGGGACCTTTGTGATAAACACATGCCAACTTCATTGTCTGCTATAACCCTGTAGCAAGATAAATGTACTTTTGACTGAGCTGATAGAGTCTTTTGCTCAATCATTCATTCTTCACACTTTGAATCTTGCAGGGCATTCAGTCTCATCCAAAGCCATGGGGTACTCACTTCCTGCTGTGATGCTGTCTGTCACCATGCTACACCTAGCTGCAGGTAACATTGTGTGTGTGTGTGTGTGTGTGTGTGTGTGTGTGTGTGTGTGTGTGTGTGTGTGTGTGTGTGTGTGGCTGTGCCCACAGCATGCATGTGAAGATGCTTTCATGCATGCATTTGATGTACCACCATCACCATTGACTAACAGGCCTTTAGTTGACTACAGTGATGACCACTATTATTAATGCCAGTTATGTGCATGCCACTGATAGAGTGGTCCCAGGACCTCTCTTGAGCGGGTGCATGTAAGGGTTTCACCTGTAGCCTATATCTCTATATACCTACAGTGCATATCTAATTTAACATTTGTGGAGTTGGTCACCTGACCAAAAGCGGTTGACAGAAACTGGTCGACATGTGCTGTTGCCACAACAAGCTCAGAAACAAGGACTTTACCCACGCTACTTGCACACACTACAACTCGCTTACAATTCGCAAACCTGGCAACACTGCTCTGTGTTCTCATAGGCCCACCAGGCCCGCCCCCACAGCTACTTTTCAGTCTCACAATCGGCCATCTTGCTTTTTACTTCGATGCGCGAGTGGACATTTAATGCAAATACATTAATTATAGCTCCAGCAAGCAAACACAAACACCTCAACTCCATCTCATTGTGAATAAGAATTCCGAGGGGAAAAATAATTTTTGGAACGCCACTTTCACCCAGTATGAAGCTAAATGTGGAAGCCGTGTGTGTCACACCAACACTGGTGACCCAGAGAATCCTGTGCCGATTCTCAGGCATCTGGCCTGAGGCACTGCCTGCGAGTTGGCTCTGCGTGCGCTTTTTCCAACTCTCACTGATTTATCCAGCTCACACGTCAATCACAGTCAGCAGCTCTCAGCCTGCACACACACGCACGTCTGTCTTGCGCACACGCGCACACACACACACACATTCCGAGGGGAAAAATAATTTTTGGAACGCCACTTTCACCCAGTATGAAGCTAAATGTGGAAGCCGTGTGTGTCACACCAACACTGGTGACCCAGAGAATCCTGTGCCGATTCTCAGGCATCTGGCCTGAGGCACTGCCTGCGAGTTGGCTCTGCGTGCGCTTTTTCCAACTCTCACTGATTTATCCAGCTCACACGTCAATCACAGTCAGCAGCTCTCAGCCTGCACACACACGCACGTCTGTCTTGCGCACACGCGCACACACACATACACACACACACACACACACACACAGAGACACACAGGAATAGGCATGCAGGCTAAGCCGAGTGGCAATTTAATGCAAATAAATTATTTATAGGTCCAGCAAGCAAATCATGATGGTCTGTAGGTCACAATCACATTCCGATTTGAGGGGTTGTGTTTTGTATGACATTTTGGCCAGTAGTTTTATATCTATCTCAGCTTTTGCCTGATAGCACACATGCTAACAGTGCTGACCACAACGTTAGCAGCATTTGATGACAGCTTGCCATAGCAACGTACAGTGTGCGCAGACCTAACGTGAGCTTCTGGGACAGAAACTTGCGTTTTCATGACAGCAGCAGCTGCTGCACCCTGTGATAGATACTGTGCTAAAGATGCTAAAGCAACACAAAACAACATCCACACGCAAAACAAACCAGGGACCAGGGTTGCCACATATCGTGGATGTGAGAGTGAAACAAGCAACCAGGTCTATAAAAATGTTAATAGGCCAGTTCAAAGTAGGTAAATCAGAAATGGTCCGGAAATTAGTCTTAAAATAATCAATTATAGTGTTGACTGTCACACTTTGTTGTCTAATGTTGTTTCAGAGCAGTGGAACTCAAACATTTCCATGTCAAGGACTACCAATAGATAAACAAGTCCAAAGTAGCTTATAATGATCAGACTTGGCAACACTGTCTCTAGGTTGAACGTTCGACTTTACAAGCTCACACATATGAAATATGTTTTTTTGAATCTTCAAACTGAGACATATTTGATGATAATACTGTTAGCACAGTCATCATACTCCAAGAGCATACAAATGGAACCAAATGGACCCTGATTTTCCCAGAGAGCAAATGGTATCAAATGGGGGTCTGTGGCCTAATGCATTTCAAACTGGGGCTTCTTGGTATTATATTCTCTGCATATCTTATCAACTTGGGGTGAATATTTCACCACAATACTTTACTGAATATTTCACAAGAATATAACACAAGAGTCAAATGTACGGTCAAATGTAATCACAATATAGGCTACAGATGTAAATATTTATGACACAGTAAAATGTCGAAAAATAGTGCTATCCCCCCCCCCCACACACAAACACACACACGACAGGCAAGGCTGTTGTTTGCATCTTTAGCAGGCAGCAGCTACCTTGCCACTGCTCTCTGTGACTGTAGTTGTTTCACCATGTTTGCGTATTTATGAGAAATAAAAAACACTTTCTGTTATTATAATAATTTATAACCCATCCGTTACTACATGTGCAGGGCACACTACTGAGTTTAAAAACACAGCTGAAACATGAAGTGGAGTCTGTCAACTCGCAATTTCCTTCTTCCCATATTGTGCTGCAATGTAACTAGGATTCGCCGGCCGAAGGCCGGCGAAATTCTAGTAGATAGACAATAAAGGAATTCTGGACCAAATGACTGGTCTGGTAAACCACCCCGGTTGCGGAAATCACATTTAATTTGATTTCAGCATGACCGAATGAAAATGAAATTGAATTCCGCGACCAGGAGTGTTTACCAGGCTAAAAGTATACTGACCATATCGGGCCAAATGCAGGCACATAAGTAACAATAAACAATGTTTTAAAGGTCCCAGAGATTAAAATCTAATCATGTTTAGTAAGCAATCTCGTTATTTATTTATAAAAAATGTTTTTGTAATTAGCAAATCATTAGTCTTACCCATTTCAGGAGTGAGCTTTGTGACGCCTGACCCAGACACTCCGCCCACACCAGGCCCAGACTCTTATCCCTTGGGAGACTTGATCCATGGAGCCCTACAGAGTAAAGAATACTTGAGACACACTGCTTTAGACACAGGTACATCACTGCAGCTCTTTAACCCATTTAGAGCTGAGTTTACTGAAAAACCTATGTTTCTATCTCAGTGGTGCTCAATCTGTTTCATGTCAAGGACCCCCAGAATATTTGAGTTAAAAATGTTCGCTGTGAAAGAATATATATTCAAAATTTGCGCCACATTTTCAAGATTTTTCAGAAATAGCAGATCTACAAGCTCATAGCACAGAACTCAGTGCCGTGCTATGAGCTTGTAGATCTGCTATTTTTCAAGCTGCTAAAGTAACATAATGCTTAAACGTCTTTTTTCGTCTACATCAGTGGTTTTCAATCCTTTTCATTATTTATTCTGCAATTAAGCCACAGACCACCATTTGATGAGATAGCCTCTTAGACCCAAAACTTAGAATATTTTATCGTTGGATAAGATTTTGTCCACAATTCCATGCTATAATTATTGTTGGTATACCACATGAGAGATAACTATACTATCGAACTAACTAACTATCTAATTGTGTAGACTTCTTGTAATTTAAGTAATGCAGATGTTTAACAATAATTTAACTGTTGAGACTGTAAAATGAACTACTAAAAAGATCTAATAAGGGTCCATTTGGTTACAAGCTCTCCATCATCAGGCTGGGGACCACCTGGAACCTCCAAGGACCACTGGTGGTCCCTGGACCACTGGTTGAAAACAACTGGTCTACACCCTTAAATCTCTTCACCAAAATGTGTGAGCTTGCAGATCGGCTATTTTTGGCTAGTGATGCTGGGTTCAAATGGCCCTATATACTTAGTTGCCTGGGGTCCCCCAGGGGTCTATCCCAGCTTTCCCCTCCTTTTATCCCTCTTCTACACCATATCTGTTTGGCAAAAATAGCCAATATACTGTTCAAGATCAGAGCGCCTTGCAACGTTGTGAGCTTGTGGATCGGCTAGATTCGGCCAATGTCCGCCTATTATCGCCCCATGATTGATTGCCTATTACTATGTATGCTAGGATGCTAAGTGGTTAATTGTGTCTATGACAAATGAACAATACAGTATGATGTGGGTGGCGATCATCGTAGGAGGAGACACTGACAAGACATTGTTGTGACCTTGCAGGTACTACCACCAACCCGACCCAGGCCGTCCCCGACGTCGGACAGACTGGGTCCACAGCGACCGCCATATCACCTGGGGTTCTCACCACCGCCCTGAGCTCCACACCTGCTGACATCCAGTCACGGTCCAGGAACACGATGTCCTCGCCACCTGTGGAAGAGGAAACGACAACCACCCTGATCACCACAACAACTATAACCACCATGCATGTGCCAGGTAGATGCGCGATGTTGAAAATTGCTAAGAGACCCGACTTGCAATCAGTGTTGGTTGACTGTCTATCCATATATATTATATATATCTTTTTTTAAAGCTGCTTCTGCACACTCAGAAGTCTTCGGAAACAGGTGTAAAGAAATTCATGAAAAAGTAGAGGATCGCAGAAACTGTGTCCAGTTTACAAATAGGACTTTGTTTTGAAAGCTTTGACCCACAAAGGAACAGACCTGAAAAAGATCCTTGGTGGATTGGAACATCTGTTTACTGTCCTTGTTAAACAACACAAATTAGTGTCATACAAGAAAACCTAGAGTCTGACATTCAGTAATTGGGTCTTATGATAAAAATAAGAACATTATAATGGTGTGTAAACATTTTTTTAATACTTTTTGTGAATGAAAAAGCAAATGCTCCATGATTGTAGGTAAATCAATATAGATATGCTGCTTAGGATAATATTGTCAACTTTGAGAGTGCTGATGTGAGTCAACAACATCTAGACAAGCTATAGCTAGACTTCAGTGGTAGATAGATAGATAGATAAATAGATAGATAGATAGATAGATAGATAGATAGATAGATAGATAGATAGATAGATAGATAGATAGATAGAATTAGGTTAATAGAATTAGGGTCAGTATTTTTACACTGTATCTGTTTGTTTCGGCTCCTGGTTATAAGTAACTTATACATCCAATCTAGACAGTATGCATCCATCTTCAACCACTTATCCGTAGTTGGTCGTAGGGGCAACAGCTCGAGCGATAGTTCCAGATTTCCCTCTCCAGATACAGCGACATTAGTAACTTCATTCTTGGGGATCTGGGGGTTCTGGCTGGATATATAATCCCTCCATGATCGAGGACCGTTCTGGAGGCATCCTTACTAGATGTTCCTTTCCAAGCGAAAAGCAGCAGGCCTACTCCGACTCTCTCACGGATGACCGAACTTCTAAAGGGAGATGCCAGCCACCCGTCTGAGAAAACTCATTCCGGCCGCTTGTATCCGCAACCTTATTCTTTCGGTCATGAGTCATCATGACCCACACTTCATGACCATAGGTGAGAGTACTAGGAATTAACGATAGACAGAGAGCTACGCCTTCTGGCTCAGCTCTCTTTTCGTCACAACAGTGTGGTACAGCGACTGCAATACCGCCCCTGCTGCTCCGATTCTTCGGCTGATCTCCATCTCCATCCTCCCCTCACTCGTGAACAAGACCCCGAGATACTTCAACTTCACCATGGGGCAATGTCTCATTCCCTACTTGGACTGCATAATCCATCCATTTCCTGCTGAGCACCATGGCCTCAGATTTGAAGATACTAATCCTCATCGCCGTACACTCGACTGCAAACTGGTCCAGTGAGGTGAAGAGTGAAGGTATCGGACCGATGGTTCCAGATCAGGACCAAACCATCTGCAACAAGCAACCCATATACACTGAACCATATACCCTCTCCACCACAACTTCGCCTCCAGATCCTGTCCATGAAAATTGCAAACATCTCTAGACAGTATCAGTTATTAAACTCCACACCAAAAATCTCTTTCAAATTGTTATTTTTTACAGGATTTCTCTTTCAGTAACATGGACAACAACGGTCTGGTGAAGAAAGTCACCAGACCCCCCCAAGCCCCCCCCCCCCCCCCCCCCCCCCCCTCAAAACAAGCCCAATTGACTGACTTCTATATGTAAACCAAGATTAATTTACCCCCCCTCCAAATAGCCAGCCCCCCATAGCATCCAGCAATTATCTGGAGCCGTCGCTGGAATCGAACAAAAATGTTTTCCAGGACACATACTGTGATTAGATACAGCTAACAGCAAAAAATTAAGAAAATGCAGCTCTCTAGTGCATTCATGTCCAACTGCCAAGATTTAGCCAGCCCCTGAAAAGAATAAAATAATAAAGTACAAAAGCATTCTGGAGCCATCATTTTTATATAATGGCTCCAGATTTATATTGGTGTGTGTCCTTTCCAGCACCACAGTGTCTCAGTTGAGTGGTCAGTCTGACCGGTTTGAGGAGCATGAAGATGAATAATCTAGATTCTGAGCCCCCGCCCCCTCCTCCTCCCCAGAGCGACGCGCCTCTGCAATGATTTTTGTTAGCGTAATACAATTAAGTTGACTCCTACTTCCTAACCTCGCCTCACCAGGCTTTCCACCTCGGAGGAAAGCCTGGTCTCTGTTCCAAAAGTGCCATGTGAACCGGTCTGGAACGGATGATATCGCTACGTCATGTTGTAGTATTGTTTTGTAGTCATCAGGCAGGAACAATCAAATGGAACTTCCTTTTCCCTCAAACCGGAAAAATAACAATAAAAGCTCTCGTAGCCTGTAGCTTTTATTGAGAAAAATCGGTTTGAGGGAAAAGGAAATTCCGGAAGATTGATGACTACAAAACAATACTACAACATGACGTAGCGATATCATCCGCTCCCGACCGGTTCATAAACCCGGAATGGGATGGTGCCCAGGCTACCTACTTCCTATATATGCCTGCAGATTTTCCAATGGGTTTCCGCATGATGCAGGCTTTTCTTTTTGAGCTGAATGCGAACGACAATAAAAGCCTGGATACCAAGGCTACTAGTACTACTATATAGCAACATACGTTTTTCAGAAAACTGACAGGATTTAGAAGACATTTGTAAAATCGGCCTCAGGGTTGAATACACATGTTCTGAACATGTTACGTTTTGTTCCCCCACAGTGCAGTGCAACGCTACCCTGTCCGGTATGGAGGAGATGGTTGAGTCGCCGGATCCTGCATCTTCATCATCTTTTTCCCCTCTGGAGTGCACCTACAGCATCACTGTGTATCCGGGATATGGAGTGGAGATTCAGGTAATTATGAACACTTTACTGTGAATGATTCTGCTACTGTGGCAGCATGACAAATGTACACTTTTTTATTAGTTGTCGAGTGCAAAACAATTTGAATGAGGCTGTCTGTTTATCTGTCTGTATGTACATGGATATGTACAGTACGTGTGTGTGTGTGTGTGTGTGTGTGTGTGTGTGTGTGTGTGTGTGTGTGTGTGTGTGTGTGTGTGTGTGTGTGTGTGTGTGTGTGTGTGTGTGTGTGTGTGTGTGCACACACGTGCGTGCATGTGTGCGCGCACAGGGGAGGTGAATATTATTGGCTAATCAAACTTTTAGGAAAGAAGCAAGAATTTCAAATGCATTTCCAATCGATCCAAACCACATTTAGAATGTATTATTGGTTGTTCTGTAATTTTGACATGTACGATGTAGCATTGAAGTTTAATTTTATTTCTGCCTCTTGGCCAGTTCCCACTTGTAAATAAAGGTTAAATAAAATTAAATAAAATGTATTCTTGATATTGCCCTTTTGTTATTTTATTCCTTAGTTTTACTTTCACCTATTGTCTCATATTAAACAAGACATTGTTCTAGTTGTCGACACTGTTGAGGAAGATTAAAGAATGTCACTGCAGTGCCTATACAGTGATGCTATGAGCCATATTGATTGTGCGTAACACCCTTGAACCTTGAACCTTGATTTACCAGACAAGTTGATATTTCCTTTTGCCTGTATAGGTGAGGAAGGTTAACCTGTCCAAGGAAGAGTCTCTCACCATTATTGGGTATGGGGGTTTGGGACCCGAGCTATTAGCCAACGAGACGCTTATGAAAGAGGGCCAAGTTATTCGCAGTTCAACCAACCAGGTGCAGATTCACTATCGCAGTCTTCGGCAGACCAATCATGGCATGTTCAGGCTCCATTATCAAGGTAAATATATAACACTTTGGAGGATGAAGTGGCCTTTTCCATAACTCAGCCTAAAGTACCAGCCAGTTTGGAATGCATTAGATTAGAGATTAGACCACAGACCGCCACAACTTTTTTCTTTATTCAAGGAGTTATACAGATTTACAAAACAATACTGTCAGAGGCACTCCTTTTTTAATTTTGAAATGTTGATTGTTCATTTGAATTGGATTATAATAATAATAATAATAATAATAATAATAATAATTATTATTATTATTATTATTTGTTGTATTGTTTATTTAACATTCAAGGAGAAGTACATATTTATATAAGTTTACATAATTATTAGTAGAAGCAAATAGATCTGTATGGGTCAATTTGCCAGTACACTCTCTGAGTGACAGGGGAACCCTTGGAACCCCCTCAAGGTCCCCTGGGGGTCCCTGGACCCCACTTTGACTGAACAACCCTGCAGCACCCATTTAAGACAACTTCACCACTATTGAATGTGAATCCTAATATTGTGTTGTGAGGATAATCTGACACAACACTTCCCAAAGCCCTCTGGGCAAGATCGCTGCCAGCTGTAAAATGCATCCAAGTGTGTTTTCAATTTAATACTATTTCCCAATTACCTAAAGGTTAAAGGTCGATTTTGGGGATACATACCAACAGTAATAGTGTCGTCAATCATAGCAAAGGTTCCATCTACAAAGATGATGCAAGATGCACTCCCATGACTAACATTAAGTAGGCCTATAGCCTTAAGTACATACATGGACTTACCAAATGTTTCACTGTGTATCTGCTTTTAATAATGCACAGGATACATTGCCTACTGTATGTATGCAACATAGTTTTCAAGAGTTTTGTCTGTCAGGATTAAGTATTACCGGTAGTTTATCAGGCAATATTTGCTGTAGGCCTATGTCAACTATCCAAATGCCAGTAATTGTAGCTTGTTGTAAAGTGCCTTGCTTGATTGGTCAGTGAGGTGCCCGTGCACATTATGACTTATGAGAGTACTCTGGCATACTCCAGAAAAATGGTGTTAAAAAGGAAATCTGGCATAACCAAACATACAATAATGTGCACTTACTGTAACAGCTTGAACCAACCAATTTCGACCAATACTATCTTGACATCCATAAACCAATATTCAACTGTAATTATCCCTGTTTGTTATTATGACTGTTATGACTTTTCAATGTTCAACTCAATGTTATGTCTATGTTTTACTCTGAAATACGTTAATTGGGTACTTTGAAGATGCCATTTCATCTGGACTTTGAAATGAGCTCCATAGTGCCTTGCTTTCATACTTTTGCTGAAATTCCTTCCTATCTCTGAAAAACCTCAACAGCCTTTCTGCTATCCTGCTCGTTCCCTCTGTCCCCTGAGGGGGGCGGTGTGACCGTGACGGACATACATCCTGGAGGTCAGGCCCATTTCCACTGTGATCCGGGGTTCCAGGTTCGGGGCCATGAGGTGGCTACCTGCATCAACGCTACACAACCCCACTGGAGTACACCTGAGCCACATTGTGTCGGTCAGTTTCTAAATTCATCATTTGTTATTGTTTTGTGGTTGGACAGTCAGACAGACATTTAATGTAAATAAATATGTTCAAGCTTTAGGGTTTATTTTTGGTTTCTGCATGCCAGGAATTATATGGGAAAATAACAAATCCGTGTTTTTCTAGCTGTATCTTGTGGAGGGTGGATTCGTAATGCAACAGTGGGTCGGATACTTTCGCCACCACCTTCCTCTGTCAGCAACCACAGTAATGGAAATAACCTGAGTTGCCATTGGTTTATTGAAGCCAAAGAGGGGCACAAACTTCATCTCCACTTTGAAAGGGTTGCACTGGACGAAGATGACGATAAGTATGATCACAGTCTTCCTAATGCCTGATTTGTACTCACTTGGTTGCATGCTGGTGTCACACATCAGAAATAGCCAGTTCACAACATGCGACAAATTGAGAGCATGAATATCGGCTATTTTAGCTGAGCTGCTCATTGTAAGGTGGGGTTTGTGTAAACAGGAATGTAATGTTTAAACTACTGGAAAAACTCCAACTCATTCTATCTCCAGAATTTCAGATTTTAAAAAGCTTGTATTCTTTGGCTGTAGGCTACTGTCTTTGCAAACTCAACACACTGAGAAACACTGCCTTCAATAGTTTAAACACTACTTTTTAGTTTACCATTACTTTAATGCATCCCAGCCTCTTGGCGTCTGCCTGGAGATCCCTCCGCCAGGTGTTTTTGGGCCGGCCTCCGTTTCTCTTCCCCTGAGGGTTCCATGTCAGAGCCTGTCTGGTCGTATTTGACACTGGCTTGCGTAATGTGTGCCCAAATAGCTGATGGACATAGTGTTAAGTACTGAATTTGATGCTGTATTAGCTGGGGACCTCCTGGAACCCCCTCAAAGACCCCTGGGGGACCCCTGACCTCACTTTGAGAACCGCTGTCCTAAACACACATTCCGTTGTATGTAATCAACATGCATGCACCCGACATGATGCATGCACTCTCTCTCGTGTATAGGGCAGGAACTGCTCCCATAGCGTCTTATATATTGTTCTCTAGGTTAATTGTACGCAGTGGAAACGGCTCAATGGCTCCACTGCTGTTTGACTCAGACCTGGATGACGTCCCTGAACGTGGCCTGGTGAGTGAGGGTCCAATGCTCTACCTGGAGCTCACTGCCGATTCCTCCTCCATTCCGTTGCTGCTGGCTCTGCGCTATGAAGGTAAGCTGAGAGTCCTATATGCATGTAACCATTCACTCAACTCACAATACGATTCCAATCACGATATTAGGTTCATGTCTACGATTTTTCTAACACAAATTGATTTTCCAGACAAATGACCTGAAAAATGTTTTATTTAATTTTATTTCTACGATGTGGGAGAAATGGAGACATGGAAAAGAACATCTTTGAGCAATATTCAGCAGAACAGCTAAAAACAAGGGGTCAGTTTGCCAAAATATCAAGATGACACTGATGTTTGGGGTACGGGAACAGTTCTTCTACCTGATCCAGTGAATACTCATCATCAAAAATGATCTCACATTATATAATATAATCTATTTACCTGAGCAGATCACATATCAGACATATTAAAGATTAAGATCTCTGTATAATTTCATTAAATCTCAAACCAACCAGCACCTGATAAGATTGAGGTATTGATAATGGAGTTGAGCTGCTGTAGAGCTAGCTGTGCTGCAGCTGCTCATGGCCTTTCAATTTACTCCAATGGGTTATTGTTTTATCTCTCATTCTAATCACCACTCTCCTCCCATTAAGCCTTGCCAAGCCGGTAGTAATCTATCTCCTGTTTCTGTAGCATGAGGCCGTTTGATGTACAAGTACAGTACACCCCCTGGACATGACATGAGTATGTCAGCTTCGCGTTCGCGCCAGTTCAGTCTCTATCCTTCTTTATACTCTGGCTGGATCTGGCTGGGAGTCAACCTCTGACGTCCTGGCGGACACTCTAACCACAAGGCTACTGAGCTGGTACCCTGCTCCCATTGCAGGGGTTTAAATCCCAGCTCATCTTTTACATCTTTTATATGTTGTATACTCACACACATCTTCCTACAGACCTACACGTTTGACAAATTTTCTTTGACGTACTTTCTGCTTATGAAATTGAAGTGTATGATTATGATTATTATTGCAGTTATGATAATAATAGCATTAGTATGAGTATTATACTTGATTCGCAATGGTTACATAAGTTAATGATAAGTTAATGTTGTAAAACTACAATTGCGTGCAAAACATGGAAAGTACACTGGATTGTCTGTATAACAGTGTAGCAGTTATATTGATCTAATATGTTTAGTGGATGACAGCCAAAGTGACGTCGGCTGCTGTAAAGACACAGCCCTCCAGTCACAAATTAAAAGCTGTCTTTTCATTGTGTTAATTAAGGAAGCTAAATTAGGTTAGTTGTGATGTGCACGGGCACAGCAAGCCTTATTGTGTTAATTAAGGACGGTAAATTAGGTTAGTTATGATGCCCATGGACAGCAAGCGCAGGCTGGAGGTATAGTGTACAATGGAACTTACTTCCCACTGTGCTCACTGGATAGGCTTAGAAGAACACGCACGCACGCACGCACGCACGCACGCACGCACGCACACACACACACACACACACACACACACACACACACACACACACACACACACATATACACTGCGTTGAATATCTTGTAACCTGCCTGTCTGTCTGTCTGTCTGTCTGTCTGTCTGTCTGTCTGTCTGTCTGTCTGTCTGTCTGTCTGTCTGTCTGTCTGTCTGTCTGTCTGTCTGTCTGTCCCTCTCTCTGTCTCTGTCTCTATCTCTCTCTCTCTCTCTCTCTCTCTCTCTCTCTCTCTCTCTCTCTCTCTCTCTCAGCGTTTGATGCTGAACATTGCTGGGAGCCCTACATGCCCCACGGTAATTTCAGCAGCAGTGACATCACGTACCAGCTGGGCACCACTGTCACCTTCTCGTGCTCTGCGGGCTTCGTCATGGAGCAGGGCTCAGGGACCATCGAGTGTGTCGACCCCAGTGACCCACACTGGAATGAGAGTGAGCCTGTGTGCAGAGGTATGGTTCTCTACACCTAGACAAATCACTGTGGGTGGAAGGTCTGTAAACATTAACAACATAAAAACGAAAAAGTTTAATAAATTCCTCTTTTCAAAATGTTATAAATATAATTATAAATATAACATACACACACATATCATTTTCTAATGAACAATATACATGACTATTGACTACACATGACTACACATTTATAGCTAGTCGGTTTTAGATTTGATCTTGATTACGGTGATACATTTGCCACAGCTAGTGTCCAGTTGTTAGAGAGATTTTACTGAGGCACTAGACAGCTGTGTACAGAGTATATGGGAAATGGAAGAATTACAGCCTTTAGCTAGAGACAAAAAGATTACTAAACCAAGCATTGTAATCACAATTTAAGCACGTTTTTGTGCACACTTTTTACAGCATGGCTGAAAGGCAGTTTGTCAGTGCAGGGATGATGCCATCTGAACTTTAGCTGTACTAGAGTTTCATGCTGCTTCACGGCCCTCAAACCTAGCCTGGCTAGTAATAAGCCAGACTGAATCAGCCGTTGGCAAAAAATATCGACAGTGTTGTGTGATATTAGTCTGGCTTATTAGCCAGGCTACCTCAAACCTACATTGCACCGCCGAGGCGCCGTTCCATCCCACCAATATGTCAGAGTCACATAGTGTCAGGGGCTTTGTCAGGGCCTGTTGTACCCGACATGTGTCCCTTTTGTTCTCCGCGTCCTATATATATGGGTGTATTAGTTTGTTTATGGTTATGTCTGAGTCAGAGTGACGTTGCCGTGCCGTCCTCCCATTGGTGCCGTGACCTGGATGGGGTTTCCAGGTAGTGGGGGGGTGTTTAGCAGAGTGGCTCTGCCTGATGACCAAAAGCCTAATGTTTCCAAGATGTTGGCTTTCTGCATGGTAGACCCATGCTTCTAATTATCGTGTCACAGCCCAAAATATACCCCCTGGACAAACTATACCCGGCTGTGGTATAAAATAGGCTAGCCCAGAAAGTGTGTATCTGGAGCTAATCCTGCAAACCACTGGACAAATCACCACCATATTTCTTATGCATGATGCCAGTTGGCCAAAAACCTAAAACTTACATTTCATGCAAGGTTGATTGGGGTGAAACTTTGGCTAAATTAAGTGAGAGCCACATGGAAACCATGCCATCTTTATGTCTCTTATCCCGCTATACAGAATCATTTCCATTTTCAACCTTTTCTGCATTTCTTTCTCCTTATACCATCATTATTCAATCACTCTTTCTTTCTAAATATATCTAGAAATCTCCTTACGCCTATTTGTGCCTTCCCTCTGTCTAAGCTCTGTGTGGTGGGGAGTTGACCGAGCCGCTTGGCACTGTCCTGTCTCCGGACTGGCCCCAGAGCTATTCCAAGGGCCAGGATTGTGTATGGCAGATCCACGTTATGGAGGAGAAGCGCATTGAACTGGACGTACGGATGTGAGTATTAACTAAACACATGAACCCTATAGCATTCCTATTCTGGTGCGAAACATTTCGGCAAAAAAAGCAGATTGGATCAGCAATTTTTAACAGAGATTTAATGTAGAGGGGAAAAGGAGTGTCTCTAGTATAGAGCCATGGGGGACACTGGTCAAATAAGTATGCAGGTGGTTAATTAAACAAATATATATCTCTGAGAAATCGGAATCTGTTTATTGGACAGGAATGTATGATTTCGAATGAAACATAAACTAGTTCAGTAACTTTACACTCTATTACTCTAGACGCTATTAAAAGCAAATAATTAAATGAAACTAAATAATTGGCTACTCTACATTTGGGGGGGGGGGGGGGGGTAAATGAAAAATAATTATAGATCATAGTACTGTATTATATTATCTACTTTGTATCTTGTTTCTCTCCATTGATTATCTCATTGAAGTACAACCTCTCTCTCTTTGTTATTGTTCCCTTTCCCTCCTCAAGTCTGAATATCCGCCACAACGATGTGCTGACTATTTTTGATGGACATGGTGTCATGTCTCACGTGATTGGCCAGTACCTGGGGTCCAGAGAGCGCTTCCAGGTGGTGTCTGGGGGATCAGAGGTCACCATTCAGTTTCAAAGTGATCCAGATGATTCCACTTTCATCCTAAGCCAGGGATTCCTTATTCACTATCGTGGTAAGTAGGTGAATTTAAAAGAGTCCGTTCCTTGTTCCATTTACAAATTGTTCCTTCCATAGCCCTTGCTCTTCAAGACAGACGGCATGGAATTACAATGAACACATCGTTTTGTAATATCTCTAGCACAATGTGTACAGAGTTTTCATAGTACTGATGACTGTTGCTGTCCATTGAGCATAGATAAAGAAGGACGCAATGGGGTCACAACATTCTTACAGGACAGGATGAGAAGTATGTTGTAGGTTACTACTTACTAACTGAAATAAATGCGTATTATTCTTTCCCTTCCACAATCTTCAGCGTTCATCTTCACGCAAAGACAACGGGCACTCACCCAATGCAATATGTCGTCACTTTGGGGGTGGAAAGTGGAAACCATATCCTAAACTTTTCAGGATTAAATAAATAAATAGCAAAGGTAGCAGATCTATAAGCTCAGAATGAGCTTGTGGATCTGCTACTTTTGTGTGACGCCAGGCAGAACATGGAGCCTGAGAGTTTAAAAATGGATAAACCCCGTAAATAGGGATAATTGTATGAAAACATTGATAATTTGTGAATAATTACATAAATAAATACATTGACTCATATGTATTGTTAATGATGACATATACCCTGCTCTGTGCTGTTTGAAGTCAAGTTAGTTCATTTGGCAAGTTGCTGTCTTTAAAATGCATCTGTTGTGTCTTCCGCAGAGGTGGAACCAAATGACACCTGCCCCCCACTCCCTCAAATTGAATATGGCTGGATTAGCTCCTCCCACACCTCTCCCGTGAGAGGCAGTGTGTTGACGTATCAGTGCCAACCAGGATATGACATCAGTGGCTCTGACATCATTACTTGCCAATGGGACCTTTCCTGGAGCAACAGTCCACCTACTTGTGTCAAAGGTAAGAACATTTTGGTAACAGTCTACTTTTTATGTTATGTCAATTTTTTTTTTTTTTTTTTTTTGTCATTAAAGTATTTAATAAACTTCTTCCTGGCGATCAGATATACGTAAGATGCAGTCTCAGTCATAAGTTGAGTCCAGTCTGGTGTGCATGAGCTCTTCCAATTTCTCAATATCAGTTTCTGCAGTGATTAAACCTGCAGTTATTAGTGCATGTTGTCCTTTGCTGACTCCTTGTGGCCAAAGTATGCTATCACCCAGGAGACAAAACTGGAGATTCCGGTAAGCTTTGTCCCAACCATTCTTCCAGTTTCTTCAGTACTTCTTTACAAAAAGGTAATACCACAGGAAAGTCCCCAAAAGATATGTAAACATTTTAATAAACAGTCTGCTTTTTAAAAGATCTGTGTCCTCAGACCAAACAACAATGATGTCATTACAAGAACCGACACATATTAGATAGTTTATAGAAGTGAAGCATTTCTATTTTTGCTCTGTACACCAGATATCCTGGACTAAAAGCAAAAATGCTATGCATTCCTTTCTTCTTCTTTTTGCTTGCATGCTTACTCAAATAATAATATGTTATAACAATATTATTGCTATTACATTATTATCCAAGTGTCTTTCTCTTCTGGGAATCAGAGTAACTTTATGGAATCATCTGAATTAAACATTATGATTACAGTCTTTCTGCAACTCCGTCCCCCTTTAGTTCAGCAGTGTCCTGATCCAGGAGAGGTGGTGAACGGAGCACGCTCAGTGCGACCTGAAGCGGGTTTCGCTGTGGGAACAGTGGTCCGCTTCTCTTGCAACCAAGGTTATCAACTGGAAGGACCCAGCCAAATCTCCTGCCATGGACGGGACACTGGCACCCCGAAATGGAGTGACCGCAGCCCAAAGTGTGTCTGTGAGTCCATCCCTTACCTTCTGATTCACGCATTATACACACACAGCTAAATCCTCAATGTTAATTTATACATGTTTTACTCTGAGTGTTCAAACAAGAAGACAAAAATAAGTTGTTGTCGGGAGGAAACCTAAACTAACTAACTAACTAACTAACTAACTAACTAACTAACTAACTTATAACATAACATACTAACATGCAACAACAATCAAAACAATCATTTCCTGAAAAATGTCTTCCCGACAGCAGAGATATATGAGGGCTATATATCCCTAAACTTATTTGCCATTTTTTACTATTTAAAAAAACCTTTTAAAATAGTTCAAATAGCAATTATCAATTAACCCACCCTATACATACAGTACACGTTATGATCTCGTTACATTAGTGCAATATGATTTAGTTTCAAACTTTACCTTTAAATTAAGAGGGAGGAATTTACGGTGCACATGGTCTCTGGAGGTCACTTGTGTACATGTTTATCTTGCTCTGTGTGTGTGTGTGTGTGTGTGTGTGTGTGTGTGTGTGTGTGTGTGTGTGTGTGTGTGTGTGTGTGTGTGTGTGTGTGTGTGTGTGTGTGTGTGTGTGTGTGTGTGTGTGTGTGTGTGTGTGTGTGTTTTGTTTGTTTTTGGAGAAGAGCACCAAGGGGGACTGATAGCCATAGGACCATCATTAAACTATATCTATCTATTTCTATCATCTTTCGAAACATAAGGGCAAAATTCATGTGAAATGATTTTCATAATATTGTCAGGAAATGCATAACATTTGCAGTAGCCTCCAACTAGCCAAATACACGGTTGTGGTCTCTCTAGGCTATGGAATCTATCTATAGACAAACCAATGTTACATTTCTGCCCATAAATATATAATTTTAGATGAAATTGTAGATAATTAATACTGAAGTCCTGAGAGCATCCTATGTCTACAGGTCTTTCGTTATAGCTCCAAGGCTCCAACCAACCAGTATTGTTGTTTTTTGTGTGTGCACTAAACAGTAAAGTATGACCCATGCCCAAACCCCGGTGTTCCTGACAACGGTTACCAGACCTTATACAAGCACAGCTACCAAGCAGGAGAGACGCTGCGTTTCTTCTGTTATGAGGGCTATGAACTCATCGGGGAGGTCATTATCAACTGTGTCCCAGGTCACCCATCTCAGTGGAACAGCCCACCACCATTTTGTAAAGGTAAAACCTGTCTTACTGTCCCACACAGTGAAGTCCTCAGTGTCCATTTGACTCGGAGAGTGTACGCATGTAACCAAATGAACCAAATGGATCCATTTGGTTACATGTGTATAACTTTTGGGCATTTTGGGGTTTATGTTTGCATTCTGGGGCGAAAGAACAGGTGAAATGACATGCAACTTATTCCAATTTCAACTTCAATTTAAGAGATGTCATTTACATTTATGAAATCAATTACACTTGGTTTGAGAGGATTGATTCTGATTAATTAAGTGCCAAGTTATGAGCAACTTTGTTTCCAACAAGATAAATGTACTGATACCAGAAATGGTATAGGCTATGTTTTGCAAGGCTTCCAGACTTCCACCTGGCTTCCAGGTTATTCATATGGCCCTTTTCCTCTTCAAGAACCGAGCAAACCACGCTGTGCCATGAAACGTATTTCACAGCTTCTGGATTTGTTTCCATAAGTGATGGCTCTGTCTCAGAACTTAATTTGGGCCCTGCTCAATAGGGTTAATAGTTCTGAATTCTGGGACCTACTGTAGATCTCAGAACTTGTTCAAAAATAGCTACGAGCTTTACAGATCTACGAGCTTGACAGCTAGTTTCAGGTTATGGAGGGTTCCTTGTAGTCAGAAAGAGCCAGTAGAGGCCTGGGCCGGCTTAGCAGTCCAGGCACCTTGGCTGGTAATCCAGCATTACAATGTGTCGCGCGTTCGAGTCCCGATCCTGACAGACTTTGCTGTGTCTCCAACCCCATCTCTCTCCCTGTTTCCTGTCTACCTACTGTACAACTATCAATAAAAAGCCCCAAACATATTTTAAAAAAGAAAGTAAGAGCCAGTAGACAACACCATGGTCTCTATCTATTTTTTGTTGTTGTTATCAAATGTTTTTTATTAAAGACAAAAAATCACAATAAGACACGTTAACATATGGTCTCTATCTATGTATTTGACACCTTCTCTCCTCACACAGTGGCATATGAGGAGCTATTGGATGATCACAAATTAGAAGGTATTTGATTTATTTATTTCATATCCACGAAATGTTTTGAATGAAGCAATTCCTTATAATAATCTCATGTCACGATATGTGCAAACCAAACTATATTTTATTTAAAACCTTGATGTGAGTTATGATTTGTGGATTGCATTTCTTAGTCACAGGGAACTTCTTGAATGATTATGAAGAATACATTCAAACGTTAATAATAATCTCAACACAAAATGTTGATTGGCAGAGATTTTATACCAATTTCCAGAATGTAAATACTCGGACAAACCTTTGAATGTGTTTCCACTGACAAAGTTTTGGGGACATGTATATCAGTATAAATGCATTTCAAGTGAAGTTCCACTATCATTGTGATCAATGTATATTTGTTTGGGCTCTTTTTCAGTTTCCCAGTCATTCGAGCCTTCCCATCAGATACTGAGTGAGAACATTGCCTTGGCAATAATTCTGCCCATAATCCTGGTCATCCTATTGATTGGAGGAATTTACATGTATTATACAAAGTAAGTGTCATCCACAAGGTGAGAGTATGTCCCATGTCATTCTGCGGCTAGAAAACACTGTTACAAACTGTAGGTCAAGGTGAATAAAATGTCAACATTTTAGGTGAAGTTTGACCTTCATAGAGGTTTTTAAAGGATTATTCATACTCCAGTTTTAGGAGGTACGGTGACCACCTAAAACTACAACATGATGTCACGCCATGGTGGTAAGCGATTCACCGTTCGCAATATTATTTTACTAACCACCTGGTGGTCACCTTATCACCTAGAAGTGGTGTATGAATAGGCTTTAACTATGGAGGAGTGGATCAATAGATCAATGCATGTCTCTGGCAGAAAAGAAAACACCTTAAAATATCACATGCAGAGCTGCTCAGAAATTAGATTGATTATTGATTAACTTGAAAATAAGAACAAAATGAAGCAAACAATGTTGAGTAAACAGATGGTTCATCAATTGCTTAGCCTTTGATGATGACTGCTGGTGGTGTAGTTTTAAATCTTCAAACGGTATCAAAGTTGTGGGTCAATGAAATGTTATGAAATTTATGTACCAGTATCAGAAACAGTAGAGTATGACAGTCACAGCTGCTCAAATATGATCCTGGCAAACGTGTCGAATTATATTTAATCTAAAATGTGAACATTCCATAATAACCATCTTGTTTGTGCATGCAGGCAGTCAGGGACTACTTTCTTGTTGACATTATTCTTGTAATGAAATTGTTATTAAAAACTGTTTTAATTGGGATATGCTATAATTTTCCTATTGCCATATTTGGTAACCGTTTTACCAAAGCAATCACACAGCCTGGAGTTATGGCCATTAGCAACAAGATTCAACAACATGCATAATAACAACACAAATTAATGATGGTAACTAAAACTTACAATAGCTTTAGCAGTGGGTTAGTCTCATTATACAATGGAGAAAGGCAGTGTGTTCCAATGGGGAGTTCCAATTCAACTGTATTATAATTGATGAATTCATACACGTTAATCGTCAGTGATGTAGGCTATCATCAGTTATTTTCATAAATTCTCAAAACCGTTCCCATCTCTGTCTCTAACCCACAGCATATGTAGACTAGAGTGGAAGCCTCTATTCTGGAAGTCTCTTTCTCATACACACTCATACAGTCCAATTACAGTCGAGTCGGATTTCAACAATCCTCTTTATGAGGCGGGGGTGAGTGCAAAGTTTATACTTAATGCTAATGTTAATGCTTAATGCCACTTAATTGTGGATCTTTTTTCTCATTGCGACACTATTGTCCCACAAAGTATGAATTGGGCTTAATACTGTCAACATATTTTGGTGAACATGTATGCTTTTGATTTGCCCATATTTTATTAGCTGCACGCAACTCTTAGATATATCCTGTATTTAATATCTGGAATCTAGAGTTCCAATACCAACCCTTGACAGCCCTACTGTCCATACAGCCCATACTGTACAAAAGTCTGATCTGATTAAACAACGTTAAACTCACCAATATAATTACATTGCAGCTGTACGGAAAGCTTGGATTATCCACTTTGTATCTGCTAAGTTTTTGTTTCATAAAATTCCACCATTTATTGACAGAGCTACTTTCTGTCAATAAATGCAGCTGTAGGGGATTATTGGAGTGTTGGAGCTTGGAAGCGCTCGTTTTCATGAACCAACGGCTGCCTCCTGCATTATGTGCAACTTCGAAACAGGTGGTACGCAGGACCATTGAGTGATTTCCAAGGAGCGCTTCCAAACTCCAACACTTGCACACCTGCACAGAATTTATTGACAGAAAGTAGCTCATAACATGTATACTGTATGGTGGATTTTTATTAAACATAAACTTGGCAGATACATAGAGGATAATCCAAGCTTTCCTTACAGCTGCAATGTTGATGAGTTTTACATCGTTTAATACATTGTTTAATACAAGCCTTGGAAAGTCGGAAACCCAGACGTTTTATTTCCAGGAAGGACTTTTCCGTTTGGATGTATGGGCTGTCAAGGGATGGTATTGCAACATTCCATGTTGATCTAAGAGTTGCATAGTTTATATTGTAAACAATGGACTACAATCTTCATACAGGCAATAAAATTCTATGTAGTCGTACATTTTTGAAGTTTTTTCTCTATATATATTTTTACATGCCCAATTGATTGTATTTGTTATTTTTATTCTTACTTGGGCCACAGGATACACGGGAATATGAGGTATCCATCTAGAGGTGGGAAAAACGTCAGGACAGAAAGATTAAAGTCTGTTGGAGCCTTGGAGGACAACTTCTCTCTCTTGGACGGCCTCATTCCCCTCTTTATCATTTCAGTTGTTTCATTCTCTTTCTGTTTCACCATCACTGCGTCTAATGTGATATGAATTAAGAGACGTGCTTATCTCAAATGTGGGCTCTTTTCTGCAGCCCACCATTCTGTGTCATTTGGATTGGTGCCTTATTAAGGGTAAGAGGTGAAAACAAGGTGATGTTACGGAGTATGGAAGCATAAGAAAAAAAGCGCAAAAGGGTGGTTTTGTTTAATAACTTCAAGTATTATGAGGCCAAAACTTTAGAGAACTTGGCAATAGTTTATATATGTAACAATCAAGGGTAACAGTCATGAACATAATGAATCTATCTTTAATGGTGTTATTTAATTTTCATCATTTTTGGACGTGTCAGAGGGAAAGAGCTAATATTATTAATTTTCAAGATCACCAGAAATGTTCCTTTTTGTTCTCTCTCTTCCTCTCTCTCTCTCTGTTTCACTCTGACTATGTTACAGACATACACAGACATACAAAAATTGAATAATTGAATGTAAATATTTGACTTACTATAATATGGAGACTCATAACTATATATATATATATATACATACACGTGCCATGGGGGTTATATATAAATTATAATATATATATATATATATATATATATATTATAATTGTTTAATACATTAAACGTATGTATGTATGTATATATATGTATGTATATATATAACCCCCATATATATATATAATCATACACATTATCATATGTGCCAAATCCAGTGCCAAAATATAATGTTAAATAATTTATTGTCTCTCAATGTGCCATCTCTTGTTGCCATAGTGTTTATTTCATAAAGATTACGAAACCAGCATTATTTTTTATTCTTCGTTGTAACTGGAGTGTATTTTCACCTGATGTCATATGACATGTTAGAAAAGGTGAGGACATGAATGTCATTATGCTTATAGCATGCACTGATTGTACATTATATTGCTTCTGCTGAATCTCGCCGTTATCATTATAGTTATTGACCGTTTATCATTGTTATCAGATTTGATGTTGTATGCACTATGTTGATGAAGAATTACAAACTTGACTGCTTGCTGTGATGCATTATGTATTTATTTATAAACTGATTGTTTGAGCGGTGAATTTAGTCTCGTTCACTGTGCCAAAATGAAGGATCGATCGAGACTGTTGCTTTGTAGATTAATTCTTCTCATCATTAGTAGTATTTATTTGCTTTATATAAAAAATACACAGTTTTGAAGGCAGTAAATTTATTTGCTGAACTTGAAATAAAGTCTCTGTTGAATGGTGTAAGACCGTTGTTTTAACTAGTATTTTTTGTATCCTGGTTTTACTAAGATACACAATGTTGTTCTTCACGTCAAATAGAATATAAAATCACACCAGTGTGAAGTGGTGCAACTCTGGGTAGCAGTCCCCGGGGGGTCCCCGGAACTTCCAGACCCACAGGAACGCGCCCAGGGTGTCGAGAAATGACAGTTACCGTTTGGGGGTCCCTCTACTGTACTGTACTGTCTGTACTGTACTGTCACTGTACTGTACTGTACTGTCACACCCGAAATCATCATATATACAGTTACGTTACGGACAATAAGTGTGTGTGCAGTGTGTATGTGTGTGTGTGTGTGTGTGTGTGTGTTAGGCTGCGCAACAGTGACACTTGTTTGTGAAACGCTATTTTCGTGCTCGGACACAGCCAGGGACACAGGCAGACGTGACCAGCGCACACACACATAGCTCCTTAATGAAGTGGTTGCACCACTTAAAAATGCAAAACAGGTTAAATAACCAGTGAGAGGGCGGCTTACTTATATTATATTATATTATATTATATTATTATACATTCATTGAAATCAGTCAGAGCATTGTACTGTATTCCTAGATCCCCAGAAGGTGGCACTAATGCATTTCTCTGAGTAGAGTAGTTTGTGTGTAAAGATCCAATAGAAGAAGAAGAAGAAGAAGCGGAAGAAGTAGCAGCAGAAATGGAAATCAGTATTTTTTCAGTCTTGTTGACCTGGATTGTTTTTAATTATTAGTTGCATTTCGTTACTTGAAAGCTGCTGGTTTCGTGCAGACGACCACCGAATTGAAGAAGGCTGCTGCTGCTGTTAGGGTAACCTGGCACACAGATAGACAGAACTACTTTGATTAAGATTTAGCACTTAGCAGGCATGCTAATGAAACATTAGCAACCCGTACGTAGCTAGCTGTGTTTTAAATGCAGCCGTGTGGATCGTCCTTTACATTGATAATTTCTGCAAACTCTAACCTACCGGTATATTTAAAGCCAATCCCTTGGATGTTTGGTGTGGTAAGTTCAGAAATACATTAACCATTTTTTTAAAGGATTTTGACCACAGTTAACAGGCTAACTTCACGCTACTGTATGTGGAGAATCGAGATAAGGAACATGAAAGCTTGGACCAGCCCTGATGGCGATGATAAGATAAGCTTATATGAGAGGATCTATTCTAAACACCGCTAATGCTTTTATTATACCGGTAGATACAATTTAGCATTGCATACGTTTGCAAAAGTTTTTATTCTGATTGGATTAGCCAAATTGTGTACTTGCCTGCATACAAACAATCTGGTGTTTACATTAAACTTCGTTAAAGTAATGAAGCGTGCAATTAGGTTTTTTAGATATTGTGTGTAATGTGTTAAGCCCTGAATGGTATACTCTACTCTAGCCATGATTCATCATGGCAGTCATGTATCGGGGCTAACTCTACTCTGGCCATGGTTCACATGACGCTCGTACTGTCATGATAATCATCATGACAGTCATGTTTCAGGGCTAACTCTAGTCTAGATAGACTCTAGAATGATCAATGTCAGGTCCCCAGATATTGAAACAGTGTCTACTCTACTCTTAATTAGCACCCACCTACTGTCAAGCTTTATGTCCCTACAGCCTACATTAACTGAGATCTTTAAAGAGCAAATAAAACCATGTACTGCATTCACACTTCATGTTTAATTTGTGTTTTAGTATTTGTTATTGTCATGCCAGAAATAACTTATTTTCACAGAGAAAATGTGACACAAGTAGCCTGGGTAGAATTCCTTTTTCGTGTTTATGATTCAGTCGGCGGATGACATCTTCATGTTGTTTGTAGTCATTGTTTTGTAGTGCATACAGCTTTTGAGAGGGTCCCACTTGAGAGGGTCCAACTTTGCTTTACTTCCCATGTCTGAGTGAGGTGGACACATTATTAGGAGACAGGAAAATTAAATGTTGGAGTCTATTTATTTCCAATGGGAGAGTGAACGTGAACACAGCTTCTGAACCATTCCTTAACTCCATGGTCACTGAACTAAATACTGGACCCAATCATCACAAGGCACACAATATTTCCAAGATATTCATACTACGAGACAAATCAAGAGAAAGTCTACTTTGTTATTGTCCTTTCTTTATCCCAGCAACAAACTCTCGTGAGATTTAAGAGGAGACAGGAGTCTCTCTGTCCATCTGCAATTTGACGGACGACACATGGGGGGGCTCCGGCCCCATATTTAAATTTAAGATGAGAATATGTGAATATTATAACGTGAAATTAATGGACATATTTAAAGTGAAATAAAATGTGTGTTCCCATGCTTAATAATAATATAAATTTCCATAACTGTCTTAGACTCTTGGTTGATAAGGGCTGATTTAGGAAATGGGAATCATGACATTTGCCATATAATGCTCTCAATGCTCCTCCACACGTGTTGTCAGCCTGTGAGAGGGAAGGGGGAGGGTGGTGGGGAGGTCGGGGGAGAATCAAACCACGCCTACTTCATTTAGGAGACCATTTGAAGGCTTTGTGTACCATTTCGCCTCTAGTGGCTCCAATGAAGTTCGCCCATCTTTATAAATAAATAATCTTTGCAATGACTACAACATGATAGTCAAGATATCATCCGCTCCCAACCGGATCACACAGCAATTTTCCGAGTTGGAAAGCCTGGTGATGTGAGGTTACATCAAAAGTAGCTTTATGCACCTACTAAACTATGGAACAAGTCATTTTGAAGAGGCGATTCTTGCCTTTGCAGTAGTGAAATTACTGTATTTGGTTGTACTGTTTTTTGGTGAAGTTTGTTTATCTGTAATTGCAGCCCATTGCCTGCGTCTTACACCAACCAGGGTCCATATCCAACTGGGACCCAACTCCAACCCCCTTCCCTTACCTGGACCACCAGGGTTTGTATTCCACCCATATGCTCTCACCCTTTCCTTTTCTCATGCACATGCTCAATTATGGTATTGCCTTGCATTCCAGCTTGCTGCTGCAAATAATTAGTTTTACACTAAGCAGACTTTTTAAATTTATATTGTGAAAGTGCATCATATGTTTGAAAGGTGCTATAGAAATCAAATGACTGTTATTGTACTATAAAATAAGTAATGTTTGACATGAAAATCCACATTGAACCATCAGCCTTATCATCTCTTTGTCTTGTGTGTTGCAGCAGCAACTCTCAAAGTCCATGTCTGCTGAGGCCTCAGCTAGCAGTATGACCGCTGTCTCTGGCCCTGTTCCCCATTCTGCCTGCCAGGACACAGGGGAGCATGTTATTACAGTACGTGGTCTGCTTGGGAGCAAGTATGTCAAGCTGAATGTCGGTGGCTCGCTGCATTGTACCACTGTTCAGACACTAAGCAAAGAGGATAGCTTGCTGAGGAGCATTTGCAATGGAGGTACAGAGGTCACCATAGACTCAGAGGGTGAGTGTATGTTTTCTTTTGTTGACAAACTTAGGTCTGTAACATTACTACGGACCTGCAATATACCATAGTTAATCCTGTTTTAAAATACAGATGGAGCAGTGGTTCCAGATGGGACTAACTGGGATTGTATCATCACATGCAATAACATAAACAGTTGAGAAGAATGCAAATGCCTTATTAGATCAATTCTTTCCCTCTTCTAGGATGGGTAGTGATGGATCGTTGTGGGCGTCATTTTGCACTGGTTTTGAACTTCCTCCGAGATGGCTCAGTGCCACTTCCTGATGAGCACAGAGAACTAGAAGAGATTCTGAAAGAGGCTCAGTACTACAGGGTCCAGGGACTCATCCAACAATGCCTCACTGCCTTGCAGGTACTGTAAGCAAGTGTCTCTCAGTTATTCAGCCTAAAGAAATCTAATTCCACCAAGTTAAAGCTGTTTCACTGATTGAGATCCTTTATATAACAGTTAGAGAAGTCTTTGATCTCCAAGTCGATCTCATTACTATAGCACATTTCATTCCAGGTAGACTCAAACTTATTATTGAAACATGGGCCTGGGAAAAGGTCTTAAGCCTGCTTTAAAAGATGACTTTAGCAGATCTTTTAGTGATTTAAAATGTTTAACACAAATATAGTGCCCACTCCAATCACGTGTCTCCATTTGCTTACAGAAACAAAAGGATGTCTATGAAAGTGTGTGTCGCATCCCAATGATTACCTCTGCCAAAGAGGAACAGAGGATGATTGCAACCTGTAGGAAGGTAAGGTTTGAACATCTTTAGGAGAGAAGGTAGGAAGGGTCGTCAAGGGTGTCATAATATGCTATGGCCACTTACCAACGCAATAGAAAGTGAGGTTGACACAGAGCAAAGTTTGTTGGGATCGAACCCGCGACACGCTAAAACCTTTTGTACACGGTTCATGCTGCATTCGACTGTGGCCAGAGGTGGTTCGTGTTTGTGAAATCATGCTCATAGTGACGTGAGCTGTGACTGGTCTACTTGTGAGGGGATAGACATCAATAGATTCATACATACACATGCTGCATGGCACCCCTGTTATACAGTTCAATGCTTGGCCTTTGCACAGCAATCAAACGCCATAGAAAAGCTTTCTTGTCCAACAAACGGCTGCAATTCGTTTTTTCCATTGTGGGTACATGCAGTTTAGGTTAGTAAAGTATTGATTTAAGTCAGAATGGTCATTAAAATATTGACTGTGCCTATATATTTCCATTAGTGGAAATATTTCCCACAGCCAGTTACACCGGCTGTCCGTTCCTCCCTGTACCACATTTTATTATGTGATAGGATATTTAGTTCTGGGGTTCAGATGAGCAAGATGACATAATCAGAATTATGTTTTATTTGCATTTCTGTATGCCTGCCCTGTCCCTTTCCTGACAAATTTGCATTCTTGTCATTTTGGTTCAAAGTAATATTCAATATTAGTAATGTTCAATATTGTACACCTTCAAGAAAATATGTGTGCATCCAGAAGAGATTTATGACCTGACAAACGGATGTGGCCTTCACCTGCATTTTAAGATTAGGTCATCCCAGAGATTATGGATTCCATTTGCAAATATTAACATCCGTTAACATTGTAACTGACCAACAACTAAACATTGTATTTGTTTCCTCCTCTTTCCACAGCCTGTCGTAAAACTGCAGAACAATAGGGGAAACAACAAATATTCTTACACCAGGTAAGAATTGAGGCTGAAGATGGATGGCTCAGACACTCTTGTCTATCCATTTGGCTTTCACCTGTATAAGATTGCACTGCTTTGATGTAGATTAGAATGACTTAAGTCTCTGCTGATAACCCCTTGGTCTTTCTTGTTTTCTCTATTTCCAGTAACTCTGATGATAACCTGCTGAAGAATATTGAGCTGTTTGACAAGCTTGGGCTGCGCTTTAATGGAAGAGTTCTGTTTGTGAAGGATGTGCTGGGGGATGAGATCTGCTGTTGGTCATTCTACGGTGAAGGCCGCAAAATTGCTGAAGTTTGTTGCACCTCCATAGTGTATGCAACAGAGAAGAAACAGACCAAAGTAAGCAGCAGGATACACTTTCTTTCAGAACAATGCATTTGTTTGTCACCAACCAATTCAAAGGACCAAATTAAGTTCATTTGGGGAAGTTCATTAGGGGTTGTGAATATCTTAACAGGTTTGCTCAGATGAACATCACATTTCACAGCGTACATTATGAGATGCAGTCATCTGTCTCTGTTCTGTAATATCTGTATCACAGCTCTCATCCATCTCCTGTAACATACAGACAAGATACATAAGACGTACAGTACACAGATAAAGACAATATACAAATACATACATACATAAAGCTTTAGCGCACCGTAGTGTAGGTAGGCAGGCGTGTAGAAAAAGGAAAAACAATGGCCTTTTGGCATACAGTCTGTTCACATTTCTTTCTGAATCTGTGTGTGGGTTTATTTAGGTTGAGTTTCCTGAGGCACGCATCTTTGAAGAAACCCTCAACATCCTCATCTATGAAAATGGTAGAGGATCAGGTCCTGGAGGTCTGGCCCTTTTAGACTCGAGCCAATCAGAAGAAGAGGGTGCCAGCGGAGGAGACAGGCGTGTCCGGCGCATCCACGTCAGGAGGCATATCATGCATGACGAGAGAGGAAACGGCCAACAGACGGTGTACAAGGACTAATGACATGGTACAGCATGGGAGAATGAATGTACAAGTGTTCTTGGTGGAGCCTAGCAATATGAAATAAAAAGGACGATCTTGATTATAGCAATAGCATGGATTTGCCATAAATGTCTCAAAAAGCCTCATCAGTCATTTGGATGTGGCTGACTTGTTGACCTAACAAAGACGTCGAAATACAAATGGCTTCCATTATGTTTACAAAAGAAAACGTTTTTGAAATTTCTTAAAGGCAAATATGGCAAATTACAGGGCACATGGAAGACGTTATGTGAATTTTATTTGTTTTAATATGAGGAATAGCCCCGGCCGTCAGTCACCAACAGGGCTTTAAATCCCTAAAGCCCTATCCCTGCTGTTAACAACGTGCACTAAGAACCCTCCACTGCATTGTTCCTCTAAGTCTAATCCTTTTCATTCAGGTTGTGATGTGAAAGCCATTGGGTGCATAGTTGTTACTTGGGTTGGAATTCCATAACACACTGACGAGCAACGGAGGCGATATACTGTACATTTAATCGTTGGTACGTTAACACTGGAATAAAATGAGGCTGTCACTTTTTTGTTTGCCAAGTGGGAACTGTCTGTAAATGTGAGTGCGGAGCAGCACACTTTGTTGTTTTTAGTTTTTTCCTTTTTCTTATTTAAGTTATTGATACTTTATTTGTTTCAGGACGTGTGTTTTGTATTAATTTATTAACTTAATTTATTTTCTGGTAGTTATTTTATGCAATATCTGTGTACATTTGGTTAGGTAGTAATTTGATGGGTTTTTCCCCCCCACCTTTTTGTTATTTTATTTATGGCATGTGTCAAACATGTTATGGAAGCACACATCACATTTAGAATGTGTTCACTGATGCCGTAGTCCCATAGTTATACCAAACATTTCAAGCTGAACAATGATACGCCTATATAGTCTCATCATTGATGCCGAGCCACTAAAAATGTATTACAAAATTAGTTGTACATTTCACACACTTTGTTGTATTTTCATTTCCCTCAGGGAGAGGACACCGATTGAATTGATCAATGGCATGTCCTAATCACTCGGAATTATTTAAATGCATGAATGAGAGCAGTATGTAGTTCACACTGTTTTTGAATGACCGCCTAGGATACCTTCCGATATGCACTAATGTAACTTCCGTCCAGAATGTCTTTGTCAGTGGTCATGCAAATGTTCAGAATAAATGACTTGAATCATTTTATGTGGTATGTATGGTTAATGCATTTAAGTACATGTAAGAGATTAGAAAATGTATTATGTAAGCTAGTCTGACACGGCGCAATCTTTAATTGATTCTTATGTACAGTAGGATTACTATAGGGACATATCAACTGCACACCCTTGGTTATTTACAAAAAATATTTTTTCGTTAACCACTTTGAATTATATAGTTAAATATATATATTGAAGGGATGAATCACTTTAAAAAGAAAAAGTTGACAGAGTCTTTTGTGAACACCCCAGACAGTGTTTAAATTCAGTATTTAGATATTTGATCATTCATTTTATCTGACTTTCCCCCTTCCCCCATTGCTTGCACCCATTGTAACTTCAAATAGCCATGTTAGATTAATCGAAACAGTAAAGCATAAGTTGTGTGGGATGAAAGGAAGGTTCACCATTTTATAAAACCATATTCAAATGAGTGTTTGTGGAGCGTTCATCACTCTTTGGGGAGCAGGTAGCCATGCTTCACATGACATGACGCTCGTACTTCACGAGCATCATGATTATGACAGTCATGTTTCAGGGCTAGGGAGCAGGTGGTCATGACCAGGTTGACATGTGTTGTCTCACATTGGTTGGGAAACATGAAGACGGACTGTGAGTGCAGCAAATAAGAAAATGTGAAAATGGAGCACTCCAAATACACAATGGAGGAGAGGAATATGCATATCCTGCATTTCTATGAGGAATGTGCATTGAGTGTGTGCATTGAGTGAATGCAGTGATGTTCATATTCTATTGCCAATACAATACTTAACACCAACAGTGGGAGGCAGCAATACGCCGACGGGCGTGTTGTCTGCTGGAAATGAAAAAGAAGAAGAGGAGACCGGAAACTGGCGCAATTTGACGTGACGTCACTTCTGTAAACAAAAAAAACCCGCTGAAAAGTCAAGAAAGATGTCTGAAGAAGAAAAGCTGATTCGGACGTTTGTCTGTCAACAACTGAGTGATGCACCAGACCTGAGGTACAGTCGTGTGTGTGTGTGTGTGTGTGTGTGTGTGTGTGTGTGTGTGTGTGTGTGTGTGTGTGTGTGTGTGTGTGTGTGTGTGTGTGTGTGTGTGTGTGTGTGTGTGTGTGTGTGTGGAGGGTCTCTCTCACTGTTTGTGTTGCGGGGGGGGGTCTCTCTCACTGTGTGTGTTGGGGGGAGGGGGGGGGGGATCATGAGAAACTGATTGCTAATTTATGTCTATTCACTTACCAAATAATAAACAGTAGCAGACGTAGTTTACATTTCATTGCAATGTAATTTCAATAGACTTGTGTTCTTAACTTCTTTTCTGTATTTTGTTTGTTCACAAATACTTAGTTGGGTTGATAATTAATTACACACCACCTGGAAGATTACCACTTTCCTTTGATGTTATATTTCTGATTTAACACTTTACTTTGACTTTAGTGCCCTAACTCTAGGCATTATACGGCAGCAATATTTGTCACATGTGGGCCATGAATCATTAAGTCCAGATGCCAAACAATTCATGAAGAAGGTGGTTCAAGAGGAACTGATGAAAATGCAGGTAACATGAATGTAATCCTTCAATGCTTTTGCTCCAGTTTGTATGCATATTTTTGTATTGTATTTTTGGGTGAATAACAAACCATAACTTTTACTTCTAGGACCCGGACGAAGAAGATGGTGAATCTGTCAAAGCTGCCACTGCCGTGATCCCCCAAAAGAAGAGAAAGAGGGAAGAAGAAAATGAGGAGGCAAGTGATGGGAACGCAGATGACACAACTGTATCCCAGGCAAAGAAGTCTCGTCCGTTAAGCTCTTCCGGTTGGTGATAATGAGTGGTTGTGTTGTCTATCATTAGGGGTTAGCTTTCAAAATACACAGTAAATCCTCTGTGGCAAACTCCAACGTTTCTTTTTCTATGACTTCTTTGACAAAGCTTCTGAAATGGAAAGTGCCGGAAAGAAGGCAAGCAAAACATCAGAGTCGCGGCCACGTCAAGATGATGATGATGAGGACCAGAATGAGGCGGTCCGTGACGAAGACATTGGCGGTGAAGGAAACATGGACGTGGAAACAAATGAGAGATCTGATAACCAACAAAAGATCAAAAAGAAAATGGCAAATGAAAGTGGGGCGAAGAAGGGCAGTAATAGAAGTGCAGAAAAGACTACATCTGACCATGGCGGCAGTAGTGAGTCCTCTGAGGAAGATGGCAAGAAAGGTAAATAATATGTCATTTTACATGTCGTTTTTATTTCACAGCATCTATTACGGTATGCCCTTTATTCTGCCCAATAACTTTACGTTTCAACCTAGTTTATCATAACAGACATCATTCTGTGAAAATCTATGTGGCACATGGTGAACTTGTAGATTTGTTATTTTTGTTAATTGGTGTACAACAAATAGGATTAACTTTTTCTTGTCATTACTAAACATTTGTTTGGCCTTGTTTCAATTTACGTGAATAAAATACATGATACAGAAGTTCTGCACAAGCTTGGGTTTCAACATTCTGCACTCGAGGTCATTGATGGTTGCACTGTTATACACCCAGATGTGATTATCTTGTTTCACTGGCAAGTGTTTTACATTTCAATTTCTTTTGAGCTTACAAATTTTTTACTGTTCGGTTTTGATCTGTTTCTCTCCAGAGGCAGTTCTTCATACCACAAAACAAAAGACACCTGAGGAGCTTAAGCAGGACTCCGACTCATCACCCCCCTCTCTAGAAGACGAAAAAAAGGAGAGTGTAAAAATAAAAAGGAACAGAAAGACTAAATCCGAAAAGGTGAGCCTTCAAGCAATACCTCTCAGACACTCACAATTACACTGAAGTGTCAGTTAGTCTGTGAGGCTAGTCGGGCTAGGACAGGTTGCACACGAGATTGGGCTAACCTGTTGTCTTTGACCCTTTGCACAGGATGACAAATCTAACAAACCGAAGACTAAAGGGAGAACAAATAATAAAAGAGGGGTGAAGAAAGGTCAGAATGCAAGTATGGTGAAGAAGCCTTCCCCATCACAGAAACTCAGCGATGATGGAACGAAAAATGATGCCATAAAGAACACCACTTCCAACCACGACCGCAGTAGTGAGTCTTCTGAGGAAGATCATTGCGAGAAAGGTAAATGATACCAGTTGTCGTTTTACTTACAGCATCTATCATGTTTATGATAATGACCTTTCTTCAGTCTAATAACCACTTTCAGCCTGGCACCCCTATTCTGATATAATTCATAATATGTGAACATTCTGCGAACATTTAGAGAAACATTCTGGGAAAATCTACCAACTCACTTGTTGCAATATGTCACATTATGAGCTTGTAGATCTGCTATTTGACATAATCAAGTATACATGTGTGTAAACCTTAGTTTGGTCATGCAGCAGTTCAGTACCAACATAGCCTGACCAATTTTGGGTTCAGCTTTTGCTCTCGGGGCCAAGCTTATCGTTACTGTCGTTGATGGGTGTACTGTATTATACACCTGAATGTTCATGCTCTTGCAATTAGTGTATATATTTCAATTTATTTTGAGTTTACTGATTTATTATGGTTTTGTTTTGTCAAGGATCGAAACAGACACCTGTGAAGGTTATACAGGAAGACTCCAGCGCCAGTGAAACCGACAAAAAGGAGACTGTAAAGTCTAAGTCAGAAGAAAAGGTGAGCCTAAGATATTGTTTGATTTGGAATGTGCTTTAACTGATCATGTATGCTCTCTGCATAGCCCCCACAACCCATTCTGCACATCATGCTGTACTTCTGTACTCTGCAATAGACATAGATGGTCTTCTTGGAAGTTCTATTATTATCTATTATATGGGCCAATCTGAATGTTCACACTCGATTTGGCCAACCTATTGTCTTTGATCCTCTGCACAGGATGACAAATCTAACAAACGGAAGACTAAAGGGAGAACAAATAATATGGAGAAGAAGCCTTCCCCATCACATAAATCCAGTGATGACGGAAAGAAAAATGGCACCATAAAGGAAACCACTTCCAACCACGACAGCAGTAGTGACTCTTCTGAGGAAGAAGGCGAGAAAGGTAAATTATATAAAATTGTCGTTTTACCATACCATACCACCTTTATTTATATAGCACATTTAAAAACAACAACTTTGTACCAAAGTGCTTTACAGTAACATTAAACATTAAAAAGCACAACTTACTTTTTTACTTCCGGATCTATTATGATGATGCACTTTCTTCAGTCCAATTACCACATTAAGCCTGGCATCCCTATTCTGGTCATGTGTTCATACTGTATGTGAACATTCTGCAAAAGTAGACGAACATTCCTAAACCATAGCCTGAACACGTTTGGGTTTAGCATTATGCACTAAAGGTCATTGTTACAGTCATTGATGAGTGGGTGTACTGTATTTTATATTTCAATTTAATTCAAGATTATTTCATACAGCAGTTCAGTACTAACATAGCCTGACCAATTTTGGGTTTCAGCTTTTGCTCTCGGGGCCAAGCTTATCGTTACTGTCGTTGATGGGTGTACTGTATTATACACCTGAATGTTCATGCTCTTGCAAAAGTTGTAATTAGTTTATATATTTCAATTTATTTTGAGTTTACTGATTTATTATGGTTTTGTTTTGTGATATGAAGAGCTGCCTCTGGATACACAAGGATCGAAACAGAAGCTTAAACAGGAAGACTCCAGCGCCAGTGAAACCGACAAAAAGGTGACTGTTAAAAAACAAAGGAATGTGAAGTCTAAGTCAGAAGAAAAGGTGAGCCTAAGATATTGTTTGATTTGGAATGTGCTTTAACTGATCATGTATGCTCTCTGCATAGCCCCCACAACCCATTCTGCACATCATGCTGTACTTCTGTACTCTGCAATAGACATAGATGGTCTTCTTGGAAGTTCTATTATTATCTATTATATGGGCCAATCTGAATGTTCACACTCAATTTGGCCAACCTATTGTCTTTGATCCTCTGCACAGGATGACAAATCTAACAAACCGAAGACTAAAGGGAGAACCATAAAGGAAACCACTTCCAACCACGACAGCAGTAGTCACTCTTCTGAGGAAGAAGGCGAGAAAGGTAAATACCATACCATACCATACCACCTTTATTTATATAGCACATTTAAAAACAACAACGTTGTACCAAAGTGCTTTACAGTACTTTTTTACTTCCGGATCTATTATGATGACTAGAATTTCGCCCCCCTTCGGGGGGCTCAATCCTAGTGTCGTTGCAGCGCAATATGGGAAGAAGGAAATTGCGGGAATTGACAGACTCCACTTCATGTTTCAGCTGTGGTTTTAAACTCAGTAGTGTGCCCTGCACACAGCGCACACTCGCAATTGCAGCTGGAGGGCGACGCGACACACACACACACACACACACACACACACACACACACACACACACACACACAGAGCGATGTGTGGATAAATCACTGAGATTTGGGAAATGTGTTCAGAAGTACAACGATTAAGCACGCACAGGCAAATGTCAGAAGCATCTGTTTCGGTTTCCAAACAGGAAGTTGTAAATGTGCTTATTAGACGGAGGCAGCGTGATGCTGGCATCTATTGTGATGCCAGCATCACCACATTTCACATAGAAATATAAGCACCCATTTACTCGCTTAGCGGAGACTGTGGGGTGGTAGAGGACATCTCCCCGGACGCGTGGGTATGTCCAGATAGTTGCCTCGCGGAGGCCTCTTTGTCCAGTGTCCATTCTGGGTCTGGAAACGGCACTTTTTTGAGTGTTGACCCCAATAGAAGGTCTGCTGCTCTGAATTTTACACCTCTCCCGCTTAGCGGAGACTGTGGGGTGGTAGAGGACATCTCCCCGGACGCGTGGGTATGTCCAGATAGTTGCCTCGCGGAGCCGTCTTTTGTCCAGTGTCCAGTCTGGGTCCGGAAACGGTAATTTATTTTGCATTGACCCCAGTAGAAGCTCTGCTGCTCTGAATTTTACACCTCTCTCGCTTAGCGGAGACTGTGGGGTGGTAGAGGACATCTCCCCGGACGCGTGGGTATGTCCAGATAGTTGCCTCGCGGAGGCCTCTTTGTCCAGTGTCCATTCTGGGTCTGGAAACGGCACTTTTTTGAGTGTTGACCCCAATAGAAGGTCTGCTGCTCTGAATTTTACACCTCTCCCGCTTAGCGGAGACTGTGGGGTGGTAGAGGACATCTCCCCGGACGCGTGGGTATGTCCAGATAGTTGCCTCGCGGAGGCCTCTTTGTCCAGTGTCCATTCTGGGTCCGGAAACGGTACATTTTTTTGCATTGACCCCAGTAGAAGCTCTGCTGCTGTGAATTTTACACCTCTCCCGCTTAGCGGAGACTGTGGGGTGGTAGAGGACATCTTCCCAAACGCGTGGGTATGTCCAGATAGTTGCCTGGCGGAGCCGTCTTTTGTCCAGTGTCCACTTTATAAAGTCCATGCACTCCAGTGAATAGCATTTATCCATTTAGATAACTTTTTTATGTTATTTAATTACTTATTTTTACACAGAAACATAATGTGTGTCTTTACAATAACTGTAATGTAATAATAATACTAATAATGTAATGTAAAAATTATTTAATTAACGAATTAAATAATCTTATTTTATTCTGAAAGCAACCGGATGTCTTAAATCTGCTAGCTGTCAGACCGGAAGTTCTAAATTTGCTCATAAGACGGAGCCTTAGACGGAGCCAACTCGCAGGCAGTGCGAGAGGCTGGTTACAGGATTCTATAGGTCAGCCGTTTTGGTGTGACACACACGGCTTCCACATTTAGCTTCATACTGGGTGAAAGTGTCCTTCCAAAAATTATTATTTCGCTCGAAATTCTTATTCACAATGACATCGAGTTGAGGTGTTTGTGTTTTAGGGTAATTGTTGCATAAGCGCTATTTCGCACTATTTCTCCCTCCCCTCCCCTGTGTCTGAAGCAGCTAGCATGGAAGCTATATGGATTATGGAAGCTTTCCGATTGCACACAACCATGCCGTTATCCACGCGTCCATCCGATTGCTTTTAATGTAAATGTCCCATCCACTGAGCAATAGCGATATAAGCGCCTTATTCATTCATTCGATTCATTTGGGTGTGGGGCTGTGCAGTGCTGTGGGCAGCCTTTCTGACGGAGGCTCGGAGCTGCTGCTGCTGACGCTGTTCGAGTCGCATGGAGCAGTATAGAGTAGGCGTGGCGCAGCATTAGAAGGGCGCAGCAAATGCACGACATTGAGGGGTAGAAACCATCCCGGTCGCGTGGTTCATCTAACGCGTGTGTCACTGTGAAGGACTGGCCCCAATAAGTGAACGTAGTTGGCGTAGTAGACGCCAACATGACGATTCTGACGTAGGCTGGTGATGTTGAGCAACAATGGCGTGGTTGACAAAAGTAATATTTATTCAGTAATTAAGACATTTCTTTCAATGAAATGTAGCCTATATGTATTCTGGGAGTGTGCCGAATTTATTTTGCATATAGAGATGTGTGGTGAAAGTGTGGTTGGGTCGGAGAAAGCTGTTGGATAAACGGCCATGTGCTTATGTACCCCTGTCTATTAGGGTAGCAGGATTATTATGATTATTATTATTAGTATTGTTATTGTGATTATTACATGGATTATTGTTGTGATGTGAGCTTGTGGCTGACTCACTATCTAGAAAATAAAAACATGGCACTTCATTTAAAATAGGTTACAGACCCCTGTTATATGCGCTTGTTTTGGGATTATTTTTAAAGACCTATTTACTTGTTTCTATGAGACATGGCAACGCCAACAGCGCAGCGAAAGGCATCCACGTCTTTCTCTTGTGAAATGCTGAGATTAGAAACGACCATAATTATTTCATTTCTCAACCTTAAAAAAAAAATAAAGACATCTCCATAATCCTTGGGAAGTGTGTGTAGCAAAAGTAGTCGGCATTGTCATGGTTGAAAGTATTCATGCAACACTGACGCTGTAAGCTGTGTGATGCTAACGCGCTAACACCGTTAGCATGGTCTGTGTTGGTCAAAGGAAAAAGGATAGATATGAAACTACTGGCCAAAGTGTCATACAAAACACAACACCTAAAATCGGAATGTGATGGTGACCTATTGAGCACAAACAGACAATCATGATTTGCTTGCTGGACCTATAATTAATTTATGTGCATTACATTTCCACCTCGCACATATAAATCAAAAGCAAGATGGATGCTAACGCGCTAACACCGTTAGCATGTTCTGTGTTGGTCGGGAAAAGGAGATATGAAACTACTGGCCCAAATAAATGTCATAGAAAACACAACACCTAAAATCGGAATGTGATGGTGACCTATTGAGCACAAACAGACAATCATGATTTGCTTGCTGGACCTATAATTAATTTATGTGCATTACATTTCAACCTCGCACATATAAATCAAGCCACAGTGCAGTCAGAGAGTAGTTCACAGGTCACACACAGGAGCAGTGAAAGGGGGAGGGGCCTTCGGATGGCAGTGTAGAGTAGGCACGACATTGAGGGGTAGAAACCATCCCGGTCGCGTGGTTGATCTCTAACGCGTGTGTCACTGTGAAGGACTGGCCCCATTAAGTGAACGTAGTTGGCGTAGTAGACGCCAACATGACGATTCTGACGTAGGCTGTTGAGGTTGAGCAAGAATAGCGTGTTTCAGAAAAGTAATATTTAAACAGTAAAGAAGACATTTTTGGCGAATGCAATGTAGTCTATGTCTTTTGTGGGAGTGTGCAGGTTTTATTTTGCATAGAGAGATGTGTGGTGGAAGTGTGGCTTGGTCGGAGATAGAGCACGAATGAACGGCCAGGTGCTCATGCACCCCTGTCTATTAGGGTAGCAGGATGCACTTTCTTCAGTCCAATTACCACATTAAGCCTGGCATCCCTATTCTGGTCATGTGTTCATACTGTATGTGAACATTCTGCAAAAGTAGACAGTAACATTCCTAAACCATAGCCTGAACACAACAATGACCTTTAGTGCATAATGCTAAACCCAGTCGTTGATGGGTGGGTGTACTGTATTTTATTTTTCAATTTAATTCAAGATAACTTTTGTTTTGTTTTGTGATATGAAGAGGAGGAGCTTAAACAGGAAGACTCTGACTCATCACCCCCCTCTCTAGAAGACACCAGTGAAACTGACAAAAAGAAGACTGTTAAACGGGGAAAAAAAGTAAAGTCTAAATCCGAACAGGTGAGTCTTCAAGCAACACCGCTCAAAATGGAATATTGTTAACTGTCTTACACAAATTATAGTGAGATTTGGAATGTGCTGTAACTTATCATTCAATGCTCTCTGTATGAATAATGTTCCTCCACACTCTACTAACTACTTCCAACCAAAACAACAATGATTCTTCTAAGGAGGAAGATGAGAAGAAGGATTCTTCTAAGGAGGAAGATGAGAAGAAGGATTCTTCTGAGGAAGATGATGAGAAGAAGGATTCTTCTGAGGAAGATGATGAGGAGAAGGACTCTTCTGAGGAAGATGGTGAGGGTAAAGGTATTTAAGTCGCTCTGGATTAATCCTGCTGAATCTTCAAAAGTACTTAAGATTAATAACTTAAGCAAAGTACACAGATATGCACTTTTTGTGACACAAATGTGACTTTTTGACTTTAATTTATTGTCACTCCACTTTAGAAAACAACAGCAAGAGTGAAAACACTGGAGACAAAAAGAAGACTGGAAAAAAAGGAAAGAATGCTAAGCCCGAATCAAAGGTGAGATTTCAAATAAAATGTTGTAAAACGTATTCTTGATCATCTTTGATATCACAATATGATTAAATGTATAATGTGCTGTAACTTCGCTCGTATGCTCTGAAATACTTTTTATTATTCCCCCTTGTCTCATCAAACATCTGACATTTTCTATTGAGAAACTATTCCCAAAATATTGAAATCAGTAGAAGTGTTACAAGACGTGTTTTATTTCCTTGCACAGGACAAAACACAGCACAACGCTGTGGTTAGGCTAAAGCACTACATCACCCTCTGTGGTGTGAGGAAGCCATACAAGAAGCTCCTTGAGGACTGCAGTTCAGTAAAACAAATGGTGGCTTTTCTGAACAAAGAGCTAGAAGAGCTCGGAGTCAAAGGTGTGTGTGTGTGTGTGTGTGTGTGTGTGTGTGTGTGTGTGTGTGTGTGTGTGTGTGTGTGTGTGTGTGTGTGTGTGTGTGTGTGTGTGTGTGTGTGTGTGTGTGTGTGTGTGTGTGTGTGTGTGTGTGTGTGTGTGTGTGTGTGTGTGTGTGTGTGTGTGTGTGTGTGTGTGTGTGTGTGTGTGTGTGTGTGTGTGTGTGTGTGTGTGTGTGTGTGTGTGTGTGTGTGTGTGTGTGTGTGTGTGTGTGTGTGTGTGTGTGTGTGTGTGTGTGTGTGTGTGTGTGTGTGTGTGTGTGTGTGTGTGTGTACACTAGTCATTTGACAACACACAAGAGTGTAATTATCTTTAGCTCCATATAAAAAAAAGTGCATTGAGTATCTGTTATACATTGGGAAATCATTTGCAGGTGTACCATACCTTGAACTTAATAGCATCATTGTCTTTCCTTTGCAGGTCGACCAACTATTGCGAAGTGTAAAAAGGTTCAACGCAAGAGAGAGAGGGCTAAAGAGGTGGCTGAACTTGATGTCAGCAACATCATCACCACTCAAGGTGGTTATTTGTTGTTTAAAAAAAATCTTTGTGATGGTGTCCAACTGTCCATGCTTAGATAACATTTGGTTTGTCGTAAGTTGCACAGTTTCGTCCCCTACCAGAGGCGTAAGTAAGTTCTGATGCTTTATACAGGTTATGTCTTTGCCTGCTTGCCCTGACGGAAGGACGTTTTTTGGACATTGCAACGGGGCAAGATGAACCAATGTTTGCAATCAATGCATGTACAAAAAACTGTTAGGTTTTCTATTGATCATTGATTGACCACAAATCAATGCAATCAAGCTCATGAAAGCGGCAGGCCAGGAAGGTGTGTGATTCCATACTATAATGCTGTGTTGTGGCTCATTAATGAAGCAGACGCGTGACATAACCAGTTGGAATTAATGACACCAAACATTTGACTCTTATAAGGTGCTTCCTTGTTCCTTCAACTCTTCACTGCACTGGGACGCTGCGTTCATGATTTGAGGCATTTTGTTCAAAATGAGCCACTCCTGCAAACTTTGGAAGCCAATCTTAGCCAATGAGGATGGAATATGAAAGATGGTGGGGCAGATACGTCTTGATCACATGACTACAGTGCCGTATCCAGGGAATAATCAGCAGGGGGGCATTCATATTTCTAAGGGGGGCAGTTGATTTTTCAAGTTCACATCCATATATAGCAATTAAGCTCTCACATAGGCCTATACAATAAAACAACACAAAAGGCTTGGAGAAGGGCTACAAGTATAGGTTCCAATTATACACCAAAACAAATGATATAGCCTAATTATTGTAGCCAACAGAACAAACAAACAAACATAGCCTATATACTGTCATGTGGAAACACGATCGCATCGCACCAACAACACAATGAACACAATGAGCATCTCCACGGTGGGAGGAAAGTAGAAAAAAAAGACTATAGCCTATGCACCAACCATTAATCACCAACAAATAGTTGAGCATTTAGGCCTATAGTATCTTTTATATGTCGCCATCTCCACGGTAGGGGAATATGAGTAAAAGTTTATGCACCAACCAAAAACAACAGTGTATTTATGTCGGGAGGCAAAGGGGGGGGGGGGGGGGGGGGGATCTGCGCGTCTGTCTCCCTCCCTCCAAATGTCGGCACACGTCAAATGCTCTTTAGAGAGCGCATGCTTATTTAAGCCTTTGTTTGATTCTGTTGCGTGCTGTCTCCAGCCAGTCCCTGCCCTGAAACCATGCACTCATAAACGAGTGTTTTTTGCCATTATGAAGGCTACTTGGGAAGTTGGGTATTTGTCCCGTTTTACCTGATTCGGTGTGCCAGAACCAAGAACCTCTGGTGGAGAAGCATGCGGTGGAGGTCCGAAAGTTGAGCTGCTGCTGTGGAAGTTGCTACAGCAGCCCTCTGCCTCACTGAAATAATGCTATCCGACACTCGCGAACCCCCAGTAATGTGATCCGACGACCGCATTTCGTTGTGCATTTAGTTGTGCTCGGTGCTCGAATGACTCCCCGCAATATTAACAACAACAGGCGACATGGCGGTGGTTTCAGTATCGTCATCAGTCTACCTTTCTGAAGGCGCTGGTGGGTTTATAGAGTTTGGTGTTTAGCCTTTGAGCCAGTTCCTAATATCCATGATTCAATTTTACCGGTTTGGGTTTGTTTTCACTGTGACTGAAGTCTGAAAATATTTGAATTGACCCGCCCTGCGTGGCAAAACTGGTAATGACGTAGCTTTTGGTGCGCTGAATCAAAACGAATCCGACTAGGTGCACCGACTAGGTGCCAGTGTAGGCTACTTTTTATTATTGCATTTTTATTACTATGAATTCATTCGAAAATGTAAATTTATTATAAACACAAAGAACATGAAAATAACACATTATATATATTTTAAACCTGTAAAACATTAAATGGTGGGGTAGGGTTCTGGACTGGGGGGGCACAAAGTCTATCTGGGGGGGCAGCGCCCCCTAGTGCCCCCCCGTAGAAACGGCACTGCATGACTATAGAAATAACGTGTACCAATTGCCATGATGTTTGGACAAAATCCCTATTGACTAATTTACATTACAATTAATATGAAATATCAAAATATTGCATGATACAGCATGTCGCTGAGCTTGTAGTGCTACATTTACATAAAACTTTTTGGAAATAAGGAATTAATTGAAAAATAAATTAAAAAATATATAAAAGGTTTCTGCCCAACCGCAATGATGATTTGTTCTTTGTCTTCAATGTTGACTGTTTTCTAAACAGTATGAACATAATCGATAACAATCTTCTCTCTCAGGTCGACCTAAACGACGAGCAGCATCAGCATGGCAGGAAAAGGATGTTCCTCAATCTGATCCGTATACACGCACCGTGCAATCCAGCTCTGATAGTGATGGGGACGGTGAGACAGGCAGAGGAGGCAGGAGAACAGACTGGAGCAATCTGCAGGGCATCATCAGTGATGACGGAGACAGTGATTGACAGGCACAGCGGTTATTTGCAATTATTGACAGGCCACAGCTGTTCTTTGTGTAAAGTTCGTTTTTGGCCTAAGCAGTTGTTTTGTTCGAGGGACCAAATCCGTAGTGTACAGTATATTGGGATTGTTCTTTGGTTGATGTATTCCTTAACATTTTTCTTTGTTGACGGTATAATGGGATTCTTATTTGGTTTTTTTTTAATTTCCCTAACATTTTATTGTTGAAGGGGAGAAGCTTCTCAATTTAATGATTAATTTAATAAATAAACATTCATGTTTGTATTCAAGAAAAAGCCTAATTTTCATTTGTGAAAATCACATGGCGTATACTGCGCGTGTGTGTGTGTGTGTGTGTGTGTGTGTGTGTGTGTGTGTGTGTGTGTGCGCGCGCGTGTGTGTAGATTAGAGATATGTCATCAAATTAATTGAATAAATTAGTCTGAAGTGTTTCATATACTGTAGTGAAGAAAGACATGGAACTAGAAATGTCTAACAGAACAATGTGATGCAGACTTTTGACCTATTATGTCAGACAAAATGAGCCAGGGTTGGCCATAAGAATTGGAGGTCTTGTGAAGTTGGTCAGTCTATTTCGTTCAGAGTCTATTTCAAACAAAGTGTTTGCTGTCATATTTTGACAGTAGGAATTGCCTGTCATCATTTGACCCCCCAGTATCAGGATGTATTAGGATGTTGATGATATTCATTCATCAGCCAACACTCTCCCCTCACAGGTAGTGAGTTCTTCCTGTTCTTCCTGATGTGCTCTTCTACTGCAGATGTTTCGTCAGTCTAGTCACTAGTAGTCAGTATGGGTGTGCGCACCTGCGCATTCATAAAGTGAATGGCAGCAGATCAAGTGGCAAAGTACATTTAATATTGTTTAAAGTCGTGTAATGTAATCAAATACACCTTTTTCTGTTTGGATGTATGGGCTGTCAAGGACAGAAATTTAGTTTTTTGCCACTCAGTACTGTAGGCGTTCACTGAGCCTAACTCTGGTCCAGATGGACCAGAGTTATCATCATTACATCACCTAATCATAGCTGCATAACTTATCGATGGATGATAAGATGTGTGATTTTTATTTTGTATATGTCAAACAGTGAACTGGCATGACAATATAAATAATCAAAAAAGAGAACAGCAAAATGATGAGCATAATAATAATAATGCCCTATATAAATCTCATTAAACATGCTTGCGCTCGGTCATCATTACTTGCGCGCGTGCTAAACAAGCGAGAAAGCGGAACTAAAAGGGACAGGTTCGTGTTTTTATACGTTACACTTTTTGACGGACCAGTGCGTTTGGACAAGTTCCGACTTGTCCGTCCGTTATCAGGTTAGTAGTAACCATAATAATGACTTCAGTGAGTGAGCTTGTTGAGAGTTTTTGTCAGATTTGTGATAGCGTTCGTGTTATTGTCTGCGTGTTTCGTGTTGCTGTTGTATCTGAAATGGATTTTTGAGGATTGATTGTCGCATTTCTCTGCTGCCTGCAAGGTCATGTAATTTAAATTGGCCTGTGATGCTGGATGCATTATTATTACTGTAAAGTGTAAACTTTGTAAATATAACTCTCTCTATGGTCCAGCATTGATATAACATGTGACTCCCATAGGGGACTAAGGGGAGCCTTTTGTCAATAACAAAATATATCAGTAAAACTTGGACCCAAAGCTGTTCCCCAGCAAAGATTAAGGGAATCATATTTTGTTTGTTTTGTTTTCCCCAAATTAAAGACAATTCACTGACAAATGCATGTCAAAATGTAGTTCTTGGAACAAAGTAATCAATGGGAATTGGGTATGCTACAGTTATGTCATATCATTTTCATCGTGATCAGAAAATATGTAGTACTGTTGTTCCACAATATCAGTGTGAATTGTAAATGTTGTATGGGCATGATGCCTGCATGGCTCAGCCAGTTATTATGGCAAAAATAAAATATTTTATGGGCCAACATAGTTTCCCCAATAATACACAAATCAGTCACTTTTGATCACGGATGTAATTTATTTATAAATGTAATTATTCATTTTGCATAGGTAGGAATGGAAGATGGCAACTCAGATGAACTTATTTCAGAGTTCAAGGATCGGAGTCTTGGAGTTTGGGGTCTTGCCCAGATATCTGCTGCCACTGGGCTCGGTATCTATGCTGTATGGGCGGGAATCCTCCAACCAGGTTTCCGGAGGGTTCCCCTGAGGCTACAGGTACGCTATGGAATAAAGTGATTCTCAATGTGGGGTCTTTGAGAGAGGTCCAGAGTGTCCTCGGCAAAATAAGTTCTTATAGCATCTAAATCATGTTAAACACTTTAAACATTTTTAAAACATTTGATTTTTTGGGGGGGAAACACTGCTCTATGTTACCAAATTAAAATGCCATTCCAGGTCCCATATATTCCTGCCAGCAAGGCCCAAGTGCAGAATGTAATGACACTGCTGAGAGGCCGACAGGGAACTCTTGTGGATTTGGGCTCAGGTGATGGCCGCATCGTAAGTATTAACTGGATGTTGTTGTTTTTTCCACATCGTGATTCTTGTAGCACTCAATGTTTCCCTGGAAGGATAATTATGACCATCAAAGTGGTTGGAGGTTAGCTCAGTGATACAATGAAACAGAAGAACACAATTGGGGCTGAAAATGTGGTATTAAAGGCAAAGCTACACTATGTAACGTTCTTTGTGATTAAAATGTCATCTGTATGGTAGAGTATGTTAATACAATAACTAACAACTGCGTGGCAGTATTTGGTCTTTGTGCTCTTCTATTGAGAAATGTACTAGTGGTCTGGTAGTACCACTACTCGTTGACAAGTGGTGTTGCCCAAAAAGCTCAAAAGTCAATATAAACTCTGAGCAATATAAATATATATATATATTGATCCATCAAGTCATCATGACCTGATGAAGATCAAATAGATCGAAACGTTGTCAGTATTTCAATAAAGACCGGCTTTCTTATACCTGTGGTGTGCGGGCTCCATCCAATACCTACTGAAGTTTATTTAGTCCAGCACCCAGCCTGTCGATGTGCGTATTCTACGTCCGCTCTAGTGACCATGCTAGTTTGAAATGGTTTATTTGGCAGTTAATAGAGCTGTAGCACTGTAGAATGAATGAATCTTTATTTTCGTGTCTTGTTGTTACGACCCATCCCTTACGGGATTATAAGACACCAAAATAAACAATATCACATTCACTTCCCACACAGAAGCTACAGAAAAATATTGGTTAAAACAAAAGCAGAACAGAGATAAAGAATACATCACATTATGTTTTCTTTGTCCCTATGTCCCAAGCTTTCTCTATATATTCTGCAATCTTATGTTCAAAAATCCATCTGAGTATGACAATTAATAATAATCATTTTGTATATTATGGCACCCATCTTGCTTTTCACTTTTCAGTGAGTTTTCTTTCCTTCTCAATCTCTGTTTTGATCTCAGCTGCGATTATTACAAACCATGTAGGGAATGACAATGTTGGACTTTTATTTGTGTTAATTTTTATTAAAGGTTCTGGAAGCTCATCGCCAGGGCTTTAGTCCTGCTGTTGGCTATGAGCTCAACCCCTGGCTCTTACGGCTGGCTCGCTTTCATGCATGGAGAGCAGGATACAACGGAAAGGTTTCGTACCGACGAGAAGATCTCTGGAAGGTTTGAACTATCATTATAATATATCACAGTTTTTACACATACAGACACTACATTGAAAGAATCTTTGCTTACTATTGTTTTAGTGATATACATTGAAGACCTATTTTATACTTTGACATATAACAGCATCACATAGCTAAACTCATATTGTGAATCAACACATTGAGGTTATCGATCTGCTTGCTTTTTTACACCTAAAAAGACATGCCTGGTTGAAAATGGTTAAAATAACATGTTTTTGTAAACCGATTTTATTACAGGTCAGCTTAAGGGACTGTAAGAACGTTACAGTGTTTTTGGCTCCCAGTGTGGTGAGTAGCATAAAGTATAGAAGCCAATTATGAACTGTTGTGTTTTTACTTACTAGCTCTGGATATGTTTTGGAGGGTGAAAAAGACAACTTGAGTAAAGGGCATCTCATATCTGCGATCTTGGCGCTGTCTTTTATTGGGCTTAAGGGAATGAAATTGCAAGCGTTTTGATTGATTGATTGATTACTTTATTAGACAGAAATGTAAACAGCACACCACAGAGTACAGTCAAACACTAATTCTATAAGGATATTTTGGTCTTGTTTCCATTCAGGTCCTGGGTATTCAATTCATAATCATGACATGACCGGTAGAGAGCCATTGAAATATCACATAGTGGGTAAAATGCGTTTGTGTTTGTATTTTAGCTATCATTACTGCAAGAGAAGTTGCTGACTGAGCTACCTGATGATGCGCAAGTGGTTGCTGGTCGTTTCCCCTTCCCCGATTGGACACCTTGCAGGACTGAGGGCCATGGTGTGGACAGAGCCTGGGTTTATAGCATGCAGACCCTACGACAACACACCAGCAAACAGAACACAGTTTATTGCACAGATGAGGACAAGTCTATTCCAGCTGGTCAGTAACTTTGGCAAGAAACCTGGACAGTGAAAAGTGTACTAGGCTACTAGCAGTGCTATAATTGGAATGGATATTGATTTCAATATGTCAAACAGTAAATCGACAGCTGGCCAGACTGGAAGCACAAAATGTTAGATAACAGTCAGCAAACGCACCTGCAGGTCTGTCTGTCAATATCATAAGCTGCCACATGTGGAATGGAATGGACACACTTAAAGGAAGAATAGCGTGTATTTTATTTTACTCCTTTTTTATGTCCACACCTGAGGCATTTACTTGGTGGTTGTGAATAATTTAAGAGCATGTGGTTTTACGGTCCACAAGATGCCATTCTTGATTTTGTGAGCATGTGTAAGCAGAAGATACAAATACTGTAAATAAAATGACAATGAATCAGATAACCCAAGTTTTGTGGAGGGGGACAGTGAAATTCTATTGTTTAATACTTTTTATAGATGTTTTATGGGAGGCGCACTCTTTCTGGCTCACTTTAGTTAAATATCACTTTAGTTAAAATAACGTACCGAGACTAGGGAATAGGGATGGCGATGATTTACGATTCTGTCTCCATCGGGACATGACTTGGACGGCGGCGAGTCTGTTGAAGCTGACTTCGCAACGCTCAGCACGGTGACTCGCTCGGTGGTGCCTCTTGTGGCTCAAGTCACCTTCAGCCTCCTTGGGTGAAAACGAGTGCACCTTTTTCAATCTGACTGGTTTTCTAATCATATATATATTTAACTATGTGTGAACGAATATAAATGGCTCTCATTTGAGGTTATTAATAATCTTGGCAAATAGTAAGTATGTGACACTTGTGATGTGAAGCATTTACGTTTCCTCTGGTTTCCTCCTTGGCTGCGAGTGCTAAGCATGGAGTGACAGTGAAATGTTTCATTGGTTATTTAATAGATTGATATGTGTTTACTGCTCTTAAACCTCTGAAGTCAATGCCATTATTTCCTATTTTTTCGGCCTGCCTGGTATTCTTGATATATAGGAAATGTCAACAACCTGTGTTCAGAATTTGCATTGATGTCACATGAATGTACTATAGTGATATGAAGATGACAAAAGGGGGCAAAAAGTAAATTGAATGTCAATGATCTTTATTGAAATCACACAATGTTTGAGTTTGAAAATTGTTCTAAGTCGTGGGAACCTTTTTTTTTAATACAAAGAAGTCCAGGCACTTTCTGTAGCACACGATTAGTCACGTACGATAATTAGACAAATCAACACCTCCCATGAACTTGCTGTATTCAAACGCAGGTCCAGAATGTGTTTCTTGGTCCAGCCTCCATCCTGAGTTCTCATTCCCCTTTCCACAGTTTGTATGCTGGGCCTGGGGTGGATTGTCGCTGCAGCGAAAAGTGAAGAGAAGCAAGTTTCAATGTCTTCATCAGTATGGCAAACCCACAGATGTTATAGTTAATTTCCAAAGTGATCAAATTATTTTGTGCAATGAAATGGTCAGCTGCTAGATAATGATAAAAATCACACCTGTGTGAACTGAGTGGTGCAACTCCCCTCTCCCCCGGCATCTCTCTCTCTGTAATTAGCAGGCAACACTATCTCTGTTTCTGGCACAACAGCGCCACTTTTCCCCCTACTGGTACTCTAAACATAGTTACATAGGTTAGGACGGACATTGCTTGGAGTGGTTGCACCACTCAAAAAGGTGAGTATGTGAATACCAATATTCTAGGACAAGCGGGTCAAAAGTTACATTTTGATCCGCATCAAAATGTAGAAACTGAACCTGAGTAACATACCTGTAGAGATGGCCCCTCCTGGATTAGGCAAATTGTCCAAATGGCAATTTTGGGGGCAACCAAGCCCCAAGGTTTTTTTTTAATTTCAAATAAACTATGGACAGTACAGAAACCTGCCAGTAGCCTACCAAATGGCAATCGATAAGGATTCCAAACTACAGTAGCCTAATGAAACTACAGTCTTTCTCTTGGAAAGTTACATGCTGAAATAGAAGTGACTGTTTAAAGAAAACATATAAAGCATAGCATCTTGTTTGAAATGTCCAAACCGACCAACTGTCTAAATTCCAATGAAGATTAAGTTGAAAATGGGTGAAGTCAAGTGAAGTGGTCCACTAAGCAAAAAATAACGTAGGCCTACTACAATATGAACACATTCATTCATCACATAATATGTAACTATTACTAATATCTCATAGAATACATTTTTGTTTTATTTAAATATCTCAGTGTAGGCTAGAGAGTGAGACTAGTGTGTAGAGGTCTATACCCAACATGGCAATTGGCAAGTGGAAGGAGAGAGTACTGTGGGTGGGGGTTTCTTTTAATTTGTGTCGTAAAAGAGGAAGTTGTGACGCAAAGTCGCAGGCGCTCCGTCAAGCCAGCAAATATAATATTTCCTGGTTACGAGCTAGCGCAAATAAGGTTTTCAGAATAAGACATCGTAATGGTTTTTAAAGGTCATGCTTTTTTTTTAAGCATTTATGCTATGTCTTTTAAATGGCCTATACTAGACTAAAGTAATTAGTTTATATGTGCCCTAAAAGGTTGTTACCGTTTTCAATTAGCTATTAATCCCCATTAAACTGGCATTTTATAGTTAATCTCACCTATTTAGTATAACAATACTGTATGTATGCCATTAAATAATATAGGCTGACGTTTTAATTTTATTTTATTACATTGTTAATGTTAATGTATCTATCTATTTAATTTGAACAATTTAGAAATATTGTCTAAATCATAATTAGCTTTTGTGACATTTTAACCTAGTTAAATCTATCTAGTATAAGAGTGTGTGTGTGTGTGTGTGTGTGTGTGTGTGTGTGTGTGTGTGTGTGTGTACTTTAACAATAGGGCTGAGCCCGATTGGCAGGGCGTTTGCGGGCTGGGTCTTGGCTGGGGGCTACACATAGAACCGTTTTTTGTCAATCGTCCAGTTTGAAAATGGCATTTTTTTTTACCTCTGACTGCACTGGGATTGCCAATTTTTGACACCTCTGCTGCTTAGCAGAGAGTGTGGTGTTGTAGACTAGGAAGTCTCTCCGAACGCGTGCATATGTCAGACCGGTTGAAACAGAACCGAATTTTGTCCAGCGTCCACTATAGTCTGAAAATGGCTAATTTTTTACCTCTAAAAGTGAACAGCATTTAGTTTAGTTAGTTTTAATTCGTTTTACTGGTGTTATTATTATTATTTTTTACAAAGAAACATAATGTGTGTTCTGTGTAGACTAAGAGCATCGTTTAAATGCTTAATTTATAGTTTTAATTTGCAAAATAACAGTTTTTCAATGGATTCAGTTTACTCTAGACTAGAGCGTGATTTGGAATTCCACCAAAGCTTCAGGATCCCAGAGCCATCTAATAGAAGAGTTGCGATATTGAGGGGGCAGGAAACAGCACGGTCACGTGGTTCATGTACTCGTGCGAGCCCATAGAGTTAGACTCCAATGCATTCCGTAAAGTTTACACCGTAAACTTCCGGTTGTCCCTATTTGAAGCCTTCAAATAGGGACAATCCAATAGAAGTCTATGTAGAAGAGCCGCCATTGGACTGGCCCCTTAGTATAAGGGTCGATTCATACTCCTATTTTAGAGCCGAATAAAGTCGGTTCGGCGCTGTAGAGCCTACAATGTGTCGTCATTTGAGGTTCGGGGGGGCGGGTACCGTCCTAAAGTCGGCTCTTCGGTGCTACTGAAAATTTCTGACGAGCCGAAATCATTTCGGCACTACAGCGCCGAAACAGCGGTAAAATAGGAGTATATGAATCGGCCCTAAGACTGGCCCCATGAAGTGAACGCAGTTTGCGTAAGTCTGTCTATACTCTATGGCTCTGCAGGATCCAGGACCAGCCTTAATTAAAGGAGAATTCCATGCTAGAAGGCTTTCTTACCTTTCTTTGTAGTTGTTACGTCCCCACCAGGTGTTTTTTTGTGTGCAAAAACTCCTTATTGGATATTTCCCCTACCATAAGCCCTCAATGTATTGCATTGGATTGAATGGGAATTGAATGGGGCTATGGGGTGTTGTGCTAATTCGCTTATTTCCATTGAAATAAGTAGTAAAGTGTGCTCAGCTGCTTGGGATATTATTTACATTATGAAGAGAGGATATACAAAAAAAAATATGTATACCCCATGGCCCCATTCAATTCCCATTCAATTAATTTAGGGCTTATGGTAGGGGAAATAGCCAATAAGGAGGTTTTGCACAAAATAACACCTGGACCTCTTTGGTGAGGGCGTAACAACTACAAATAAAGGTAAGAAAGCCTTCTAGCATGGAATTCTCCTTTAAGTTGCTGTGTGTCTGATTGGCTCCTGGGCAGGCATAGTTTTACTGGGGTTAGGGTTGGGTTTAGGCATAGCTTTACTGATGTTAGGTAGGGTTAGGCATAGTTGCTCTTATTTTGAAGAGATCGTCCACCGGAAGTCTTATATTTTCTAGCTAGGGCTCCGTCTAATGAGCTAATTTAGAACTTCCTGTCTGAGAGCTAGCTAATTTAAGACATCCGGTTGCCTTCAGAATAAGATAAGGTTATTTAATTCGTTAATTAAATAATTATTACATTACATTATTAGTATTATTATTACATTACAGTTATTGTAAAGACACACATTATGTTTCTGTGTAAAAATAAGTAATTAAATAACATAAAAAAGTTATCTAAATGGATAAATGCTATTCACTGGAGTGCATGGACTTTATAAAGTGGACACTGGACAAAAGACGGCTCCGCGAGGCAACTATCTGGACATACCCACGCGTTCGGGAAGATGTCCTCTACCACCCCACAGTCTCCGTTAAGCGGGAGAGGTGTAAAATTCACAGCAGCAGAGCTTCTACTGGGGTCAATGCAAAAAAATGTACCGTTTCCGGACCCAGAATGGACACTGGACAAAGAGGCCTCCGCGAGGCAACTATCTGGACATACCCACGCGTCCGGGGAGATGTCCTCTACCACACCCCACTCTCCGCTAAGCGGGAGAGGTGTAAAATTCACAGCAGCAGACCTTCTATTGGGGTCAACACTCAAAAAAGTGCCGTTTCCAGACCCAGAATGGACACTGGACAAAGAGGCCTCCGCGAGGCAACTATCTGGACATACCCACGCGTCCGGGGAGATGTCCTCTACCACACCCCACTCTCCGCTAAGCGGGAGAGGTGTAAAATTCAGAGCAGCAGACCTTCTATTGGGGTCAACACTCAAAAAAGTGCCGTTTCCAGACCCGGAATGGACACTGGACAAAGAGGCCTCCGCGAGGCAACTATCTGGACATACCCACGCGTCCGGGGAGATGTCCTCTACCACCCCACAGTCTCCGCTAAGCGGGAGAGGTGTAAAATTCAGAGCAGCAGACCTTCTATTGGGGTCAATGCAAAAAAATGTACCGTTTCCGGACCCAGAATGGACACTGGACAAAAGACGGCTCCGCGAGGCAACTATCTGGACATACCCACGCGTTCGGGGAGATGTCCTCTACCACCCCACAGTCTCCGCTAAGCGGGAGAGGTGTAAAATTCACAGCTGGAGCCTTTCTACTGGGGTCAATGCAAAAAAATGTACCGTTTCCGGACCCAGAATGGACACTGGACAAAAGACGGCTCCGCGAGGCAACTATCTGGACATACCCACATGTTCAGGGAGATGTCCTGTACCACACCCCAGTCTCCGCTAAGCGGGAGAGGTGTAAAATTCACAGCTGGAGCCCTTCTACTGGGGTCAATGCAAAAAAAATACCGTTTCCGGACCCAGAATGGACACTGGACAAAAGACGGCTCCGCGAGGCAACTATCTGGACATACCCACATGTTCAGGGAGATGTCCTGTACCACACCCCAGTCTCCGCTAAGCGGGAGAGGTGTAAAATTCACAGCTGGAGCCCTTCTACTGGGGTCAATGCAAAAAAATTACCGTTTCCGGACCCAGAATGGACACTGGACAAAAGACGGCTCCGCGAGGCAACTATCTGGACATACCCACATGTTCAGGGAGATGTCCTGTACCACACCCCAGTCTCCGCTAAGCGGGAGAGGTGTAAAATTCACAGCTGGAGCCCTTCTACTGGGGTCAATGCAAAAAAATTACCGTTTCCGGACCCAGAATGGACACTGGACAAAAGACGGCTCCGCGAGGCAACTATCTGGACATACCCACGTGTTCAGGGAGATGTCCTGTACCACTAATACTACTAATGAATGGGTCATGCCAAGTAAAAGGGCTGTCTATTGCATTTGCCAAGCGCCAAATGACCGAAATAAAGCTATGATTGCATGTGACCTCTGTGGAGCCTGGTTTCATATGGACTGTCTGGGAGTTTCACCTAGTCGAGACTCAATTATGCGTGTTTATCCACTACTTGCAATCTTGAGCCATTGACACAGGGGATTTTATATACTGAAAAGAATAGCAGTGTTCATGTGCAGCCTATAAAGCCTGAAAAGAATAGCAGTGTTCATGTGCAGGAAGACAGCACTAGTGTAGATGAATCACATTTAAATCAAACCAACAGTGTTCATGTGCAGCCTATAAAGCCTGAAAAGAATAGCAGTGTTCATGTGCAGGAAGACAGCACTAGTGTAGATGAATCACATTTAAATCAAACCAACAGTGTTCATGTGCAGCCTATAAAGCCTGAAAAGAATAGCAGTGTTCATGTGCAGGAAGACAGCACTAGTGTAGATGAATCACATTTAAATCAAACCAGCAGTGTTCATGTGCCTATAAAGCCAGTTGTTGTGCACCACGCATTTCATGAGAGCACTGTACATAATCATTCTGTACAGACTCTGAGTCTAGATGCTGTAGAAATAGATCACTCGTATAGCACTGTACAGAATCAGTCTGTACAGACTCTGAGTCTAGATGCTGTAGAAATAGATCACTCGTATAGCACTGTACAGACTCTGAGTCTAGATGCTGTAGAAATAGATCACTCGTATAGCACTGTACAGACTGAGTCTAGATGCTGTAGAAATAGATCACTCGTATAGCACTGTACATCAGTCTGTACAGACTCTGAGTCTAGATGATGGTACTGTTCAGAGTGTCATGGGACTATCTAGTGCTACATTAGGACCCTTCAAACACAGTGCCATTGAACCTACTACCTTTACTTTGAAGTCTTCAGAATGGGACACTGTAAACTCCTTAAGAGTCAAAGGAAATAAATATTTGAAGATGTATGAATGGCAAGAGCTGTTTGCCAGCAAAGTCAAGGAATCGAATCCATATACTGTATAATCCGTTTTGTTAATCACTACTTTTCTACCGCTGTCGTTAGAAAATCAAGCAAGCCATGTCTGACAATCATTGGCGCCTGTCGGCATACTTCATGTGAGATGACCTTTAAAATACATCTCTATTCATTCGAAGACGGCATATTTCATATAGCTTACACTGGCAACATACATCACACAAAGGACAAATTGAGAGGTAGATATATTAGAAGCACAGAGCGTGCAAACTTGGGTAGAAAAATGAAGAACCGATTTGCACATAATGTTTACATTGAGGCAGTGAACAATGCAGACCCAAGGTCTTTAATAGCTGGAAATCGTAGTGGAGTTGGCAAAGACACTTCTTTGTACAGGCAGGTCAAATATGAACAGCGGAAACTAGGATGGAAGGATAACAGTGAGATCAAAGCTTTGATGGACCTTAAAAAAGAATGGGAGGATAAAGACACAGACAGTGTTGTTGTAAAAGGATTCATTCAAGTTATTAAAGTTAGTCCCCTTAAGGTTATATGTTTTAGTGAAGCAGGAGTGAAACTGTGGCACAATGCGACCGCACAATGTGCCGCGTCATGGGATGCCACAGGGGGGATCATTAAGACTAAACTAACAGAGACAGTGTTGCCAACTCTCCAGTGACGGAAGTAGCTAGTGGCTCCTCGAAAAGTCGCTAAAAGTCGCCAGGGGTGGGATATGCGCGCGCGTAGCGCGCGCCGCCCCTAGCGACTTTTTTGCGTCCCTAGCGACTTTTAGGCGCCCCTAGCAACGAAAATATGTAGCCAGCCCAGAAAAACATTTGTCATTTATGTGCACTTAGTTTGTATCATCTCTTCATTTGATAACACATCGTTTAAACTCATTGTAATACCTCAATTACCTCAATTCAACTAATGTTTAGAACGCTATTTTGTTCCGATCCATACAGGAATTAGAAGGTTAATACTTTATGCATCCGAGTGTGTATTTTATTTTTACTAGCAGACTAAACTGAGCTGCCAGTGCACTGCTTCCTCCTTTCTTGCTCTGTCGAGCTCGAGGGGCGCGTTCGGAAATACCGCACCGGAGCGCACTCGCCTAGGCAGAGCAAGAAAGGAGGAAGCACTGGTAGACAGTCTGTGCAGTGTGCACATAACCGAGCCGAGGAAGCCACTGAGCCTGCTGTGACCTGTGAGCCAGACCAGACGCGCCGACCACTTTTAGTTTTGCCAATTTCGCGGATTTGAGGCTGAGAAAAAAAAAAAAAAAGATTTTATCTCTGGCGCATATCTGGCGCCTGTCAACACGATTTGTCCCCAATTCACCAGGGGAAAAAAGCTAGATTTCTCGCCAGAAGCTTTTCACTAATTCAGTCGCTAGGGGGGTCTGGAAAGAAGCTAAATATGACGACAAATCCGCTAAGTTGGCAACACTGAACAGAGAAAAGGATTTTGTATTATGAAATTATAGTAAGTTCATTTAATTCATCAACTCCTGTTGCATTCATGATCTCTGAAGAACATACTCAATCGGCTATAGAGGAACTACTCACACAATTGAGATGCAAAGAGAAGGAGATATTTGGTACAAACACATGTAACACCGATTCAGATTAATAGTGACAGGTCCATAGTGCTTTTAAAAGCCAGTATGCGTATCTTCAATCAAGATAGCATGAGTATGTACTTGTTACGCTGCTGGAGAATAGTGGTAGGAAAGGCAGATAACAAAGATTTAGATTTCTGTACCATAAGGGCATGTAAAAGTCATTTGATGAAACAGGCAAGTCACATTTGCAAACAACAATACATACACAGAGATAAGAGGTATAATTTGGCTATGTACATCTTCAGCACTTTAGTTAATGCCAAAACACTACAACAAACAAGTACAATAGTACAAGCTGCTTGTATTGTACTTGGTAGTAAAAGGAACTCTAGCGTGGTGCAAGCCAGTATTGACACCATCATGTCTGAGACACAGAAACTAGCGCCACAGAAAGAAATTGTTGATACAAAGCATGATCGACAAGACAGTCCTTATGACACTGTGATTGATCATGATTTCTTTGGTGATTTTGAGGATGTCAGTGAAAGTACATCTCCCTTCAAAAAACATTTTGAAACAGTAAGGACTGAAGCCAATAAAGCAATGAAAACCACCAATGACACAGGTGAAAATACCTACCATGGGGAACTGATTTTAAACAAGCTGTTCAAGATGCTGTCAACTATTCCAATATGGTCAGATCTCCTCTCAGGTGATTTGCAGAGATTCTCTGGAGCCTATGCTGATTGCAAAACAATCTGTGGTGTCACTCAACAACTAGTGAATAGCATCCCAGACTTGGCCGTAGGAATGCACAATGACCCATTAGATTTTATACACAAACTAGTAGATTGGTTGAGTATGTGTGGTGTCCACACAGTTGTTCAAGCAAAACATACAGACATCTGTACATTCTGTGCCTGGACAGTTGAAAGCAATTCTTCTATTACTAATATTTTTGCATTACCGCTGCCACAGAAAAAAGAGTCCCTCAATTCTCTTTTCGAACACTCAATCATGGAAGGTGTAAGTCCAGACAAATGTACAACATGTGGTTATGATATGAAGCGACAAATATGTTGGAATGACTCTCCCGATTTCATTACTCTTTCTCTGTCGCGTGTTACTGATCGTGGGGCGGTGAGCCGCAAGCATGTACAACCATCTGGTGTAATCGAAATTCCTATTTGTGACGGCGGTAAAATTAAGTATAAGTTGGCCTCAATCATTTGTCATATAGGCTCTATGGCCAAAACTGGACACTTTTGGGCAGACTTGATTTATGACAATGTTGTAATTAAAGCAAATGACACAATGATAGAAATCTTACCAGCAGCAAATGCTGTGCGAGAGTCAAAAGTAAATGGGTGCTTATATTTCTATGTGAAATGTGGTGATGCTGGCATCACAATAGACAAGGATAATAACAGAACAATAACAGGGGACAATTTGGAAGAAGATGATGATGATGTGGTTTTATGCAATGAAAGTCTAAATGACAATATGTGTGAAGCCATACCATTACCAATTCTAACATTTCTACAACAGACATCTGCTTTCAAAAAATGTCACACACGGCTGGAAGAAGCAGCAGCGCAGGACTCAACATTTAGACGGAAACTTGATAAATTCAATCTAGCCAACACATCAGTGTCATTAATGTCAAGATGGCTTGGAGTAGTACAGGACAGGACAACAGAACAGGAATGTATAAACACATCACTGTAAAAATAACCTATTAGTGTTAATGGCCCATCTAACATTACCATTGTCATTCATGCAGACATTAGTGTTCAAACACCAGTAATTACCAAAATAATTAGTATTACTTTGAAATTGCATGCAGAGCCATTTTGAGCATTGACCCCAGTAGAAGGGCTCCAGCTGTTTAGTTTTAGTTTTAGTTTAGTTTATTTCGCACAATAAAAACAGTACAAAAAGGTAACATCAATAAAAGAAGTGTGTGCAGGTGAGAAAAGAAACACAGGGAGGGCTTATAAGTGGTTCTCACACGTGGGTATGTCCAGATAGTTGCCTCGCGGAGCCGTCTTTTGTCCAGTGTCCATTCTGGGTCCGGAAACGGTACATTTTTTTGCATTGACCACAGTAGAAGCTCTGCTGCTGTGAATTTTACACCTCTCCCGCTTAGCGGAGACTGGGGTGTGGTACAGGACATCTCCCTGAACACGTGGGTATGTCCAGATAGTTGCCTCGCGGAGCCGTCTTTTGTCCAGTGTCCATTCTGGGTCCGGAAACGGTACATTTTTTTGCATTGACCACAGTAGAAGCTCTGCTGCTGTGAATTTTACACCTCTCCCGCTTAGCGGAGACTGGGGTGTGGTACAGGACATCTCCCTGAACACGTGGGTATGTCCAGATAGTTGCCTCGCGGAGCCGTCTTTTGTCCAGTGTCCATTCTGGGTCCGGAAACGGTACATTTTTTTGCATTGACCACAGTAGAAGCTCTGCTGCTGTGAATTTTACACCTCTCCCGCTTAGCGGAGACTGGGGTGTGGTACAGGACATCTCCCTGAACACGTGGGTATGTCCAGATAGTTGCCTCGCGGAGCCGTCTTTTGTCCAGTGTCCATTCTGGGTCCGGAAACGGTACATTCTTTTGCATTGACCACAGTAGAAGTTCTGCTGCTGTGAATTTTACACCTCTCCCGCTTAGCGGAGACTGGGGTGTGGTACAGGACATCTCCCTGAACACGTGGGTATGTCCAGATAGTTGCCTCGCGGAGCCGTCTTTTGTCCAGTGTCCATTCTGGGTCCGGAAACGGTAATTTTTTTGCATTGACCCCAGTAGAAGGGCTCCAGCTGTGAATTTTACACCTCTCCCGCTTAGCGGAGACTGGGGTGTGGTACAGGACATCTCCCTGAACACGTGGGTATGTCCAGATAGTTGCCTCGCGGAGCCGTCTTTTGTCCAGTGTCCATTCTGGGTCCGGAAACGGTAATTTTTTTGCATTGACCCCAGTAGAAGGGCTCCAGCTGTGAATTTTACACCTCTCCCGCTTAGCGGAGACTGGGGTGTGGTACAGGACATCTCCCTGAACACGTGGGTATGTCCAGATAGTTGCCTCGCGGAGCCGTCTTTTGTCCAGTGTCCATTCTGGGTCCGGAAACGGTACATTTTTTTGCATTGACCACAGTAGAAGCTCTGCTGCTGTGAATTTTACACCTCTCCCGCTTAGCGGAGACTGGGGTGTGGTACAGGACATCTCCCTGAACACGTGGGTATGTCCAGATAGTTGCCTCGCGGAGCCGTCTTTTGTCCAGTGTCCATTCTGGGTCCGGAAACGGTACATTTTTTTGCATTGACCACAGTAGAAGCTCTGCTGCTGTGAATTTTACACCTCTCCCGCTTAGCGGAGACTGGGGTGTGGTACAGGACATCTCCCTGAACACGTGGGTATGTCCAGATAGTTGCCTCGCGGAGCCGTCTTTTGTCCAGTGTCCATTCTGGGTCCGGAAACGGTACATTTTTTTGCATTGACCACAGTAGAAGTTCTGCTGCTGTGAATTTTACACCTCTCCCGCTTAGCGGAGACTGGGGTGTGGTACAGGACATCTCCCTGAACACGTGGGTATGTCCAGATAGTTGCCTCGCGGAGCCGTCTTTTGTCCAGTGTCCATTCTGGGTCCGGAAACGGTACATTTTTTTGCATTGACCACAGTAGAAGCTCTGCTGCTGTGAATTTTACACCTCTCCCGCTTAGCGGAGACTGGGGTGTGGTACAGGACATCTCCCTGAACACGTGGGTATGTCCAGATAGTTGCCTCGCGGAGCCGTCTTTTGTCCAGTGTCCATTCTGGGTCCGGAAACGGTAATTTTTTTTGCATTGACCCCAGTAGAAGGGCTCCAGCTGTGAATTTTACACCTCTCCCGCTTAGCGGAGACTGGGGTGTGGTACAGGACATCTCCCTGAACACGTGGGTATGTCCAGATAGTTGCCTCGCGGAGCCGTCTTTTGTCCAGTGTCCATTCTGGGTCCGGAAACGGTACATTTTTTTGCATTGACCACAGTAGAAGCTCTGCTGCTGTGAATTTTACACCTCTCCCGCTTAGCGGAGACTGGGGTGTGGTACAGGACATCTCCCTGAACACGTGGGTATGTCCAGATAGTTGCCTCGCGGAGCCGTCTTTTGTCCAGTGTCCATTCTGGGTCCGGAAACGGTACATTTTTTTGCATTGACCACAGTAGAAGCTCTGCTGCTGTGAATTTTACACCTCTCCCGCTTAGCGGAGACTGGGGTGTGGTACAGGACATCTCCCTGAACACGTGGGTATGTCCAGATAGTTGCCTCGCGGAGCCGTCTTTTGTCCAGTGTCCATTCTGGGTCCGGAAACGGTACATTTTTTTGCATTGACCACAGTAGAAGTTCTGCTGCTGTGAATTTTACACCTCTCCCGCTTAGCGGAGACTGGGGTGTGGTACAGGACATCTCCCTGAACACGTGGGTATGTCCAGATAGTTGCCTCGCGGAGCCGTCTTTTGTCCAGTGTCCATTCTGGGTCCGGAAACGGTACATTTTTTTGCATTGACCACAGTAGAAGCTCTGCTGCTGTGAATTTTACACCTCTCCCGCTTAGCGGAGACTGGGGTGTGGTACAGGACATCTCCCTGAACACGTGGGTATGTCCAGATAGTTGCCTCGCGGAGCCGTCTTTTGTCCAGTGTCCATTCTGGGTCCGGAAACGGTAATTTTTTTTGCATTGACCACAGTAGAAGCTCTGCTGCTGTGAATTTTACACCTCTCCCGCTTAGCGGAGACTGGGGTGTGGTACAGGACATCTCCCTGAACACGTGGGTATGTCCAGATAGTTGCCTCGCGGAGCCGTCTTTTGTCCAGTGTCCATTCTGGGTCCGGAAACGGTACATTTTTTTGCATTGACCACAGTAGAAGCTCTGCTGCTGTGAATTTTACACCTCTCCCGCTTAGCGGCGACTGTGGGGTGGTAGAGGACATCTCCCCGGACGCGTGGGTATGTCCAGATAGTTGCCTCGCGGAGCCGTCTTTTGTCCAGTGTCCATTCTGGGTCCGGAAACGGTAATTTTTTTGCATTGACCCCAGTAGAAGCTCTGCTGCTGTGAATTTTACACCTCTCCCGCTTAGCGGAGACTGTAGGGTGGTAGAGGACATCTCCCCGGACGCGTGGGTATGTCCAGATAGTTGCCTCGCGGAGGCCTCTTTGTCCAGTGTCCATTCTGGGTCCGGAAACGGTACATTTTTTTGCATTGACCCCAGTAGAAGCTCTGCTGCTGTGAATTTTACACCTCTCCCGCTTAGCGGAGAGTGGGGTGTGGTAGAGGACATCTCCCCGGACGCGTGGGTATGTCCAGATAGTTGCCTCGCGGAGCCGTCTTTTGTCCAGTGTCCACTTTATGAAGTCCATGCACTCCAGTGAATAGCATTTATCCATTTAGATAACTTTATTATTATTATTATTATTATTTAATTACTTGTTTTTACACAGAAACATAATGTGTGTCTTATAGCATCATTTAAATGCTTAATTTGTAGTTTTAATGTGCAAATTAAACTTTTTTTCAATACTCTAGAGGTACTCTTATTTTGAAGAGATCGTCCACCGGAAGCCTTAAATTAGCTCACTAGATTAGCTCACTAGACAGTGCCCTAATATTTTTGCTGCCTAAACAAAACACTGTCTATCTTGCAACGAGCAACAGTGACTACATCACCACTGCAGCCGCCCTGGAGCAGTGAGAAAACAGTAATAACAACAAGCGCGTATAATTAACATAGTTCTATACTTAATATATATATAGTTCTATAAGTTAAAGTGTGACACACACCACGGTAGTTCTGTTCACAGTGGCATTATCATCGCATCGGCTGCTGATGTTGATGTGAACGACAGGAAGAGCAGCGGAGGGGCTAACTAACTAACGTCGTTGCCTCTGACAGTCGGCTAACGTCCATCGACCTAAGCTAACCCGTCCGTGTCCTGCCGTGCTAACGGTAACAGTGACGTTACGGTCACGTTAAGTAGCAGTTCGGTCGTCGGTGCACCGCAGCTTCAGCTGCTGCCTGCTGCACATTATTATTCACTCCCCGAAGCTGAAGCTGCTTATTGCTCGTCTTAACATTTCCAATAATAATAATAACGGGGTAGCAAGGGTACGTGCCTCGCCATTGCGGCGATGCCACACTGCCATTTCCAGACAACTGGCGTTAAGTTATTTTAATGATTGACGCTGACGGGTCGCTAATGAAACGTAATGTTAGCTTAATGTTGTAATCTGTGGTAACGCTCTAGATAGCATGAATCTCTGGTACGTTAGCCAGCAACACCGTAGCTAGCCATTGGTGCTGCTAGCTAGGTTGCTAACCGCCTGGTGCTGCTCACATTTCCAGAAGAATTGGCGACATAGCGACGTCTGAGCTAAACATGGTAAGTTTAATGGTTTTATTATTTTTGTTTACCCATGTGTGCTGCTGTGATTCTGCCACGGGTCCTGGAATGTACCTTGGACCAAGAGTTCCATGTGAATAATCTACACGATCTACTTCTACTGCATTGTATGTTATCAGAACAGTAATCTGTATACATTACGTTTCATCGCAATTCAATTCATGTCATTTTAATGGCATAATTATGTATGTACTGTAACCATGTGAACATCAGAAGGGGTATAGCTGTTTATGAGGGACATTTTTTCCAGGATGTAGCAGATCGCTCAAGCCATTTCACGTTACAGACGCCCATCTTGCAAGAGCGAATATTTGTCTTGGGTAATGTAAGTCTCTGCAAGTTGTGGCTCATTTCAGGAATTTAGACCTGCTTGCCATTGAGATTGGTGCTAAAAAATGTCATTCTGCTAGTCTGTTTGACGAAGCCTTGTTTTTACTTAATAAACCAGTAATGTAGGATTTGGTTGCACAAGTAACTTGTTTGTGTCATTTTATTGTTGACCTTTTAATTGTTGACAGTCCTAATCTGAACTATTGTTTCCCATATCACCTATTATCGAACTACACTGTCTGGATTATCTGTAATTATTGATTTATTGTCATGTGCTTCTTTTAATATGATAAATGGAGTTCTACTTGCTTGTAATGGGGGCAGGCAAAATAATGTTCCAAACCTGCCACTATCTGGTGAAAATATTAGGCTAGTGTAATGTCTGCTGAGTCTGGGAGCCACCCAAATATGCATGCAGATACACAGCTCTTCATAACATCTGATGTAGCCTCATGCTAGTCTTTGGATCAATCTGTGTACCTTAGTTTTTACAGCTCATAATACTTTTCTACTTCATGCTTTACAATTATTAGAATATATTTATGAATTGTAAAACAAAAACTATAAAATGGTCAGATATTCAGATAATTATTCTATGTATGCTAGGAGCTCAGAAAATGAGTGCAATAATGAGCAGAGAAGAAATGTGGATAAATAGTACTCAATATTGGATTCCACATTTATTTTATTGTCTGGTTGGTTTCCACATTGAAATATTGAATTAAGCAATATCCACTGAAAATGGTAGCATTTATATTAGCCTGGAATCCAGAATGATTCCCTCAGTTCCCGTGAGTTTTTTGTGAGAAAAGTTAAATCTGCCGAACAGAGTGAATCAGTCTGGATTCCAGGCTACATTTATATAGTGTCGCCGCCTTCATCCAAAGCGCCATACAATGTGCATTACATTAACCCATTCACACTCGCATGCACACACCATGCAGGGAACCAAGTCCTGATGCAAAATGAAATGAGCCAAAAAGCTTGTCAGCAGATAAAGCACATGAAGTGCTCTAAAATCTCTTGGTTGATTGATAGCTACTTGAAGTTTCCAGAGTCAGTGATGATTTGGTCTGCTCATCAGCAACTGTCAGTGTCTTGCTCAAGGGTTATTCCATAACCCAGGGGACCCTATTTTGTGGCTTGAGGCAGTGCCTTGATATTGATAAAATGACAACATTACTTTCATGTAATATTTAATCAAGCTGTGTACGTGTGACTTTGTGTGTGTAATATAACATCAAACAAAGTTCAGAAATGCATGTTTGGTGGATTGTGTCTCCGTTGGAACAATGCTATAACTAAAGCAATAACTTTTATACTGTTTACTGCCAATGCCACACTGCATATTTTGCTTATTCAGCTGTGCCGCTCATCCCACAAATTTGACACCCAAGGAAAATAATGTTATTGGCAAGAAGCATTGTTTGAAACATCATACATAATCTACCAACACATTTCAGAACTGTGTTCGATGTTAATGAAGTGTGTGTACGTGTGTGTGTGTGTGTGTGTGTGTGTGTGTGTGTGTGTTAGAAATGCAACAGTTGGTCTTGATTTTATACTGAACTGTACAGTTTGTCTTCGACCGTATAATAAACACTCGTGTGAAATACGGATTGATAGTTTTGCAATTACATTTTCCAATTGTACTTTACATGCATTTATGCCATTTACTGCCGAATCTGCAGTGTCTGTGTTACTGGAGAAACCTTTTCCCCTTGAGTATACCGCACGATGGCATTAACTTGCCAAAAATAGCAAATCTGCACGCATCATGACACATTGTGAGCTTGTAGATCATCTATTTTCAGCAAGAGACACTGTTGCATATATATATATATATATATATATATATATATATATATATATATATATATATATATATATAAATAATGAGAGGGTTTCTGATTGGTCAACAAAACTGAACATCTATTGTGCATGCATGGACACATGTCTAATAATTGTGTTTGCTTGGCGGTGAGTAAAAGAGTTTATTACACGGCTTGGTTGAATGCTTGATTCTGATTGGTCAATCGCCAAATTCAGCGGTCTGTTATTTCTTGATATTGACCGCTCCGCTCTATAACAGACCGACGCAGTACCCGAAAATGGATGTTATTTGATCAACTTACTTCCTTGTTTTCCGACTGTGCTGCACTGCTGTAGCTGGTCAGACGCCGGCTAGCACGACACAGGAAATACCTCGTTTTGTTGTGCTTTGTGTCAATTTATTAATTTATGCATTAAAGTAGCCGTGTAATCAGCGGGATAATGTATGGCTTAGTGGTCATTGTTTATAGATAATCACCTTCAGGCTGATTAACCACCTCCGCTACACGTTGGTGGTTAATCAGCCTGTCGTGATGTATCTATAAACAATGACCACTCAGCCATACATTATCCCTTACTGTATATTACATGCTTCAGCTTGACAACAGAACAAACCGGCCTCAGGTCTGTTCAGTGTATTTATTGAATACATGAACTGTAGTTGAAATGATGTAATAATATAATATAGTATTCATATTTATTTTTAAATTGACTTTGCAGACGGAGTGTTTTGTTTTGCCTATCCATACTTAACAACACCTCTTTGTTCGCCAGGCATCAGAGGAAACTTCATTAAGTGCACTTGAGACCCTAATGACAGAGTTCTTCCATAGCTGCACGACCAATGAGCGAAAGAGAGAGATAGGTGAGTCTGCGAGTGAGTAGAAGAAGGAAAGGATATGGTTCACCCACACCACACGTTGCTGTTATTATTGAAATGTCGCGTCTCGCGCTGTTCTTCTGTGCAATTCTCACCCTGCTCTCTCCGTCAAAATTCTTTGAACCATCAATACTTGCAACACTTTTGGCATTCCTGTCAACAAACAGGAGAAGGGCGCACACCAGATTTCATTTCAAATGTATGTTTTTAATTCCATCATGGTGGTGAGTGGTGACATAATTTTTGATTGCTCCAGCACCTTCCTCTTTCCACTGCTGATGTCCAGCGCATGTAAGAATTAAGCAATATCGGCAAGGTAGCTGACGCGGGACGGGGTGTTTTTAAAAAAAGTGTTTATGTTTGACACATGCTGCATAGACACGTCACCATGGGAACCAATGTCGCCGTTGCTGACGGCTGTTTGCTTAACGATTTTGACAGCTACGGCGATTGCGTCACAGCCGCCGTACTTCCGCCTAGCGTAGCCGTCCTGAAAACAGTCGTTGCTTAAGTCCTTTGCAGACATGTGATGCATTTGGCCCACATTCCCAACAGTAGCAAAAATAGTCCATCTACTGTTATTTTCAGTCATTTTGAAATTTAAGTTTCTTGAAAGTTTTTACCTATAATGACATGCCCAAATTATTTTCCCCAAATTGATTATTACAGTAGTTTATTTTTTTTTAAATCTACCGTAATAGACTACCGGTAAATCGATAGTCTGATGAAATGGGTTGCAACAACCCTACTATTTAGCTTGTTCTAGCTAACCCTTGATTTTTTATACTGTAACTTGGTCATTTAATATGGGTGGTATTCCATTCAGTGCACCAATGAGATCGTTGCTGTCAGGCAGAAACCTTTTATCTCCATATTTTAACTTCGGAAATGAATGCCCTACTTGTTCATACTACAGCAATCTGACTTTTTGCTGTTTTTATTTGAATCCTGAAAAGTAACAGTTTTGGACATATGAGGTTTCCACCCAACAGAGACGATATCTTAGGTGGTTGTTACTTGTTATACACATACACTTTGTGTCAGGTTGTGACTGTCAACCATCACACCCACTTCCTTTTTTTCTGCAGAAGAGCTGCTGAATAATTTTGCTCAGCAGACTGGAGCATGGCGCCACTGCTTATTCTTCCTCTCCAACACTCGGAATGAGTATGTCATGATGTACAGCCTTACAGTGTTTGAGGTGAGACATGCTGATTGTGGAAGGAGGGGTAGCTTTGTAGTTTATGAGCATAGAAATTCATAGAATAATAACAAGTATGTTTAATATGAAACGTCGAAAAGGCACTAATCTAAAAGTGACTACACAAGATTATACGACGTGAGTAACAATAAGGGATAAAAACCAAAATGAATGCAATATCCAAGTAAACGAGGCACAGTTAAAAAAGAAGTTGTACTTTGTGCAGAGAGACATAAAATGAACATAAAATCACCTATGAGTTTTGTGGCATTGTGTTACTGTAATGTGTAAGATATGTTTTTGCTTTGTATTGGAGGTTACATTATCAAACCTTAATAATTGTATGACAGGATGATATTTCACATTTTCTGTCATATTGAAGGTATCCTAGTCGACTCACCACACCTGAAACGATACAGAGTAAACTGTGGTTGCTTTAATTAGGAATTACAAGCTGGATCTGTTTGTATATTGTATGTTTGTCCTTCAACAGAATGTATATTGTATGTTGTTTGTTCTTCAACAGAATGACAGAACTGTTTCATTCAGCTCTGGAAACTGCATGTTCTTTGTAACTTTCAGAGCATGGTGAACAAGATGTGGTTGGGAGTGGCTTCACAAGACAAGATGGAGATCCGTAGCTGTCTACCCAAACTATTACTAGCCCAGCATAAAGCCATGCCCTTTTTCATCCGCAATAAACTGTGCAAAGTCATCGTGGACATTGGTCGCCAGGATTGGCCAATGTTTTACCACGATTTCTTTACAAATCAGCTTCAGGTGAGCTCAGCTCAAGTTCTGCTTCTGGTCATGCCCCTACCATCCCACCCCATGTGCTGTTTTTGGGGGCATAAAAGTCCATAGAATTGGCTGCCATCTATCCAACTATAAATGCATCAAGTCTCTGTCTGTAATCCATGTAACTTGAGAACCATTCGCCCCACTGACTTCATATTGGGCATGCCTGACACAGAACTCCATATATAGGAATAAAGGGACACATGGAGACAGATACAGAAATATCCATATCTGGGCATAAAAATGGACACAGACAGACAGTGAAACGGGTACTCTGACACGGGTACAACAGGTATTGCATAGCCGGGTGTAGCATGGATCTCCAATTTCCATACCGACTCGGTGCTCTACTACCGACTCGGTGCACTACAGCCAGGCACCGGACTAGTATGACATAATTTCTGAAAGCCAGACTTCGAAGGGGAAAGCGCCCCCTCAAAAGACATTTGTCAGTACACAGAAATCCTATTAAGGCAACACTTAACACGAATAATAGGAAGTTGAAAAAATATATATCTGATCGCCCCAAATATTTTGCTCAATCTTAGAATCTCTACATTGTCTACTCACTTTGTCCCCAACAATACAGAATATGTCCATTTCTCTTTTTTTATATAGGTTGTTAATGATGTTTTTTGCCAATGTTATTTAAAGGGATTCTAAACTGCATTGTCCTGTTATACTGAACACTAGAAAAGATTGTTTCCACAAATCATCTTACTATTTTTATTTTTATATTTTAAATCTTCATTTATCTACAGTTGATCCAGTCCCCAGCCCTGGCTTCTTTAGGATTGGTATTGTTAAAAACGACGTCAGAGGAGCTAGCATGCCCCCGGGAAGACTTAAGTGTTGCGAGGAAAGAAGAGTTGCGTAAGCTGCTGCTAGAGCAGGTGCCCACAGTGCTTGGACTTCTGACGGGTGAGAATCTTACACCTATCCATATAGCAGTGCTAATTTCGTATCATACTAAAAGTATGATGATAAATTGTTCATTGACTACCTTTTTTCACTGATTCAATTTAAGAATGAAACAAAAACTAAGCTATGGTGACAACTAACAAATAACTATGAACATAAACAGACACTTTTGTCAACAAATAAAAACTAGACTAAATTGGCAGAAAGGAAGTAGTGGAGAAGAGATCCAGTAGGACTAAGACAAGTTATTTTATGCTTGGGTGTGCTCGGTGTGAGCTTGTAGATCGTAGCTGATCTACAAACCAGGCATTACGACGATGCCATCACAGCCAGCCAAAATAAATTATAGTTTACTAAATCAACTGTAAATTTTGTTGACTTATGATATTTAGTCAACTAAATCTAGACTAAAACTAAAACATTTCAAATGATTATTCAAAAGACAACATCTAAATTAGCTGTCAAAATTAATACTGCCAGTGCCATATATCCCTACCAACTAGGATTTATTTAAATTTTTTTCCTTAAGTTAGAACATGGTGCAGCACATTTAATTGAAATCCTTCACAAAGTGAACTGTATTTTCATTAAAAGTGATGTAAAGGTGAACCAGTTTGCTGTTTTATTAACAATTCTACCAGCATGAGTTACCACCACTATTTATATTGTGCTGATAAGAATGTTCCATGTTATTTCTGAACCCCTGAGGTTTCCAAATGTTCAAATATATTTCTCTCGATAGGCTATAAGAAGAGGCACAACTTTAGCCGCTGATCTTTGACCCAGCTTCCTCTCATAATAATAATATCTCGTTATGCAATGCAACTTTCTTTTAATGCAGGTATCCTAGAGACTTATTGGGACAAGCACAATATCATAGCTTCCACACCACCCCCCTCACCCACCTCAGGGGAAAATGGTGAGTGATATTTGCCACAGTGTCTTGACAATGCAAAGGTTTTAAAGTAGAGGCATGTTTTGGACTGAACAATGTTTGCAACTTCCTTAAAATAACTAAAGTATACAAACTGCACCATAAGAAGTGGTTTGTATTTCTTCATGAACTCAGACTGTGGCTTTGTCTTTCCTCTATCGGCAGAATTGGTGGGCAGTCTATTACAAGGTAGCCAGTTCTCCAAGCTGCAGCCTGTGGCGGCATTGGACAGTGACAGTCAGCAGCTATGTTGTCTTGTCTTGGAGTGCCTGGCCCACTTGTTCAGCTGGATCCCACTGTCGACAAGCATAACCCCCACCCTGCTGGCCTCCATCTTTCACTTTGCCCGTTTCGGTTGCGACCTTCGGACAAAGGAAAAAACGGGCTCCTTCATCTCTTCCTCCTCCAACGGGCAGCAGGGTGTCGGGACGTTGGCACCGACATCAAACGGTGGAGGGCGAACGTTACAGCTGAGCGGCGATGGGAATAAGGTGGACCGGGCTCGTCTGGGTGTACTAGCCATGACCTGTGTCAATGAACTGGTGTCAAAGAACTGTGTGCCATTGGATTTTGAAGAGTACCTGCTGCGCATGTTCCAGCAGACCTTCTTTCTGCTGCAGAGGTTGACGCGAGAGAATAACGCTCACACGGTCAAGAGCCGATTACAGGAACTTGACGAAAGGTGGAGCTCTATTGAATACTGAGTCCATAGTTTCTTATTATATTCAGACTGTGATATTTTATAATACCTAATTAAACAATGTAATCAATGTCCATTGTCCAGACTACTTGAATGTGCAGCTTTGGTAGCAAGAATATCTGATGTTTCTCATTCTCACCATCAACTTGCAGTTACTTGGAGAAGTTCACAGACTTTCTGCGGCTGTTTGTCGGTGTTCACCTAAGACGGATTGAATCTAGTCCTCAGTTTCCAATTGTAGAATTTCTGTCCCTACTCTTCAAGTATACCTTCAACCAAGTAAGAAGTATTGCAGTTCAGCGCAAATTCACTTTAATTCAGTCATTCATTGTCGCAGAGCATATGGTGACAATCATTTAAACATTTCTTCTACATTGTTTTTCAGCCTAACCATGAAGGCTACTTTGCCTGTCTGGATATATGGAGCGTTTTCTTGGATTTCTTAACAACCAAGATCAAAAGCAGACTGGCTGAAAGAGAAAGTGTTTTAAATAGGTAAGATTCAGTAGCTGTTGATCCTTTCTGTTTCAGTCCCTGTAGTGACTTTTTATGGCAAGGCTCTTGTACGCTAAAATAAGGTCAGTTTGGTCTGTGTGTTTGTCCGGAGCTAATCTTGCAAACTGCTCGACAGATCAGGTGCCAAATTTCTTGTGCACATTGCCAGTAGGTCAACTTAGTACCAACATTTATTTTTCACATATTTTCTTATGACTTAGGACTTATTTCAATGTTCTATTGAACAATGTCAAATGAAGGAGTTTGTGTTTTTTGTATGTCCGGCAGATACAAAGATGCCTTAGTGCTGCTGCTGAGGGAAGTTCTGAACCGGATCCAGTTCAGATACAACCAGGCACACTTGGAGGAGCTGGACGACGAGACCCTGGATGATGATGTAAGAGTTGCTTTATTTAGATGGGATAGTGGAGGGCAGTGAGCAGAGGGACGACGTACCACGCAGTTCTCTGTCCAGCAGGTGTCAAACCAATGTGTTTGATTGTGTGGTTGACACTTGTCACAGTATCTATTCTGGATCTCACCTTGATGCCTCTGTACAGCAGATAATAACAAAATAATAATCAAATATTTGAACTGGTGACCTCCCATCCTGACAAGTACTTGCAAATTGTAGGAGTTGAGGCATTACATTTATTTTACTCTATTCCGGCTCTATTCGCACATTGTATAGCCTAGGAGCTAGGATAAATGGTTCTCAATATCTGGTCTCGGGACAAGCGTTGTACAGGCTAAATGAGCACTGATGATTTTACATTGTAGATTGGACGTCAGTATCTAGTTGAGTTCAGTGATCAACCTTTTAATTTCAAGGACCCCCAGTTTCATATGCATTAGGCCACGGCACCCCATTTGATACAATTTCTTATCTTGGGGTTGTTGGGGTTCTACACTGTAATGTGTTCCTTTAACTCTGAGAGATTCCAAATGGGCCCCGCTGGCGGTCCCTGAACCCGGTGTCGATAAACCTGTGGATGTATTAGGCCTCATTCACACTCCTCTGTGTGTCATGGCCACCTCAATGCATTTCCAATGGGAGTCACAACTGTCACATGCTTTAATGACACAACCTTGTTGCATGGCTGACCACCCACCCCCCCCCCCCCCATCCTTCTGTGTGGCCATGACACACAGAAGACACAGGACATAAGTGAGTCTGTCTTGCGTGTGTCTTAGGTATGAATGAGGCCTTAACATGCTAAACATTTTGCAAAAGACAATACTATATTCTCTCAAACAAGACTGAAATTGTCATCTCTTCATTTGGTAACCATAGAAACAGACCGAGTGGCAAAGGTATCTGCGTCAGAGTCTGGAGGTGGTTGCCAAGGTGATGGAGCTGCTCCCATCCCATGCATTTTCTATATTGGTAAGACATAGTTATTTTTTTGATTGTTGTGACAGCAACCAGGTCTATGAAAATGTTAACAGGCCAGATAAAGTCAGAAAATCCGAAAATACATCTAGAATAAGCAACAATATTGCTGACTGTCAAACATCATTTTCATGTCATGGACCACTAATATTATATATATATATATATATATATATATATATATTTATATTTGCTGTTCATATATTCAGAACGGGTAAGGACTAGTATATATAATACAAGTCCCGCTATCATCGTAATCCTTTTTATATTTTAATTTAATGTTCAGTTTAAATTGTCCCCTCCACAAGTCAACAGTTACCTCCTTCTGACTCATCTTTTCGCTCTTTCTCTCTAGTATCCAGTCCTCCAGGAAAACTTAGACGTTTACCTGGGTTTGCAGCAATATATCGTTACCAGTGGCACAAGTATGTGATGATTCTCCCGAGCGCATCTTTTTATTTCAGTGTATAGTCGAGTGTAACTTGTGAAGATCTGAGATGCCTGTCTGTCACTCCTTTCAGCACGGAGGCTTAACATCACTGCAGAGAATGATTGTCGTCGGCTACACTGTTCTCTGAGAGATCTGAGCTCGTTGCTACAGGCTGTCGGCCGCTTGTCGGAGTATTTCACTGGCGACGTCTTTGCTGCGCGCTTCAACGATGCGCTTGCAGTGGTGGAGAGGTCAGTGCTCCTGTTGTCTTAACCCATTAAGACCTGAGGCCAATTCTACAAATGCCTTCAGCAATCAGCAGTTCTCAAACTGTTTTAAAAAACAATCATTCTAAATGATATTAACACTTTCAAGATCTTCCAAAAATGTTCTACATCTCGCAGCTCATGACGAAGTAATGTAATTCGTAAATAAGTCATGTTAGTAACATTACATAACATGCTGTTATTGTAATAGTAGTTTTAGGCTGAAACATAACCACTGTACATTTAAAGGCCACTTTGACAGTCTGTAACCGTAATCCCATCATTCTAATGTGAGGAGGAAATTAACCAGGAAATTTGCCAGGATAGGATTACCATTTACCGTAGGTTTCAGGTTCAAAATTGGACGTTGAACCCAAAAGAATGAATATATTGAATTATTTGCTGTTCTTCTCTCTCTTGCCATGAGACCTTACTTTCTTTATTTGGAACAAAAGTAAATTTGTTTGTTTTTCCTCAACGTAGGTTGGTTGAAGTCACATGCTATGGCTCCCAGATCAGCCTGTATGACCTGGAGACTGCTGTGCCTTCTGTGCTCAAGCCAGACCTAATTGATGTGTGAGTATTCTCTGGCTACAGGAAAGCTATGCTATAAGCATTGCAATTTCACAGAAGTTGTGACAGTTATGACAGTTATGGATCCATTTGGTGCTATTTGTATATTCTCAGAATGATTTTAGCAGTGTCAATGTACAAATGTCTTGTGTGTGTGTGTGTGTGTGTGTGTGTGTGTGTGTGTGTGTGGGGTTCGTGTTACAGCCATGCACAGGCACTTTCTGCCCTGCAGGCCTATTCCCACTGGCTTGCACAGTTCTATGGGGAGGTCCACAGACAAAACCAGAGCCAGAACCAGAGATTCAACCATCTCATCACATCTGCCATAGATGCTAGCAGTCCACTTATCACTGCCAAGGTAACTTACTCCAGTCTGAATTGACACTTTGTTTTCAATAAGTGTCAGTTTTATATAAAGAAAACAACTACTTTTGCACACTTAGATTAAAACTTAAAAGATATAAATGCAGGTGCTTAGGCAGAGGGCAGCAGGAGACATCAACAACAAAATAATAAACCTGCACACTGCCAACTTGCACGGTACAAGAGAGAGGTTTCGGTTGTAGAGACCTTCCTCAGGCATAACAAGTGTCAGTTGACAAGAATTGCTTATTTTCAGCTGAATAGAGAATGTTATTTCTGTGTAGCAAAAGGCTTGTGTGACAAACGTATAAATTGGCCCTTTATCCCTTTCCTTGCACATGATTCGTTTTGGCTGCGGGCCATTATGCATAAATAAAGACCACCCTGGCAGTGATTAGATCTTTCAAAATAAGATATGTAAACTCACATCCTCCATTCTTGGTAGAAAAAAATCATGTAGAAAAAAGCAGGAGCTCAGTGATTCAATCTTTACCACTTAAATTTATTTTAACTATCGGTAAGTAAAAGTCAAACAATGAACATTGTAGAAGCCATCCTCACTGTTTTGTATGTATTTATTATTATCACAATTGTTAGTTATTATTTGGCATTATTGGGTATTGGTTTGGCATTATTGGGTTATTATGTAATTGAATCACGGACACCAAGGGCATGCCTCCCCAGGCCTATTATGGAGAGCATAATGTAGGCCTGGGTGATTGGGGAGCGGCATGTACCTGGTGGACAAATGGTTTTTACCAGACAGACAACACAGAAGAGACAATGCCAGAAGGAGCTGTTTGTAATGTACTATCACTGCACTTTAATGGAAGTAAATGCAAATCAAAACTACATTCAAACTGTGGACATTGATTCGTTTATTCTGCGTACATCCAAAGTCTCTGGGTGCATCAGTGGGTATGTTGGCTAAGGTGGAAATATTTGGAACCAACAAAAGAGCAAACATCGTTTAATTTTTATGGTTGATGTATAGTTAATCATCAAAACATTTCATTGTATTTAAAAATGTAGAAGGTTTTTGATTGATCGATTTGAATACTTGAATACTACACATTGCATTGGCAATACACATTACTACACATTGCATTGGCATTACAATGTTCTTGTATGTCTTTAAATGTTTTGATGAACTGAAAATGGAGGACCCTTATGTAAACAAGTCTTAGTGCTTTTTCTGCTTTTATTCTCTTAGCAGATTTTGTATTGACCTGTACTTTCCTTGAACTGTACCCATTCTGCAAACTGTTAATACAATTTTCAATCAATCAATTCGTCAGGTACCTGAAAAGTTGCTGCTGTCTGCGTGCCATCTCCTGGTTTCCATGACCTCCACCGTGCGGCCTGTTTTCCTCATGACTCTGCCAGCAGTCCAGAACATCTTCAACCTCATCACAGAGAGCCAGACTCGCAGACTCCCACAAGAGGTCCGTGTCCCCTCATTGCTGTTTTATTTCATGCTGTGTGTTTTCTATTACCAACATTGCACTCCTAAATTGTTTACTTGTATGTTTTAACGCATTAAAACTGAGAAAACATGTGTCATTTTAGCGTTTAGCATTGGCTATTAAAGCAATTGAAGTCTTGGAAGTGTTGAATAATAATTTTTAAGTTTGAGAACTACTGATTTAGAAGGCAGGTTGCATCTAGAGCTAGTGAAATGCATTTTATCTCATGGTCTCTACCTTTATTTGACTGCCAGTGGTTGACACTGTTGTCTGTGATTTCCAGGCTCACATGTTGGTGTGTAGGGCTCTATCCAACATGCTGCTGCTGCCGTGGCCCAACCTACCAGAGAGCGAACAGCAGTGGCTCACGCGCTCCTCCAACCATGGCAGTTTACTGTCGGCGCTCACCCGGGACTACTGCAGTCTGCGCGGTACAGCCAACCTCCCCCAACGAGGCTCTGACCTAGATGGCAGTCAGTATTCTTCACTCTTCTCTATTGCGGTTTCCCCCTGGGAATTGTTGCAATGATCATGTGTCATAAACGCTTCCTTCACTTGTCTCGCAAGCTGTCATTGTTTTCCTGTTTCATCTGTTGTTTGGATATATTTTTGCCTGAATGCTATTATTCTGTATGTATGGTAGGAAGAGAAAGGAAAACAAGGAATGACACGCACACACAAACACTAATATCAGATCAGCAGTCATCATTTGTCACCTTGTGTTCTTAATTTTCTTACAGTGAAATCGGTGCTGCAGCAGACCCTTCCTGTGCTCAGAGATATAGTTGACAGCATCTCGGGGGAGTCAACTAAATCACGCCAGATTTGTTACCAGAGTCTTCAGGAGTCTGTCCAAGTGTCCCTCAGCCTTTTCTCAGTATTCATTCAGCAGCCAGGTCAGAACAGACGAATGTCTCAGCCACGCCTCGCTCACTGCTGGGCACTCGACATGAAATGTTGTGTTTTTCCAATGTTCTACGTGCCACATGAAAATATCTCGGTTTACGATGACGTTCATGGTGAATGGTCCCCTTCTCTTCCTTAGATGTGACCGATGAAATGTTGAGTTTTTTCCTGACGCTGTTTCAAGCCTTGCGAGTTCAGATGGGTGTTCCTTTCACTGGACAGATCATCCACACCTTCCTTAGCATGTTCACCAGGTGAGTAAGCTGTCATCGCCTCCTGTCTGAGACAAACTTAATGCTGAATGAAAGGGCCAATGATGTACATCAATTCAAGTGTGACTCTTCTGGTTTGTTTCTGTTTATTTTCAAAGGGAGCAACTTGCTGCCAGTATCTTGCAAGAAGGCAGTGCAGGATGTAGAGTTGTGCAGAAGTTCATGAAGATCCTGCAGGTGGTGGTGCAGGAGCCCGGGCAGGCCTTCAAACCCTTCCTTCCCAGCATCCTCGCTCTCTGCATGGAACAGGTCTACCCCATTGTGGCAGAGGTCAGTTGGCGTTCATCTCACCTTCAAGTTGACACATCCATTGATGGCTCAGTGGTTAGCACTGTTTCCTAGTAGACTGAATGAAGGTCCTGGGTTAACCCAACTGGGTCCTTTCTGTATGGTGTTTCAGTATTCTCCCAGTGTTCCAGTTTCCTTGCATCTCATAACGTATCCTGTGATGAGTGGGGTAGTTCTCGCTTCCCTATCGACCTGATGAGGAAGCAACCTATACCTATAGGTCGTTTCCTCAGCATACTTCCTCTGCATTCTGCACTGTACAGTTAAGCGTGAGAAATTAGAATGGTCGTCGTGGCATGCCGTATCAAGGGTCCAGATGTGTTACCTGTTTAGTACCAGGTTACTACTACTTTTCAGCCACAGTCAGCTAATAAGACAAGATGAGAACCGTATTGAATGTGACAATTCGTTTCGGGAAGAGACAAAATACTTGCAATGTCCACACAGAATGGAAAGAGAATAATTATTTTCATTGTGTCAAATGGAAAATATATTTGTTTAATCTGCAACAACACACAGCGATGGCAAAGAAAGGAAACTTGGAAAGACCTGCATACTGTAGCATGTATTTCCCCCTGTCTGTCCAGTTTTCTGTCCCTTTTGATATCTAAGAAAAAAGCCAAAACAACGCAACAAAAATATGATGGTATTTTCCTCCTCATCTATGACAGCGGTCCTCTCCAGATGTCAAGGCGGAGATGTTTGAACTACTGTACCAAGTGCTCCACCAGAACTGGAGGTACTTCTTCAAGACGTCTGTGTTGGCGAGTGTCCAGAAAGGGGCTGTTGAAGACACCATGGAAAATGAGGCCCAGTTCACAGCTGCCATGCAGGTTGGTTGGTGTACCACACTGTGTGTGTATGCATTCCCTACTTTGGTTGTACCACAGCACGTGAATGAAATCACTTTTACATCATGTAAGCACTAAACCAGTGTTGAAGTAACATGTTACTGTAATTGAATAACCTTTTCGAGCAATGGTAACACGTTCTAGTGCTGCCAATGAATATTCCATATTCAAATGAATTTTCGAATCAAAAAAATAAATGAATAACTGAATATATAAAATTAAGGTTTGAATTTTAAAAAATAATAAAAATGATGTACGAGTTCTCGTGAGACTCTGGGCCACGTAACGTTAATCGGCGGCTTGTCTCGTGAGATCACAGAACCCTCAGTCAAAGGCAGAGAGGGGCACCCAGCTGCAGCAGGAGAAGTCTCCCCTAAGCTTTTTAATCATACAACGTTGCCGTGGGTAAAAGAGAGACGAGTTCAAAGTTAAAATTTGACGTTGATGCAATGCGTTGTGACTGAGCTTGTAGATTAGTTATATTTGCCACGCGACACGCAGACACCGGCATACAATGAAGAATAAATCAGCTGCCTCGCTCCGCTAGGCAGTTTTGACTTTAACTTGCTCCATATAAAACATGCATGTTTAATCACACAATGTTAACAGATCAAGCTGAAACGGTGATTTATCTGGTCATGAAGCACTTAAGGCAGACAGTTTACAGTGAGACTCGATGACCGACAACGCGATGTAAAACCAATGCATGGATTCTTGTCTCTTGTGACTGTGACACATTTATCTTGTAGCCTACCTTAATTTGATTTAAACAAATGCATTGCTATTGCTTTGATTATTTCCCCTTTCATGTCGAGGTAAGAACTTCTATCACATCAGCGCACCGCACAATGTGCGCATCGTTGGAGCAATGCGTCTCTCAAATTGTATCTAAACCATTATACAAAAATTAGGCTATTAAGATAATTATGAATGATTCAATTGATCTCACAAGAGAGCGCATTTCTCAGCACCAACCGCAGCCGATTCAGGACTGGCGCATATAGAAAAAGAAAATAGAAAGTTTTACTGCATATTAGGCTGCAATATTTTATATTAAAATTATATAAATTCGACATTCAAGCCGTTCGAATCAAAAAGGAATATTTGAACGTCATTTTTGGCCAATTCTGGCAGCACTAACGCGTTACATAAAAATAAAAATAGTTGTTACGCAACCACAACCTCACTTTAGAAGCATGTGAAGATGGCAAAGAAGCGTGTCTTCTTGTTCTGTTTTGCTCAGTACCCCAGGGAGAGAGTCTGTCTGTCTCTCCGGTTACAAGCTATTGTATCAGTGAGAGGACTGAGCTAGAAATTAGACTGTGGGCACCCTCTAGTGGCTTTGATGCATATTGCATTGTATTCAAACAGAAATTAAACATGTTACAATAAAAACAAATCTGTTAAATGAATTAATGTTAAGTTGCCCACAGGTGGGTTCCAACATATTGTAACCCAATAATGGGGTGGGGGTGCAACTATTTGAGTTTAATCGATTGTTTGAAAAAAGATGTATTTAAACAAATCCATTTTCATATACTGCGTGTACACACACACACACATATATATATATATATATATATATTTTTTTTTTTTTTTGTATTAGATTAATTGAAAAGGTAATCGATAGAATAATTTGCAAGAAGATAATGGATAGAACCAAGTGTTCCAGTTCCCTGACGACGTGTGCTCGCATTTTTCGTCTTGGCAGGCTTTCGGCCAGTCATTCCTGCAGCCAGACATACACATCTTCAAACAGAACCTCTGCTACCTGGAGTCACTCAACAGCAAGCACAAATTGTACCACAGGGTGAGTCGGGATTTTGTTTCTTTATGTTGGTCTAACCTCTTGCCTGTGTAGGTACCCAAATGTTATGTGTTGATGCCTGGCTTAGTGGGAGAGCGAGAGACTTTCGGCTTCACGCAGCGCAGGAAAACAGTTGATCTGTCAAACGGAATGATTATTTTCTCATTTACGGTATTTTATTTGATCGTTGTTTAAATATACTTTGTTGTGCGATGCTGTCTCTACTTCTCTTGCCAAAGACAGTTAGCATACGGACAAACCCTGTTCCATACAAAATGTATGCTAATTAGTCGGGCCGGGCTTCGGGCCTGATCAGTTAGGGCCGGGCCTTAATTTTCAGGCCCGTTGAGAACTCTAGTTCCCAGTCTCAATTATTGTGCATAATTGTTGAAACATTTTCATTTTCAATAAATAGCCAATCTATAAGCTCACAGCATGTCGCGGTTGTGAGCTTGTAGATCAGCTATTAAATATGGCCTAGTTTCGCCATAGTACATTATTTATTTTCATTATTGTCAGTCATTTCTTTGTATATTTAAGTTATTTTTGTCATACCTGACCCGTTTCTTCATATGTTCCGAAAACATCACATTTACTTGTATGTCCATTAATCGTCAAATCAAATGTCATGATCGTGACAGCCCTAGAAGTAACAACATTCTGAATGGCATCTATTGTTGTTCTTGCAGAAGCTGTTCCGGACCTCCATGCTGTTCCACTTCATCAACGTGTTGCTGCAGGTGCTGCTGCACAAGAGCCACGACCTTCTCCAAGAGGAGATCACCCTGGCTGTCTACAACATGGCCGCCGTGGACTTCGACGCCTTCTACGCGGCCTTCATGCCAGAGTTCCTCAATGGGTGCCAGGGTGTGGATGCCAACCAGCGAAGCGTCCTCGCGCGCAATTTCAAACTCGAGCGGGTAAGACGTGAACTTACTTTACTGGCCTGAGGGCGAGATGCCGTGCTGTGCCGAGCTCTATCCTATTATGTGAAATATGCCAATTATAGTTTCTGTGAGAGTGAGGTAGACCTCACCAGGCCAATTGTATAGCATATCGTAGCGGTCGGGTGGGAAACTCATTTCTCCCAAACTGTTGAAATGGATCCAATGTAGTTATACAGTCACAAACTCTTGTTAATTATTTTCATTGGTTCAATATTCATGAAACCCAGAGACCCACATTTAACTTTCGTTTAATATTTTTTTATATAATAACCTCAACATTTTTGCTACTTTAGTATGGCACAGTAGTGTGATGAAGTAACATTAATTTAGAAAAAATAAAAAACATAAAAAGTTGAACAGGTTTCTGCCTGACAATATCGGAGAACTGAATTGTAGTTAAATATTGACTGAATGCACTGATTAGAGAAAGCTTTGTTTTTACCATTTGAGATAATTTTACTAAAGTGCAATTCTCAGAAAAAGGGTTTTAAGTAACGTATTAATTCAGCTCAAGGCTCATCATCTCGGAAAGAAACTACAGTTCACCACAATGCATTTTATTTCACTATCTACCGTTTGACTGTATGTTTTGTATCACTGTGACGTGTGCCCTGTGACCTGACCACTAGTTACATATTAATGCCCCCCTTCACACACAGCTGAAAATATACTTTTGTAACCAACATGGCTGTCCTTATGTTTCTCCCCCTTTGTTTCTCTTTCAAGGACTTGCCTTCGTTCACTCAGAGCGTGCAGAGGTTGGTGAATGACCTCCGCTACTACAGACTGTGTAATAGCAGCCTGCCTACAGGCACTGTGAAACTATAGCACAATGTCTTGTTCCAACCACTCCACACACGACTGATCTTAATGGACTGTGAGTGCCGACTGCTTTGCCCGACACCCCTCCTGCTTTGTGCTCCAACCTACAGTACCTTCTACCATTCACGCCAGATGTTTTTTTGCCTGATTGGTCGATCGGAGGTTAAGGATGCTGCTGCTGCTGACGTTTCTCTTTTAATTTCTGCTGTAATGGTTGACGTTTGTATTTTTTTTTATGACGATTTGGCAGGAAAGAGTGAAGCTGATTTTAAAATTGGTCTTCATTGAGACTTGGAGCCGTCTGAGCCGGGCCTTCTCTCCCTTGGCTCTGCAACGAACGCTGAGCCCAGGACTGAGCACTTTTCCAACTCAATTTGAGTTTTTAAAAATGTCTGCTTTTAATAATTTTGCCTTGAGTTTTTTTTTTTTTTTTTTTTTTTTCATCTCCAAAGGAGACAGACTTTGAACTTAATTTCTTTCGTATCATTCCATTCTGAAATAATAAAGCTGATTAATAAAGTGCTTCTTTTGTATTCAAATTTGGATATCAGTTCATTTATGATTCCATCATGGAATGTGCCCTGAATTGCAATTATGTGAATGCAGTTTACATTATTTTTATATCCGAGCTATTTGTCATATTGATCATTATTGAATATAAAAAGGACATTTCAATGCAATTAGAAAATCTGTGTTGTGCGACAGGTTAGTGTTATCCCACTGATGTGTTGTTGGAATAGTAATCCCACTCAGTACGAGAGGAACCACATGCTTAAACATTTGGTGCATGTGCTTGTCTGAGTAGCCACTGGGGCTTATGACTGAACACAAATCAGAATCCTGCCTAGACGGAACCGAGGCCTCACATTGCCAGGCGAGTGCACAGTGCAAAGGGCCATTTGTGATTGGGTCAGGGCATCGTTCGATGATGTGGTCCCTTCTGTTTTTTCTGAACAACTTGGCACCAAGTTACTCATGAACCATCCAGAGCATTTTAGCAGGTCTTTTATTCTTGTTAACCGTATACCTAAACGTAATCTTGCACACAACCATTTTTAACCTTACTCTACCTGAACTTAATACCTTAACTCCTACACCATACCTAATGGCTAAACATAATAATTTATGCATAAAAACGTTTTGGAAGCAAATGTAGGATCGCTGCTAGATTCCGAACTAAAATAAGGTCTGCTCAGCTTGACTGCATCATGGGTATGGTCCTTGCCTGGCTCAGTGAAGATCTGATCAAGTCTACACGTTGACTATTAAAATACAAGTCTTGACATTATTTTTTTCACTCGTGTAGAGGGTGCAAAGCTTTGTCTGAAGGTTGGAAGTTGGTGGTGTATGTTGACTCTAGTGTTGGCCATTTTGGGTACATGACTCCTTTTTGTTGACTGACTATATTGGAGCTTCCAGAGGGGAGTAAATGTGTCGTGTGTGCTGTTATTTGCTTCTCCCTCTCTTTCTTTTTTGTTATTTTCTCCTAAATATATTCTATAATGCAGTGGTTCTCAAACAGGGATCTGTGAGGGGCTTCCAGGGGTCCCCAACAGAATTGGTTAATATAGCATCCAAATCTGTTTAACGGTACCACTGTAACCCCTATACACCCGCTATTTCTGAAACTAGACGATTATCTACAAGGCAAGTGTATCACAGCTTGTAGATCTAACTAAAATATTTTAGGATGTGGCTTAACTGGGTTTGTGGCCTAATACATATATTTTTAGGGGTTCTTGACATAAAAGGGTTTGAGAAACACTGATCTAATGCACAGACACATACACCGTTTTTATGGGCCTCTTATGATTAAGCATTTTCTCACTCCTAAAGGGATATATTATTGTTAATGTCAATTTACTTAGCTCCTCTTATGCAATCAATGCGTCAATAATGACGTTTTGTTGTTTTACTGGGCTTTGGGGCACTATTTGAATAAGCAAGGTCAGGTTTGTCGTTTGTCATGACACTGTACAATGTACATCATCAGTGGTTTGGGTTAAAATTATTTACCAATCATTATCCAAAGTCGTTTAGCAACCCTGCCAAAAAAACAGCAAAAAGATTAATTTAAAAAAACCTGCTGTGTCTGCTGAAGCCTGAACCATGTGTGATTTTGTGAGGTGGTGATTAGATAAACGTGATCAGGTCGTGATGGTCTCACTCTCTGCAGTCTGCATTACTGGAGTTAAACTGTCCTGTTTGGACTTCACACACGGGGGTGGGACCGAGGGACTCTATCGTGATTTTTACTTTCACAAAATTGGTGTGTTTGAACATAATCTCCGACAGTCGATCACAGTGGAGTCATTGGACAACTAGACATCATGGTTTTCATGCAGCGGTGTCTCTTTAAGAGTATTTTTCAACACGGTCAGTGTTTTCTAGGAAGTCAAGAAGCCAGAAAGAGTTTTGCAGCCAAGTTTGGTTCTAACCTGTTGGCTGGCCACAGAGCTGTTGCACACAGGACCAAGTCAAGTAAGTAAGGCAAACACGGCTGCAATGAAGGAATGTTGTGGATGTGATCTTTATTCATTTGATTGTGCGAGATTTCTTCTTTCAAAGCTTCGCGCGGACCCACCTTCAACTCTTACTAAACAAAGCGTTCTGAAAATAGTAAAGGAATGTATTGTATTTTACTATTTATATATTTATATTGGCTATAATAAACATGCTACTATTGTTTATAGATGTAATGCAACACAGAGACCATGAAGCTGTAACAACTAATTTAGATCCTCTCTCTCTCTCTCAATCCTTTGACAAATCACTTAATAATTGGCCACCCGTGACTTGGAAAACGTTGAGCTTGTGCTTATCCTGTCAGGGGGCGCAACATTCGCCACTGAATACTTTACGTTAGTAGGCTACATGGGTCAATTAATTAAATAGGCTACATTGATTCACTGGTCTATTTAGAGATTTATACCAGTAAGACGCACTGAGGTCGAGACGTAACTTGATTGTGGTCTAGTGTACTGTATACCAATAGTGCAGGCATTTTGAGACTGCGGTAAAAATACCTCAAATTGCAAAAAAACTATTTCAACTGTTTTTGTTTCATAAATGTTAGTAACAACATATCAAAAGTCCTAAGAAATCCCAGTGGTGGAACAGCTTAATTATTGCCATTATTTCCATATCCATTATTTACACTAACAGACAGGGGGGGGACATTTTGGACATAACATGACATTTTATATGCTAAAGATAACCATTAATTAGCTCTGGTCCATAGCTCTGAAACGCATTAGAGCTATGGACCAGAGCTAACCATTACTCATGTAATGAAGATTATAGTAGCACAATTGTGAACACCAAGTAAGATGTTTTTATCTATTTATCAACCATATTTTCAGAATTATGAACATTTATCAATTTCCTCTAGTTAAGCATAACAGGGGGGACGTGTTAAAAGGCAAATTAAACTGTGATACTTCTTCAAGTCAGGGACAAATATTGATTTCAAGATTTTAAGCATTAAAATTACATTCATCACAATTAATATTTGGTGAGAAACAGAACTATACTATATAACAATAATTAGATTTATTTTTATTTTTTATTATTTGTTATATTTGTAACTGAAGCTGAATAAACAGATGGGGATATTGCATTTTAGCTAATACCTCTACTCAAATCAAATGGATTATTTTATATTTATTTCACCCTGAGGTACAAATCATTGTGTTCTAGAGGCTTTAATAGTATACGATAAGCTTTTTGAAATGAGTGTTTTTGCTTATTTTACACAAGATATGCTGTATTATGTCATGGGAACACAAATTGCACCGGATACTAGGAATGACCCTACTGGAGTGGAGCCTATGTCTGGAGCCCGGGCTCAACTATTGTCAACCACCCCACCTTGTTAGTTAATATTTACAAAGGTTTACGCTGGTATTTAGGACAGTGTCATTTCCTCCAAATGTTAAAGTAGGTGATCTATCGACACTGGAAGAGCACCGACTGACCTTTCAGTAGGCTAGAATAGATACGTTCTCCGAGCTACGGGATGTAAACACTGTCCTGCAACTTTGCACCCTGTTATTCATAGTGGCAATAAAACTCTGCTTATCACTCAAAGTGGTACAGTCTGTCTGTACATAATAGCACATAGCCCACTAAGCCCAGCAGCGTATACAATAGCCATGACCTATACTATACCCCCCCCCCCCCCCCCCCGTGTGTGTGTGTGTGTGTGTGTGTGTGTGTGTGTGTGTGTGTGTGTGTGTGTGTGTGTGACTGTGTGTGACTGTGACTGTGACTGACATACATATCACAGACACCTTTATTCATCCCCAAGGTGAAGATCCCAGAAGTTGCGTTAGGCTAATATATGGGAGAAATGTCAACACCAAAACTTAAATGATGACATATATAGATGAGTAGAGACTGATCAAGGGTGCTGGGGGTGGGCTGGTGATGGACACAGTCAGTGAGGTGGGGGACAGCTAGGTTGTTGCTTTTAAAGTTTATACTGGAAGCCTGTGGAGGACTGGTGTGACAACAGATCATTCACCACCTAGTGGCTAATGGACCAGTGTCCCTATTCTGGCTTGCTATATATTGTGAGATTGTAGATCTGGTATCATCTGCCAAAGAGATTTAGTGTAGAAGGAAAAGAGAATGTGGTTTACTATAGACCCCTGGGGTACTCCGTCAAAGGAGGGGTTAAGTGGTTAACATGGCAGAGACGTTCTTTATGTAATGACAATGCATGTTGTGTCCCACTAGGTAGAGCTGATGTAAACGAGCGGACTCTAATTGCAGTGAAGCCTGATGGAGTCCAGCGATGCCTTATTGGACAAATTATTCAGCGATTTGAGCAAAGGGGCTTCAAGCTGGTGGGCTTGAAAATGTTGCAGGTAATAAGAGTGTCTGAAAAAGCTTTATTTCAGTTGAAGTGTATTTGTTTTTATTCCTGCGTTTCTCACAACGTCTCTGTCGGATAGAAAACTCAAAAGTGTTACTTTTCAGCATTCCAATAAAAAAATAGCAAAAGTAGCAGACCGACAAGCTCAAAAGAAACGATAACATGGCATTTCTTTAAATTTCTATTTGTAATATTAATGTTATTTTAACACAAAAATTGTATTTATTTTTGCCAATTATCTGGGGCCTACTTGCAATATCTTTTCGGCCCACCAGTGGGCCCCAGCCTACCGGTTGGTAATCACTGTTCAAAGCTTTGTCTATCAGGCAACAGCATCTATTCATGTGCTGTACAATAACTCAATGGTTACAGGTTCCTGAGGAGCTTCTCTCTGAGCATTACCGTGAGTTGACAAAGAGGCCCTTCTATCCCATTCTTCTGAAGTACATGACTTCTGGTCCAGTGGTTGTTATGGTGAGGGCTTATTTTATGTATTTCTTTATTGTTTTTTATTCTTCGAGCAGCTTCTACATAACAGCCTTACATTGCACATGTATATGCAAATCTATCAGGACAAATCAGCTGCATAATTGCAGATACCGATAATGACAATATATTGGCCCAGCCTACACTGTACATGTATCGGTTGAGAACTCTGATTTCTCTGTCAATATACAGTAATATGCAGTGAGGAGTGTATTGCTGCAGTTGTCTACTCTGTTCATTAAGAATGATTGCACATCCACAAATATGTGGTGAAGTTTTCTCATACACTCTGACGTGTAAAACGTAATCTATACTATAGCTTTGATTAATTTGATGCAAAGCACAATCATTTACTAAACATATTACAAAGCCTCAAGGAAAAAGAAAGCAGCAACCACACGTATCCAAAATGTATTGCAAGAGTTTGGTCGTTTTACATTCTTCAGGCATCAAGGTTTGAGAGGATCTTTCCTTTATTTTCTTCCTTTCTAGGTGTGGGAAGGGAATAATGTTGTCCAGACATCTCGTTTAATGGTGGGACCTACTGATCCAACTACAGCGCCAGCAGGGACAATCAGAGGCGATTTCAGTGTCCATGTTAGCAGGTAATGTATTCACTGTAAAGACTGGACACTCATTTTGATTTCTACTTGCATAATAATATAATTTAGTTTGTGTTGAAAAATGATAGATAAGCAGACAGATGGACACAATATTAGATATTCTATAGAGGCTATGCGTGTGAGGGGGGGGGGGGGGGGAGAAGCATGTGTCCATGAACTCTCAACCCCGTTATATTTGTTTCCCTGTAAAATTAATTGTAATTTGCGGATTCAAATAAAGAACTAAAAAGTGTATGTGTGTTTTTGTGTGTAAGGAATGTGATCCATGCGAGCGATTCTTCAGATAGTGCTCAGAGGGAGATCCAGCTGTGGTTTCAAGGAAACGAGCTTGTGACATGGGACTCATGCCACAAGCTGAACATCCAAGAGTGAAGAAGACCACAGGACTGATTGCACTGCACCTGCTGTTCAAATCTCTCTGTTTTCACTATGTAATTGTACTTGAAATACTGTAGCTCAAGTGGTTCTCCAACTTATGTAATTTCAAGGACCCCCCATAACTCTCAGGAGTTACATACCAATATTTGGACTAAATGGACTCTTACACGTTTGGAACCCCCTCAAGGAATCCTGAGGGTCTGTGGATCCCACTTTGAGAACCACTGCTGTAGCTCAGACTTAACCAAAGCATTAACCACTTAAATTATACAATCATTGTTATACAGTAAACTCCTTGAGTATTAATGTACCGTAACTCGACAGACATAAGCATGTTAATATAACCAAATGGACCCGTAAGGGTCTGAGTTACAAAGGGATACATTAATACTGAGGATATTACTGTCTATTAACAGGAGAATGTATGTAATTTGCACTAAGATAATTTTAATGTATGTTAATTGTGATGACTGAAGCTTAAAAGTTTACATGTGTTCTAAATGACCAGCTGCCAAAATATAATAATCTTTATTTATTCATTTTCATACTCGCTTAAAAATGAAAAGTGTGACAAAGACAAACATAATGTGAACAATGATGTGTGAATAATGTATGTAAAATGTTTTAAAGTGTTTGAGTGATAAGCTTGTGCTTTTTTAATAATTAATTATTTGCAGATACTGTACGTAAATAATATGCCCAGCTGAATGTGTATGTGCAATAAAGGGGCGTTTTAAAGATTTCAGTATTTCAGTGCATGATTCAAATGCTGTGAACATCCTAGATACATTCATCCCAACATTTACAATGGACTAGTAATTCAGAGATATTCCATGAGTACATGTGTAATGCAAAATATATAAATTTAATTATATGAATGCAAACATCTATATATGCACCATGTCTCTGTACGTCTGTCTGTGTACGTGTGTATGGCTGTAATCCACGTAACTCGAGAACCGTTCGCCCCACCAACTTCAAATTCAACACACGCATTCCACACCCCACAGGGAGTGCAGTGCCCGGTGTCGAGTCGGACCCACGGTTGACCAGAACCGCCACAAAAGGCCTCTGTCCGGCTCTGGACAGAGCACATCATCTCAAATAGTCGTGTGAGGCATGGATCTCCAACTTCCATCGTCTCGGTGCCCTACAGCCAGGCACCGGTCTAGTACTGATAAATAAAGCCTAGGTTGTAATATTTAACATACTATCATGCAATTTGTGTATGTGTATATATATATATATATATATATATATATATATATATATAGATACCATTGATCAATTTGAAAATGATGTTAAAAGGTCCAGCTGAGCTTGTACAGAGGGGATACACCTGCACTCAATTAGGTTGATTGAGAATCAACTGCTGTCAACACAGCCAGGCTGCTTAAACCAATGGTTCTCACAAACTTTGATGCATAGACCACGGCCCCCATAACAGTCTACAAATGGTGTTACAGACCCATCCATTTGGTTCCTAAGTAAACATTTATATTAGTCCGGGACAACCTGGATTCCCCTTAAGGACCCCTGGGGGAGTGGGGGTCCCCGGACACCACTTTGAGAAACCACTCGCTCAAACCAAGCCACATTGCTTTTCTCGCTTTCCCAAATTCCTGATTAGCAGCACCCTCCTACACCTGCAACTGCAGCATACTGGCAGACAGTTTAGGACATTATACGTTTGACTACTGCCTGGCAGAACCCCTAATACCCTACATATCAGTGAAGGTTTAATTTGCATGAAAACAGTCAAATTTATACACACACACACAGAGAGTGGTTGAACGTGTTCGAGCTGTGTCTATATGTATGTCAGTGATACTCAACCTCAGGCCCGCGGGCCACATCAGGCCCGTGGGACCATTATGAAATGGCCCACCAATGAAAATCTAAAAAAAAAGAAGGAAAAACAATCTGGAAAATGAAATAAAAATAAATAAATCTGAATGAAGTTATCTTTAATTACATTATTATAAGTAATACTATTAGAGTTGTACTATTACTCGAACGAAAATAAAAGCTTGGGGGGGGGGAGAGATGCAATGCAAATGAAAGACATATACTGTGTATCCCTATTCCCTGACATAATTTTATAGCTAAACGGACAGAATTCTATTTTATTTGAATGATGAAACCCAGCTGCCATTAATAGTTGGAAATGGAAATTGTAATTGCGGAAATTGCGGAAATGGTGGAAATGGAAATTGCGGAAATTGAAATTGCGGAAATTGCGGAAATGGTAATTGCGGAAATGGTGGAAATGGAAATTGAGGAAATTGCGGAAATGGAAATTGCGGAAATGGTAATTGCGGAAATTGCGGAAATTGCTCTTCACTTATAGCTATCTATTTTCAGGTAGATTGTTTTATTTTACTCAGTCAGCCATATCACTACTCATTTTTGAGTATTGAAAGACAGAAGTTATCAAGTATCATTAATGTCGTAATTTTATCTACTGGCCCCTGGCCCCTTGCCATTTTTGTAATGTGGCCCACAGGTAAATCTATTTGAGTATCCCTGATGTATGTGATATAAAATGCACCCTCTTATTAACATGGGAGTGGACAAATAGGCTGGCTTTATGTAAATGTATGTTTATTTAAATTGTACAATTTGGAAACCAATTAACAACCCAAAAGGACAAATATTTCATTTCATTTTTATTTCGCACATAGTGTATCACAATATATGTCCTCAAATGGTACTGAATTAGCATAAAAACAGGCATACAGGATTCTACAAGATAAAACAAAATTAAAGTGATCAGAGAATATTGTAGCCACCCTGTTACATTCCTGAAGAAATTATAAATGTAGGCCCTAATGAGTTGTAATGGCACGGTAACATCTACAATGACCATGGATATTCACATTCCAGCAACACATAATGAGCATGCTCATGGACATAGAGAGCTGTGTCCTGAACTACGGTAGGCCAAATGGCAATAAATAAATAAATATGCAAATAATCATGATTCAATTGCAGTGAGTTAATCGCAATTAAATTAGTTTATATTGTGTTGCTGTGTGTGTGTGTGTGTGTGTGTGCGCTTGTGTGCGTCCGTTTTGTGCGTGTTGTGTGTTTATGGGAATTTTGCACTCTATGTGGTATATAATGTAACTACTACTAATTACATGAACATGTACTGTATATAAACAATTTCTTGATCACGTACTCTGTTGATGTTTGTCAAACATTGATGGCATTTACCTTGACCTTGTCGTACTGGATCCAAGTGTCTGCTAATGCAAATACATCAAATAGTGAACACGATTAGATGTTTTGAACGCATACTTATTGTGCGTGATAATCAACCTTTTGTATCTTGGACAGAATTCACTCCTGTCTGATCAATAAATCTTATCTAATCTAAAGGAATTGTTCCCTAGTATCTGCACTGGCACTGTGCCAGTTCTTTTTGCCACTTTATAAATAAGCGCCATGAGAAGGCTTGAAGGTTTCAAAGATGACCTAAGTCTAAAAGAAATGAACTTATATGAACTCACATAACCTCTTTATTGTAAAGGCTATGCGGAATGATCTTGACTTTAGTAAACAGAACAAAGGATCACATGCCGCATTTCAACAGTATACCTGCATGTGTGGTAAAGACATTGAAACCCTCATGAGATCATGATAATTATGTAAATACTAATGTCTGTAGGGAACTGTCACAACTTTATCAGCAATAACTACAACTGTGTCCTCCTGTGTCACATTTGAACTGGTGGGTCGGTGATATTGTTGGTGTCACAGCATTCCCGGTGATTGATTGATTGATATCATCTGGTGGCTCACCGTGGCTGGGAGGTGTCACAGCGCTCCACCCTGTGACTTCACGTCCACCTTCAGTTTTTGCTTCTCCATCACCGCTTCCAGTTCTGTGGCTTTGTGCACATCCTGGAAAAGATGAGAGGAGGATAATGGAACTGAACATGGTTGGATTTACCATAATTCACAATTCACATGGTACTGTGATTTGTTCCTTTACTCAAGTGCATTAAGTAGAGCAAAATGACCCATGTGGTCCTGAATATGGTCAATGCCGTAGAAGCTCACAACAAACTCACAACGCGTTGCAATATTTAGTCTATTTTCAAATAGTCGAAATATAAAACATTGCTGGGGAGTGGGGACCCTCTGGAACCCCCTCAATAACCCCTGGGGGTCCAGACTCCCCAGACCTCACAGTGAGAACCAATGCTTAACACAACCCAGGCACAAACAAAAGTAATATTCTGTGCTCTTCAATGCAAACTAAATCCAACATTCAGCGAAGTCAGGGGGAGCTAGGGGTTCGGCTGTTCACCGGCCTGGGACTCCAGCTGTCAGATGATCACGATGACACAGTCACAGACCTTTACTTGGTCCCTTTGCAAGGTCTGCCTCTTGGCACGAGTAGCAGGCAACAGGCCCATTCAAAGCATTATCTCAGGGTGCAAACACAAGCTTTTAGCCATGCAACTGTGACTTAAACAATGTACACACTTTAGAAGTACTTTACCTCAAGTAAGGACTTCTGTACCATGATCTGACTGTAGACTCTGGCACCCTCTTCTGGTGAGACTGTACGGAGCTCCTCTTTATTCAGAGAGAAAATCTGTGCAGCACTTAAAATACCAAGAAGCTGAATTGTCCTTAACAGAGGGGACAAGAAGAGAAAATGACATTCTCAGGATGAACTGTTTCTTACAAAATAGCAATGTACAAGCCAGGCTTAGAGATAAATATCCATGTAATTGATTGATTTGAATTCAACTAAATGCTCAAACCTGGCAAAAGCTATGATAAATAATTGTGTAAATTGTGTAACAATCATTGCGTAAAATAAATTCCATCCCTTTCCTTGAAACAATGTTTACCTCACTTATTTCATGTTGGTGTAATGATACCAAAGAAGGGGTTCTGTCTAAGATAAATAAAGAAGACATGTTTGTGTGCTAAGTTGCTAACCCTTAAATGGTGGAGAGGTGACTTCACATTCTAAAGCATTAAGACAACATAAGAAAGGTAATAAAATGGTCAAAAGTAGCCTTTCCTTCAATTTCCCTTATGCATATGTAAATGAAAAGGCAGACATCAGAGCTGGTCTAACCACTTACAACTTTCGCCCCCAAAATAGAAGATCTGCTACAAAGCTAACTAACGTGTGCGTTGCTTGTCGATCATATATTTTTGGCGAAGAGATTTTGTGTAGACGGGGGGGGGGGAAACCCAGCAGTAAACTCACTCCTGACTGAAGCCTTTGCCGCTGAGCCAGGCAGCCACTTGGGCAGGGGAGGAGTGGTAGTCCAGCGGGGCGGACGTGTCGGATGTACGCGGTATAACCAGAGGACGGTTTGAGCCTGACTTCCCATTGGCCAGCCGGTGTTGAAGCTCATCATTCACATCATTCATGAGGACTGTGCACAAAAACACGCATACATGCAGAGACAAAAAAAGCACACACATTAACAAACATGGTATCGGTAGGCAGCAATGGCTTTTCAGGCTGCGACCCCTCAAAATAATAATTATGTTGTAATTTATAATTATGTGAACTGGGGACAACCCCACGCTGACAAGCCCAAGAATTGTGGGACATTTAGTTTGACTCAGTTCCACAGATAAATATTGTGAAAAGATGTCGACTCTGTCTTCTATTATTTGACAATTTTGCCAATGTTTGACTTATAGTATAATAGCTGATTTAGCGGTTGAGAACCACTGCACTTGTACTGTACAGTATGTTAGATGTTAATGGGTTCATTACCTCGATCTCCTTCTCCCTGTAGTGTTGTAGAAAGCATGCTGGGACGTCTTAATGCTAGGTGTCCTGTAGAAGGACTGGTGTCATTTGGGCTTGTCGGCGGAAATGAGAAATAAATACTGGATGGAGAAGGCACCTTCTGCAGGGGAAAGACAGGAAAACGACCAACATTTTAGATTTTCTGTTTAATGTCAAAATGAGGCCAAAACAGTATTGCATTGTATAAACAGTTAATTCCTCACTGTTAATTGATAGTACATTTGTAACTCTTTGGTTGTGTACCTTTTGTGTGTGTGTGTGTGTGTGTGTGTGTGTGTGTGTGTGTGTGTGTGTGTGTGTGTGTGTGTGTGTGTGTGTGTGCAGCGCACGTGCGTGTGCGCGTTACCTTACCGGGCTGTGTCTTTCACCATTATTGAGAGCAGACAAAGGCTCCAGGATATTATGGGGCACAAAGCCTATCTGGTCAAAGCGATTCCGACATTTCCACCAGCGCTTTGATGACTCGATTACCTGGAAAAAGAATAGACAGGAAATATGTGTCATTTATCTAATATGTCAAAAGATTCTAATAAATAAAATGAGCGTTGATAACTAATGCTATGAGTGAGATCTATACCTCCAAGGTTTCTCCTTGCAGCACTGAAAGTTCACTGCTGTTCCTGGCCACAAAGTCATAGCTGCAACAGTAGTGTCTCTCGCCCTCCGGTGGTAGACCATTGCTATGATAAACCAAAGATGAATGACATCATTCAAACAGTTTCAACAGTGATACTCAAACTTTTTCATTTCAATGACCCTTATGGGTCCATTTGAGGGTGCATTTGGTTCCTAACAATCAATAATTTAGCTGTGGACTCCCTAGAACACCCTCAAGGACCCTTAGGGGTCCCCAGACCCCACTTTGAGAACCTCTATGTATATAATAGAATCTTTCATATTCACCTCAGACTTTGAACCGATTTGAAAATGAGGTTTGAGATAACGTGAGATTTTATGCCGCAGTTCAGAACGTCTTTGCTAATATAACTTTCTATTACTGTACATAATTCTTACGTATTTGCCAAACAAAGAAACAGTTAACATAAGTCAGCATCATTTATGTATCAATACAGTATGAAATTCTTGTTTAGCAGGCTTATCAACTGGCACAGTATCAGAAGATTAAACAATAAATCAAACAAACCAGTGTTTGAATGCAATCAGTTTGAATCAATTCATCTGAATAACTGTGTGTTTACTCTTGTCACTGTAGCGGGCAACTCCCACGTGTGGACAGTGGTTGATAAGAGTTACATACTCCCACCTACATCTACTGATTGTTTTGCTTTGAGGTGTTTAACCACTTGAAGCCTCACCATACCTATTCTGGGGGGTGGAGGGCAATCGCCGAAAATAGCTAATGTACAAGAATATGTCTTGTAGATCAGCTATTTTCAGCAAAGACGCTCGGTGTAGAGGCAGGGGAATATGAGCGGACCAAGTACGTATTATTGGACATTTTTGAAAATCATCCATGCCCCAAATAAGGATACCTAGTTGAAATAGGTTAAGTCACAAAGACTATAAAATAGGGCGAGGGACATTAGTAAAAATTAGAAGATCTACAAGCTCACAACAAAGGCCCAGTTTACTAAAATCTAGGGGTTTTAAGGGTGGTTAAAGAACAAAAAAACATACAACTCTCCTGTTATTTTCTTCTGCCACTTTCACTGTCTGTCTCTGACTTACAATTCTTCAGTTGTCTGCACAGTGGAGCCGGGCCTCATTGAAGTGTGTCGAGTGTTTTCCTGCAGATTGAGTCACACAGCTGGATTAGCCAACACACTGACAGTGGAGGAAGATGTATTCATAAAACTAGTAATATGTCAGCGTAAAAGTCCTGCATTCAAAATGTTACTCAAGTAAAAGTATCGTACAAAGATAATTCTCAAAATATACTTATATTATTGGATTATGATGCAGTTAATAGTGTTCATAGTTTAATGTTGAACTTTCAAGCTGGTAAAGGGGCAGCATTCATTATTATCTGACTAGATTTAGATTAATAATCTGAAATCTGTCAGATAAATGCAGTGAAGTAAAAAGTACATTATTTACGGCTGAAATATAGCGTAGTATAAGTATAAAGTAGCAAAGTAAAACGTGAAATTCTCACAAGTAAAGTACAAGAACCTCAAATGTTTACTTAATAAAGCTATAGTTTAATAAAGGTACATAGTTTCTTTCCATCACTGTATATTGACCTACAGTACACATCAGAATGAGTTATTCATATATGATTATTATGTGTAATCTTTCTTGTCAGATGTGTTGTGTACAGTGTCTATGCACACAGAATAACTCTTCCTATTTCCGGGCCCCTTCTTTATAGTCCGGCAGCCAGGGTTGTGGGGTGGGAAATTTGGTATATAGTTTTTTTTTTTTGGCCTAAAATATTGTCTATATACATACATTCATGAATCCACTTGCTGACCGGCTGTCGGTATTGAGCAATTTCTTTATAGGGGTTTATATGTGACCATTGACATCCTATATAAGGCAAAAATGTCACATTTTCATTATGCTTTAAAGGGATATTTCACTTTCAAAACAACTTTTGGTATCGTCTACTCAGGCTTATGTGAACACCACAGACAGTTTTTAAGTTGCTTGATTCAGTATTAGATATTTGGTATTAATTTTCGCTGCCCCGCCCCCATCCTATACAAACCCATTGTAGCTTCAAACTCCATTTTAACCATGATAGATTAATCGAAAACACCTCTCCCTTTTTATGGTGACTGATACTGCCCTACGTGAGGGTACATTGGCGTGTACCCTGGTCACATATAACCCCTATTAAAAAGGGGACAGCCAGTCAGCAAGAGGATTCAAGAATGTATGTATATAGACAATATTTTAGGCCAATAAAAAAGACTATACCAAATTTCCCACTTTAAACAAAAGAAGCCTGTCAGCTGCGGACTATTACTTCCTTCACTCTCAGGGTCACAGACCTGTACAAGGCCATTTGGAACCCACTCAAGGTGTAGCAGAGAGCACCCTGACTCAGGAACAGAGCCTAAATTAGTATCATCGGTAACATCTGTGAAGGAAGTAGGGAAGGGGCCCAAGTTCTTTCTAAAATGGAGTGTATGCATAGAGCCCATTACCTCATCAATGACATCCTGTTGGTGCTGTGACTCAATGGGGTCTGAGCTGGAGGCCTGTGGCTGCCACCCATCCAGGAACACAGGTGTGTATGGAGGAACTGACACACTGAGCTGGGAGCTGGCAAACGGAGCAGAGGTGATGCATTGAGAAATTGACAACCTTATTAATTATACACTCGCTCGGGTAGGGCTGGGCAATTATCCAGACATAATATATCGAAACCAATATTTAGAACCAACCACCGATTTTTAATCTAATAATCGAGAAGCAAGCCTACAGTATATCAACATAGACAGCAAACAATTGTAATGGATATCTTTCTAAATCGATTAGTCTGATTAACCACTTGTTCATGTATTATACTTTGTTGTACTGTTGGTGTGTGAAAGAAAATAGCCAAAATAACCGATCCTATCTTGCAGATAGATCTTGCAATCTGCTAACCCTTACAATGAAAAAAATAATTCATAATTGTTCATTAATCATAATCGAGGCAAAGGTTTGAAATAATAGTGATATTGTTTTGAAGTTATAACTTCTTTCAGTTTCATGATAGATATAGACTTTGCTTTAAGTGCTTGTAGCGTAATCAAAGTTGGATGTTACACACACACACACACACACACACCAATGTAAAGTCCAGTGGGGCCCTAGAGACGTCCAGAGTTCCTTTTCTTCTTCGTTCAAATGCTGCTGAAGCAGCGACACGGCACCCTGGGTCAGAGCCGGGCTAACCACCGTTGCCCCCAACTCTGGTCCACCCGTCGTTTTCACCAACTGTGAATGGCAAGCAAAGGAAACACTATATTATAAAATGACATGACAGAATGCATAAAACAAGTCAAATGTATGGATACAGTTAAAGTGCAGAAGACAACATGACAGTGTCTGACGTACGACAGACAGACAGACAGGCAGACAGGCGGGCGGGCGGGTAGCCAGACACAGACACACACACACACACACACACACACACACACACACACACACACACACACACACACACACACACACACACAGACACTGAGGGACACAGACAGCAGAATACTAGACAAAAGGAAATCACTCACCAGTCCAAGAGGGACAAAGACATGATGTAGCAACTCTGGTGAGTTAGGCTCTGAAATGGAAGACTTGAGACGGTCCTGAGAAAAGAAAAGAAAAGAAAAGAAAAGAAAAGAAAAGAAAAGAAAAGAAAAGAAAAGAAAAGAAAAGAAAAGAAAAGAAAAGAAAGGAAAGGAAAATCCACAAAACATTATTTTCATGTTTCATGAATGATTTGATCCTAATTTACTTGAATGACATAAAAATGTCCTGTACAAATGCCTTGATAATTAAAAGAATCACACCCGTGTGCTCTTGTCATTATATGTCATCATACATCATCTCATTCTGGCCAATCAAAATTTGCGTCCTCACTTTTGTTTGTGTTTACACAGACCCTCAAAGCTGGACATAGGAGGGGCTGGCGCCCCTCAAAAAGTGAGAAGCAAACCTGGCAAACCAAGTTGTATGTCCTGTATTGTTTGATTGACAGTAGAAAATAAGTGTCATCTCTGAGGACTAATCTCTGCTCACCAAAAGGCTGAGGGAGTATTTGATTTTCTGAAAGATGTCCACAAATTCCTCCTGCGGTGGAGGGCTTGCCTTCAGCATCAACAAATCATCTGCATAAAGGAAAGATGAACCACTATTGTTATAATCAATGCAACTGTGATTTTGATGATTTAAAACAATGCAATGCAAGTGAGTCGAATTAAGTAGTAATTGTCTCCACTCTCAAATTCCACTCACTCACGCCCGCAAGCACACACGCACACACGCACGCACACAAACCAACCAACCAGGCCGGCTCAAATATTTTATGTCAAGGGCCCCCTCAAAATACGGTAGAGATATCTAATGCCATACAACACAATCTATTGTGTTATATGGCATTGAAAATATGTTTTGAGTAAAATTCCAGTGGAACTCCTAAAGCACCTGTTCGTTCCTTCCTTATAAGGCTACTGGTCGCCCCTAACAGGGTGGCATAGGAAGACAGAGTTGATCCTATATTACAAACATAAAAAAATCACAGCCGTGTGAAGTGAGGGGCACTCTTATCATCGTACATCATCCATTCATTGTCAATGGGAATCTGTGTAGGACAAAGATAGCCGATTTACTCATTTACATATGACGTAAATTCTCCATGCATTGTCAATGGGAATTTAATGTTTGTGTAAGACATAAATCTACACTATAGCTGAATATAGGAGGGGCTAGCCCCCCTCAAAAAGTCCATAGACTTAGCTGCCATATGATGGCGCTGGAGGGGCTAGTGCCTCTCAAAAAAATACCTCAACATTGTACTTAACTTGAGTACAGTACTTGAGTACATATACTTAGTCACTTTGCTTGGGGTGACTGGATTGATTTCTTGCCAAGACATTCACCCTGTACAAGAGCAGAATCATAGAAACACCTGTCACACCTGTAAGGCTAAGGGTAATCAGCAGGAAGCCTAATGGCTCATTTATACTCGGTTGCACCCTGTGTCACATGTTTTGGTGCACGGCACCGGCACGCAACTAAACATAAATGACCCTGAAGTCATTAGTGACACTTACCATCCTGGCTCTGTTTTTTCTTGCTTTTTTTGCTTCTCTTCTTGTCCCTCTGGTTGAGGACACTCTGAGCATCGGCTGTTTGTTGCAAGCGTCCCATGAACCTCTCCACATCGTCAAAACAGTGATTCAGGAGTTCCTAGAGTAGGATTTATAAAGTATACTGTAGGTTGTGCTGTTCGGAATGTAGCCTACGAAGTAGCAAAGTAATACTTTTATATACATTTTTAAAGCAACAACAAAATAACATGACAATTTTACAAACTGATTGAGGGCATTGCTTAAAGAAACCAGATGTTTTGCAGTGGTTCCTACATGTTGTGCCGGGTCAGACTGGGGTGCCGGACCGTGAGACAAGTCCAGTTGTGCATTGGGATTTTGTGGCAACTACACGTTATTTTTGCAATATATACGTACAAATATACAAAAATAGATGATTTAGTAAATAAAATTCAACATTTATAGTGATAACATAATTATGCCTTGAGATTTACATTTTCTGTTTGGTATACACGAAAGGTTTGTGAGGTACCCTCTCCACCCACTCAGCTAGGGCCATCCCCAAACATCAATGTAATTGATCAATTGATCAACTTAAGAGTTAATTTGGTGATGTTACTGTGTTTGTCTTTTTAAACATTTCAGCAGAGTGATTACGGTAGTTCATTATGGGGATACAGTATAATGCTGCATCAAGCATGTGATGTGATACAAGGTAGGTCTATATACACTGTGGCACACATGCATTCTCTCTTTTTTTCAAGTCAAATTTCTCCCTTGGGAGACAGAATAAAGAAACCTTGAACTTGAACCTTGTGCGCACATGCACACACACACACACACACACACACACACACACACTGAGACACACACACACACACACACACGCACACACACACACACACACACACACACACACACACACACACACACACACACATGTGGCGCACCAGTGTCATGCAAATACATACCACTTCTCTTTCTGCATTCAGTGTAGATGTGTGTTTCAGCTCGCCACTGTCGCCATTCACTGACATGTAGAAAATAAAATAGTCATGAATATTCAAATCAATTAATTTACATAATTAACATCATCAACTGCTCATTTCAGTCCTAGTTCTCAAACACACACACACACACACACACACACACACACACACACACACGCACACTCATGAACATACCTTTTTGTAAGCTTGTATAGACAGGCATGATCCCAGTAGGAAGCGCCTCACCCGGATTACCTATCATGACTCGGATACCTGAAGGCTTCCTGGCAACCGGTGGAGGACAGCTTGCAGACATCTATTGTGTGTGTGTGTGTGTGTGTGTGTGTGGTGGAGGGAGTTGGACAGATGAATATAAAAATAGAAAAAGCATGTACGTCTTTGCACAATCAGAGGAATGTGAGGGAAAACATCACAATACTTGTCATAATGACTAAGTTAATTTAAGGTCTATAGAAAGCATTTTGGGCATATGATCACAAATGTTATAAATTAAACCATATATTGATGATGAACCAACCCCAGAACTTTGCTGTTCTCATGTACAGCCAACTTTGTGTACAGTAACCTAATATCTGTGGTAATTGTATGCACAGGACTTTGAGAAGCAATGGTATACTGCTGCTACACACATTTCCTACAATATTTAGTACATATTCATGTAATATGAAGATATGTCTGATAAAACCTGCTCTGCAGACAAACAAAACCTTAGCAGTATAAACAAATCACAGACCGATACTGCCATATTCCCCCCAGTGGGGTGGTAAGAATGTGGCTTGACATCTTGTGCGTGTGTGCGCATCAGCGCATGTGTGTGTGTGTGTGTGTGTGTGTGTGTGTGTGTGTGTGACATACAGTGTGTGTGACATACAGTGTATGTGACATACACAAAGAGTACAGGAAAAACCACTGTAAGAGATTGATATGCACTATACAGGTCATAACATCATTGCATAATCCCACACCACCACTTACTGTAGCTAAATTCAGATTTTTGAGGGCCTCCATTCCCTCCAATACGTCTTTCTATCCATGTATGCTATGCCCTTCTTTTCCCCTTAAACCCTACTGACCGGGGTCCCCCAGGGCTCTATACTTGTACTCCTACTTTTTACCCTCTACAGTCTACACCTAATGTTTGCTGAAAGGAGCCAATCTATGAGCTGAGACGGCCCGAGAGCTTGTAAATTGACTATTTTCGCCAAATATTCACCTACTATGACATGACCAAAATAGGGGACGATAAGGTTCTAGTGTAAATGACATATTGACCCAAATGTACCTGGTCCATTTGGGCACACTGATGATTTTACTATCTTCACAAACGTAATCCACTAACTACAAAATGTACACACGGCAATAAGGTAAAAAAATACAAATAAAACATCAGACAATCTTATTGTTAAGGCAGTGAAACAAGAGAGGTGTCACACTATCTGACTAGTAGAAGCGTTAACAACAATGTGATTTGTCTTCACTCTGCAACACATATCTGACAGGAGACGGCTGACACACATACAGGTGTATCATTCTCCCTCTCTCTCTCCCTTTCTCTCTAGTTAAACAATAAACAATGTTAAAGCATGTAGGCCTACTGCAATCACTGTACCTTTCAGCGTTGTTTGAGTCCACAGCACAAATAGAATCCAATCCGCTCATTGACTTGTAGTATGTGCACTGAGCTTAGCTGTTTACTCCACTACGTCCCACCTTCTTGAGATATGCAGGGAGGAACGAGAAAAACGAGTCTCACTCTCCCTCTCTGACACAATCTCACCCTCCCTCTCTCTCCCCTGCATCAATAAAGAGCCTGTCCTTCTGTGACACAGAGTTTCTCTAAATGACAGCCCATGGCTTCTGCCAAGGGTATGATGTGATCGGTATCAGATACCATTCCAGAAATGCAAGTCTCCCTTTAACACCTCCACCTTCATAGGTTCTGGATGAGCAGGCTTCCAATGAAAGGTATGAACGTGTTTGACATAGGGTGTTGCTCTATACAGTAGATTGAAAAATGTGGATAGAGATATTATGGTTATGATCAATGGATCTCTACCATATAGAAACCACATATTCAGTGTAAAGGGGGAAATTGAAAATTGTGCACCATGTAATTTATGAGTGTAGATACACACACTGAAATATATTGATAATTAACAGTGGCACGGACACACTAATAACCAGATATACAATGCAGAGACAGGGACACATTTCCAGTATAGCCTACTGTAGGCCTCAGGTCATATCACTCTCCACACTGATTGATAAATTGCAACTCAATTTGTGACACAAAAAAAGAAGAACATATTGGTGGCAGTTGGCTCTGCAATCTACTGTAAGTATTTATTCAAGGTTGATGGTCAACACTGTATCTCTGATAAAAGTGAGTCAATGCAAAAACAATGTGCATTAGGCTTTAGGCAACACCTTTTGGAACACAGATAAAATGGTAAAGTTTTAGTTTGTCCTGGATTTGTAGCACAGCTGCGCCCTCTGTTGGACTTGCTATGAACTGTTTAGATGAATGCTTAGATTTGGAGGTTTGAACATAAAGCATGATCATTTATTTCCAATTTCCCCTCATATAAATATATCCTAAATATTAGGTATATGTCTACTTACTTCTGTCACCCGCTTTGATTCTTCCACACGTTTGAACTTTGAACTCGCATGGGCCCTGTAACCGTTTCTGATACAAGCGCAGTAAGAAGATGATGCATAATAGATAATAGATACTATTAATAATAATTGGTAGTCTTTGCGCTTGCCAAATAGAACAGAGCTGAGAAGGCGTCGCATCCGTGTTGTTTGATGTGTTCTTTTTGGCAAGCGACAGTCCTCCTCGTGGGAAGTATAAACACAAGGCGTGCACGTAGGTGGGGTTACGTGGGCTGGGCGGGGTGGAGAGGAGAGACTCAGGGAGGGGAGCCAACAACATCATTCCTGCTGCGTGAAAAGTTAATAATAATAATAATAATAATTATAATAATAATAATAATAATAATAATAATAATAATAATAATAATAATAATAATAATAATAATAATAATAATAAGAGGAATAAGAAGAAGAAGAAGAAGAAGAAGAAGAAAAAGAAGAAGAAGAAATAAGCAACGAAAGTCAATGCGTGGGAAATGTGTTATTTATTTCTAGACTAATATCGATGTAATAAATAAATATCCTCGAAACACAACAAAGCATGCATTCATAATCATAGCCCTAAAACTGTGTAAAACCCACGATTGGCGTGTGGGCGTTAAAAAAAAAACATGCAATTCTATCGTAAAACATTTTGCCTAAAATCACTGAAGTTGTAAAACTGTTTTTCCCCCCTTGGTTAAGTTTTTGTTTTGTAGTGTGTGTGTGTGTGTGTGTGTGTGTGTGTGTGTGTGTGTGTGCCAGTCAAATCCACACTGCATGAGTGCGTGGTCGTGGTGGGGCACAGGGGCAGGGCGTCAAAAGTTAAGACGCAACACCCCCATGTCTCCATTGGCCCTGGGTTTCATCTCAGTTTACACAGATTGACGACAGCAGTTCGGTGGTCCCGTCCGGCTGCAGCTCAACAACGTGGCGTTAGTTAGTTAGAGGTCCACTACTACTAGACTTCTGTTGACGTGCAGTAGTAGGCCTATACACAAAATAAAAGTAAAGACAATACACAAACTTCTCTGCTAAATCGGTGTAACGGGAAGGAGAGGGACTGGGAGTGGTGGGAAGCGAAGCCAAATCCAGACCACTGGAAATTGTATCCCCTCTGACGACTCAACATGGTACGTTTATGTATCCTAACTTTGACACATATGGTGCGCATGTTCATGATTGTTTTCTAAATAGTGTGTCCATCGTGCAGTTACGTACACGTTCTAATTCCATTGCTTTTCTTGATTGATGGGATTGGAAACGTGATGGAATGGAAACAACATTTCCCAATAACACGTGAACACACATTTGACAAGGAACTCTGTGTATTATTGTAAAAGGTCACATCTAGGTTGCGTTTATTATCTGTTGGCTTGAGTGACTTCATGTCTCCTAGACTCCTACATCACAATATGTTATTTTGGTGTTGTTTTCTTTGTGCTACTAAAAGCCCACGACTTATTTTATGCTTAAAAACTCAGCTGCATTTTAGTGCAATGTGAGGTTTTTCTCCAATAGTTTATTTTAATTGTTTTCAAATTTCAAAATGGTTTAATTATCTATCAAAAATAAAATGTAACGGCGTGCGGTAACTGTTTTGGCAATGCACACACCAGACATCACTCACACCAGGGGCTCACAGTCGCACAGCCAGTATCATACTGTCATTGCTGAGAGTTTATTGTAAAGTCTATTATGCAATACTCCGTGTGGGGGTACGACAGGGGGCTGAGGGGGCACTGCTACTAGTGAAAGTGAATGTTACTGTTGTCGATGCATCAGTGGAGAAAGGGCTGTAGTGTACAAGGCTTACAAAGATGCAGTAGGCTGCCTACACATGATGTAGGCTACATCAGGTCTACTCCATTTTACTATAACACGTGTGTGCGTGTGCGTGTGCGTGTGTGTGTGTGTGTGTGTGTGTTTGTGTGTGTGCGCGCGCGCGCGCGTCCTATACCTCCCTAATGTTTTCGTTAACTTGTGCTACTGCTAATGTGTTTGTTTCTATTTCATTGGTATTATATGCAAATTATCGGCGGTTTATGTTCGTTCAGTGATAGCGATAGCCCACCTTTATAACAATTATGTTGTTATAGGGCAGGGGTAGGCAACCTGTGGCTCTAGAGCCACATGTGGCTCATGTGGCCCTCTCCCGTGGCTCCCAGTTGCTTGGCAAAGAAGTATGAAAAGGAATAAGAGGTTTTCTTTTGCTTTTCTTTTCTTTTTTTTCTTTTTTACATTTAATCATAATTTATTATTGAATTTGTAGTAGCCTAGGCATAAAGTTATTCTTTCATTTTGATATGTTGCAAAACAATGTTGCCTATACACTTGATAAAAATCAGAATCAAATTTAATGAAGGAAAATAGAATAGAAGAATGTATTCATGATAAGACATCTATGTTTGTTTTCACCACCAATGCTGCTGGCTTACTGGTACAGTATACTTGACATGCTTTGAGAAATTAGCACACAAATAATTAAAGTTTGCTTTATTAAAGCAAACATATTTTGCGGCTCCAGATAGAATTGTAATACGTTTTTGGGACAAAAATGGCTCTTCTGATAATAAAGGTTGCCTACCCCTGTTATAGGGGCACGGTGGCACAGTCGGTACTAATGCTGTCGCCTCACAGCTAGAAGGTCCTAAGGGCATGTTCTCTCCTCTGCGTCATCAGTGCCCATACCCGAGGCGGGGTTGGCGAAAGGGCCTTTCTGTGTGGAGTTTGCATGTTCTCCCGTGTCCCCTAGGGGTAGGTACCCTCACAAAAACATGCCGTAATCCTGGTCTCTATACTGCCTCCCCCTGGCAAGCCAGGGCTCCTGATGGAGAGGAAAGGAACTGGTCGGAATAACGTGTTCCTTCCACACGCTACGTCCGGCCGGGGAAACTCCTCTGTCAGGTGAAAAGAAGCAACTTGGACTCCTCATGCATAGAAGGAAGCATGAGGTCAGTCCACTGCCCCCAAGTTGGCAGAGGATTACATTAGATAATTGACACTGGGTGAAAAAAGGGGTTGCAAAACCGTGGGATAAAAATATTGTTGTTGTTTTCTGGATTGTATTGGAGTTTATGGGAGGATTAATATGGAATGATTCGTATTTTATGGAGCGTGGTAGTGAAATTATTTGTTTAATAAAATAGAGGTAACAATATTTTGCTTTCATTTGCTGTGAAATTCATTTTTTTAATATTGCATATTATGGAATGGCTATCAAGAGGATTCAAAACAGTTTTTTGCTTCCGAATTTTCCCCCTACCTTTATTCTGGAGCACTACAATGTGTTACGTTACCATGCTTTTTATGAATGTTCTCGGGTTTAAAAGAACACGCCCATAACACGCCCCCTCGCTATTGTAAGTTTTTCTGTTCAGTACAGTAAGTACACATTTTACATGTTTGGTTTAAATATTGCGAAACATATCACTGTCCAAACAGTATGGATGGAGTACTCTATAGTCAATAGAATATATGGTCAGGCTAATATATCTGCGCAGTTCGAGATGCTGCTAAACTTTTTACACATTATGTGCTTTAATTTATTGCCTCTTTATTGCCTCTCTACCTCCAACCAGGTAACATATGTTTGGTGCTATAGGGACCTGATGGAGAGAGCTTTAACAAGGATGTGGTTGTCTAAATTCGTTTCACTACAGTGGCAGTATATTACAGGCAAGACAATTTGCATGGAAAGACAATGTGACAGACTGTACAGCGTTTTCAGACATGCCCTCCTTGGCAGTAAAGATTCTGGTAAGATGATGCGGGCCCTAAATCGAAGCCATGATGTGAAACAGTGCTATTGATGTGCTATTGATAATTGAGGATTATGATTACATTGTGTTCCCTTTCAGTTAATTCACTATCATGAGACACAGGCTTGGGCACATCTCCTGAAAAGTTAGATGTTCATACCACAGAGGTGCGGCAAGCAGTGTTGCCAACTCTCATGACTCACCTCCAAAAACAAGCCAAAATCACTAGATCCCATTGCGAAAACAAATTGCAGATCAGCAATATTTTGGCCAATGTTACCCCCAGAATTGGGATACTGGGGTTCAAGTGGTTAATAAATGGTAGATTGTGGCGGAGGCACCAACCTGCTCATTGGGAGTAGTTAAGAGTTCGGTGTCTTTCTCAAAGACACTTTGACAATAATCCAGGGTGAGCCAAGGATCGAACTGGGAACCTTCTGATTCGCAAACCACTGCTGCCCCATAGTTGTCAATAGTTAGCAAACTCACTCACAATGCAGAGCTTGTAGATCAGCTATTATCAAAAAGGTACGTTTACTTTGATAATATTTTGATTGGCAATACCTTTGTATTTAACTCAAGTCAAATGATGAATATAGGCCTTTTACTTGTAACAGATTACTATTGTGGTATTGCTACTTTTACTTAAATATAATATCTGAGTACTTATTCCACCACTGTTCAATACAAATCACATCTAGCCTACATTGTTGAGCCTTGAGTATGAAGCAGGGGTGCCAGATTACACCAGGACGTGGATGTAAATTAAGGGGAATAAAGAGAAGGAAGCACTCTTCTTTTTAAATCAAAAACAGCACTGTGAAAGGGGCACGGTGGCACAGTTGGTAGTGCTGTCGTCTCGCAGCTAGAAGGTCCTGGGTTCGATTCCCGCTCGGGGCGCTGTGGGTGCTGGCGGCGTGTTTCCTCCTCCGCGACAACAGTGCCCATACCCGAAGGCGAGGTTGGCGAAAGGGCCTTTCTCCCCGTGTCCCCTAGGGTAGGTACCCTCACAAAAACATGCAGTAATCCTGGTCTCTAAACTGCCTCCCCCTGGCCAGCCGGGGCGCCTGATGGAGGGGAAAGGAACTGGTTGGAATAACATGTTCCTTCCACGCGCTACGTCCAACCAGGGAAACTCCCCCCTGTCAGGTGTAAAGGAGCAACTTGGACACTCAAGCATGAAGGAAGCATGAGTTAAGTCCGTTGCTCTCCCCAGGTTGGCGGAGGGTGTGTAGAGCCCAGGATCACATTAGATGATTGACAATGTGTCGCATTGATGCATTGATGGATCGGCTATTTTCAAATGGAAATAACGAAATGAATAGGGCTGAAGAGGTTAAGTATCGACCAGAGCTCGACAGTCTCTACTAGTGTCGCTGATTGTCTTCAACATATAATTCCTAATCTCACAAATTGCTTGTATACAGTGAGTATAGAGTTCTTCCATGGTTAGTTGGTACTACTTTAATGCTAGCCTTTTCTGTCTGAACAGCTACCTCTCAGCTTGGCGAGCCTGCCTTGATAATTTGTTCAGCAGTCAGCCTTTAACATTGTTAATGTTTTTTTTTTGTTATCAAATGTTTTTTTTATTAAAGACAAAAAATCACAATAAGATACGTTAACATCATGAATGACTAAAGAAAACAAGAAACAAAAAACACAAAAACAAACAATCCCACCCACCCCTCCCCCCGAGACCAAAGATGCCAAAAAATGTCAGTACTCTTACTACTGTGCAAATGGGAACAAAAAATAAATAAATGAATGAAAATAATAATAACAATAATAATAATGATTAAATCATGCCCGTAACCAAATCTGCAATATTAGACCAAATCTCGATGTTTTCCTCTTTTGCACCATGCAATCTTGCTGTAGACATTTCTAGATAAATGATATCTAGAAAGGTCAAAGCCCATTGGCGAAATGACAATGTATGAGGCGGTTTCCAGCGCGAAGCAACCATCTTCTTTGCGGCTGTTACGCCAGCAAAGAAGACACGAATACGGGTATTATTTAATAGCAACTGGGATACGTCATTTAATAAGAATAGAGATGGGGAGGGTGTGATGTTAATTTGTAGTATAATCGAAAGTTTAGCAGCAACCAGATTCCAAAAAGTGAGGACATCCGGACACTCCCACACCATATGAAAGAATGTACCTATGGTGTTCGGAGTGCAGAAAGTGCAGTTATGGTTATTTAAAATCCGCATAGCACACAATCTGCGGGGAGTTAAGTATGTCCGATGAACAAAATTTAGATGAATTTGCTGATGATCAGGATTCCTAGAAGATAGGGCAACATTAGACCACACTGTATCCCAGCTCCAATCTGGATCTAGATTTGGTATGTCATTCCTCCATACAGTATCGACAGCCAAGGTCCCATAACTAGATTCTAATAAATAATCATACAATATGGAAACAAAACCTCTTGACCTAACATCACAGATAAGTCTATGCAAAGGGTGCATTGCAAGGGGGGTCTGCCATGGAACCCCGTATGTCCTCATGGCAGTTCTCAATTGTAGATAGAAAAAGAAAGAGTTACCAGGCAAGTTAAAAATATCACATAAATTCTGGAAAGAACGTAAACCATTGACATCAAATAAATCACCCAAAGTATGAATCCCCTTGGAACTCCATCTGGGAAAACGAATAGGACGATTGTCCAAAAGCAAACCATCATTGTTGAACACTGGGGAAAACGAATTCCATTTCAAATCAATCTTGCGCAATTTTTCAGCCGCTCTCCATACTGTTACTAACTGAGAAATGATTGGCCCAAAGCGAACTTTGCATTGATTATTCGTTATGTTTGAATAGATCAGATCTCTCAATTCAACAGGATGAACCAAACTCTCCTCAAGCTCTCGCCAACAGACTTTTATAGTTGAGTCGAAATATCTTAAAAGGGGGCGAAGAGTGAAAGCCCAATAGTATAATTTGAAGTTAGGCAACGAGAGACCGCCATCAGCTCTGGCCCGCTGTAACAAGGAAAGTTTGAGACGTGGGCGTTTCCTATTCCACACAAATTTAGATATAGCAGAATGAATCTTAGTCCAATACTGTGCTGGCGGTGGCAGTGGGAGCATAGAACTAACAAAATTAACCCTAGGGAGGACATTCATCTTTATGATTGATACTCGAGCTCGAAGAGAGTTGGGCAATGACGACCATCTGTCTAAATCAAGACAAATTTTATTCAGAGTGTCACTATAATTGTTTTTAACAATAGCTTGAAGAGATGGGAACACATCTATGCCAAGATATTTAAATTTGTTCACTACTGGGATTATGGGAGGCAGAACAACAGATCTCATCTCCTCGTTTAGCGGCAACAGGGCTGACTTTGTCCAATTGATTTTGTAGCCTGAGATGGCACTGAACTGATCAAAAATCTTAAGAATGTGTGTAATTGACTGTGGAGCATTCTCAATAAACAGCAGGATGTCGTCCGCATATAAAGAAATACGATGTTGTGTGTTGTTAACCGAGATAGGTGTGATCGCTGTGGACTGACGTACTGTCTGCGCCAATGGTTCGAGCGAGAGGGCAAAAAGGAGAGGACTAAGGGGGCAACCTTGTCTTGACGACCTGCCTATCGTGAACAGTTGAGAACAAATCTTGCCTGTTAGTACCATCGCTGTTGGATTTGAGTACAATACTTTAATCAATGTGATGAATGTGGGACCAACATTGTTAATGTTAAAGATATCATGCCAGTGTGTGAGCTCTTGCTCTTATCTGTGCTTTCTACTTCTATGTGGTACAGGCTTTGACTTTAGCTGCTGTTTGACTGTCAACTCTCAACACTTTCATCTTCACAACCACCAACTCAAAGACAAGCTCCAGATTGTTGTCTGCACTGCTTAATCATTCATCAGTCGTCCTTCATGAGGATAAAGAAATACAGAGGGAGATTGAAAGTCTTGCAACTGACCATTTCCACGCAAGCAAGCAACCATGTATACCAAGCATATTCCTCTGGTATGGGAGATTATTTCAGTCCTATAACATTAGAAAAATAAAACCCTATTGAACTACTTTTAAGAACCAAACACTGTTACGTCACGTCTTCTCACTGTTGCATAGCTTAATCTAAAAGATTGTGACCTTGTATGATGAAATGTTTTTCTAGGGATAAAGATACAATGTCTGTGCTCCAGCAAGTGAGGAGTGGTGCATTGCAACTTTAAACATTTTCCTCATGCAAAAAACATTTAAAATCAAACATTTTCAAAAAATAATGAAAATATACATGGCCAAGCTCAAAATACACCACTATGCAATGTGTTATGAGCTTGTAGATCAACTTTTAAATAGTGGTTAGCGCGCGCGCGTGTGTGTGTGTGTGTGTGTGTGTGTAAATAAGTGCATATATGTGGATTTGTGATAAGTGGATGCATGTTCAACTAACCGCAGTTCGTAATAGCCTATTATACTCATTATTATAAATGTCTAATAAGATAATACTAAGAAATTAAGAATATATCTAATGTGGCCCTTTTACAAATTGTGTACAACAGTACAACTGTATTTGTTGTATTGTAGAGTGTAGAGCTCAGGATTACATTAGATTAGATCATTTACACTGGGTAAAAAAATGGGTTACAAAATCGTGGGAAAAAAATATGAAAAGAATGTTTTTTACACACGGTGGCGTAAATATCGGCGATTCGGCGGTGCACCGCTGGTCAGATGCTGTGGGGCCGGTTCTAGGCATAAGCAATATAAGCGGTCGCTTGGGGCCACATACATCTTTTTTATGTCCAATGTATTTGCATTTAAGTTCATAAAGTTAACATAAGAACATATAAATGTATTTGAAATAAATAAAAAAAGAAGATTTCAGGATTCCAATTCAGAAATAGCAAAAAAAGTATTCCAGATTCCAATTAAAAAATAGCAATAATTGCAGATCTACGAGCTCAAATAAAATAATCTTGCATAGGGCCATGCACGGATTGGCTCCGAAAATCGGCCCTGGCATTGTGGTCTTCACCGGCCCTATGACGTCATTATGTCAAAACCTCGGCCACTAAATGTAGACATTTCCCATTTCTTTTGGACATACTGTATAGGTTTACGGTTTAAGTAACGGTGCAAATAGTGTATTCTAAATACATAGAAAATGAAACATATCATTGTGTTAGTTGTATTTTGATTATTGCTTGTCAAACCTTTTAACTAGCCTAATTAGCCTTTTAACTATTGGCCAACATTGGCCCCTCGGCCCAGCGTTTCTGACACGGCCAGAACACCATCAAAGCCTGTCATACTATTTTGGATGTGAATATTGGCCCCATGGTCTTTCCTCTAGAGCAGGGGTTCTCAACGTTTTTGGCCGGGGACCCCCAGAAATGCTTTGGCAATGTCTCGGGACCCCTGCCCCACCCCCTCCCGACCCCCAATATAAATTGACTGCTACAATAACCTTAATAATAGAGACAATACACATAAATAAATACTGAAACCAGATATAATCATTAGGGATGGTGTATGCATGTACTATCTATGTGTACTATACTCTTCATTTCCATTTTCCAGCCATTCAGTTGCACAAAAAAACATGACAAAGTCAATTGGTTAGTCAAGGTCAAGTCAATTTATTTCTAGAGCACATTTTGACCAAAGTGCTGGACAGCATAGGTTCAAACCATTTACTGTAGGTCCTGTTGGGTGTAAGGAGCCTCTGGGGAGGGGTGTCAAACTCTTGCAGGCCAGATTGGTAAAAATGCAACCTTTTGCAGGCCATACAGTATGTGACACTTATTTGTGTGTGCGTATGTGCTGCATGCTCTTACTCTCAACGCTGAAAGGCACAATGCTATCACAGTATTAGGTCACAACACACAAGACATGAGATGTCCATGTGGCGCAGGAAAAAGGAACCTGCCCAGCCCACCACCGTGAAGATTAAGGCGGGGTTTGAATCCTCCAGTTCAGCTTGGCCGAACACTCCAATGAACACTGTTCAGCAGTAGTCTGTATTACTCCCTCTCTTGTAAAACTCATCGTCGTCATAATTATGGAAAGAAATGGCTGCGACTTCAACCTACATTCGGCCATTCAGCTCGACAATGGTGGACACCTATGCATTCTATGATAATAATAATAATGGATTGCATTTTTATAGCGCTTTTCTATGCTTACTCAAAGCGCTTTACAATGGTACATTCATTCATTCATTGGGAGGTGAAGCGTCATCCTCACTTCCCACAATCACTCACGCACTGGGAGGAATTAGGGGTTCAGAGTCTTGCTCAAGGACACTTCGACACTAACTCTGGGGGAGCCCGGGATCAAACTGGGAAGCTCACATTTCCCATCCGGCTGCTCTATCGGCCACTCTACCCCTGACCCACTGCCGCCAAAGGGTTCTTTGTGCAATGATGGCGTGAGTGTTGCATGCATGGCGCTTTTAATACGGTTCTAATCAGAAGACTGATGGTCAACAAACGCTGAAACATGTATTTGTTCATTTGAGGTGTGGCACTCTGTACACTATTGAGTTTTCACAAAGAACCCTTGTGGGATCATTTGTGGGTTAGGGAGGGTTATGGTTATCAAGCTCACACTAGTTAACTGTACTTTTCCACAACAAGTCTTCTGTTGTTGCCATACTGACCACATGGTCTTGACCACTCTGTTGTGGGGTTTAGGGTAAGAAGATGATTTAGTGTTAAGCTAAATATAGACATGGGGGGGGGGGGGGGAGAAAAATGCTTCAGTAGAAACAGGTGGAAGGCCGAGAGAACCACTTGTACAGTAGGCTTATCAGTGAACAGCAAGTACGTACTGTATGTGGCGTGATGTTTATGCTTCACCTGGAAACTGCTGGCAAGCACTTTTCAAATCCAGAGAGTGGGACTATTCGTTAGGGTTAGGTTGGTCTTGTGAGGTCAACCCACTGCATAGAGTGACAAAGCAAGCATGGGATCTGAGGTTGGGGTTTGTGTGACTATCTCCCCAGCGGTTTTGAAGGAGTCTAGGGATTCACATTTCTTTATTGCTGTTGGTAGGGCATTCCACATTTTAGTGGCATAGGAGCGAAATGTATTTAATCCCTTGTTTGAGGGATTTAATACTCCAACTCGTGTTGTGATTGTGGACTTCTACTTGTAGCTTGTAGATCTGCTAAGGTTGAAAACCATTGGTCTCTAGAGTACCAAACCCAGTGGAAAGGCGCTAGATCAATTCAGATATAGCACAATGAGTTTGATAAACAAAACACAAATGTATATAGGGCTGAAGTGGGTAATATAATAATCCTTCGAGAGATGACTTCCGCACACCCGCTTCAATTTTGTAGCAGGTGCGTATAGGTCCTGGCAGAACAGCAAACGTTTAAAGGAAGGAGGAGAGACCTGCACACCGCCACTTGCTGGTTCAAGAAGTTTTATTTTGTTAAGAGTCGTAGCAACATTTCGGCCTTTCGGCCTTCTTCAGCCATAGTTTGAGAATAGGCTGACATTCATTAAATACACAATAGTAGGTTTAGACTGTGAAGAACCCAGTCATGTGACTTAAGGTGCAGTACTTCTGTAGAACATCCCTAGTATATTATTGACAACAACAATTATTCCCTGTATTGTTGCAATTGGTGACTTTCAATAATATACTAGGAATGTTCTACAGAAGTACTGCACCTTAGGTCACATGACTGGGTTCTTCACAGCTGCTATCTTCAGATTCCAGATTCAGATACCTTTATTTGCCATTGTGTACAACAACACATAGGAATTTGCTTTGACATTTGACATCTGATGAATGATTACTATATACAATTTGATTGGTTGTCTAAACCTACTGTTGTGTATTTAATGAATGTCAGCCTATTCTCAAACTATGCCTGAAGAAGGCTGAAAGACTGGTTCAAGAAGTTCAAATTTCTTGAACCAGCAAGTGGCGGGTCTCTCCTTCCTGTAATATAATAATCAAAATCTACAAAGTAACTAGTAACTAAAGTTTTCAAATAAATATAGTGGAGTAAAAATACAATCTTTGGATCTGAGATGTAGTGGAGATGGAGTAGAAGTAAAAGTATTGGAAATTGGAAACACTCAAGTATAGTACTTAAGTACATTACTTAGTTACTTTACACCAACACCACTGTGGGAAACGCCCAACAGTGCCTAGTCACCTGAGCACCACCCACAGAGAGGACCAATGTAATCCTAACATACCCCCTTCCAGTCCCGACCACATGTCAATCCAGAGTGCCTCTTCCCCAAGGTCAGCCAGCGCCCAGCGGGTCTGCTTATTCTTTCTATGTCCGCCTTCTATGCAAGTATGTGTGCTGCCGCTTGCATGTGAGAAATCACCTGCTCTATCTGGCCATTTCTCTCAGGCAGCTACGCACTCTTCCACAGTCACTGACTGTACTTTTCCACTCTCACAGTTGATACTGGCAGGGACACTATGTGTGACACATAGTATACACCTTATACTGCTAGGTCATGCATACATGCATTCTGGCTCATGTTCAGCTATTCTGAATCTTGGATGTTCATGGGGGCTTGAATGGGAGGGCTTTTTATCTTTCACTTTAATTTTCACTTGATAGCAATGCAAGGTTGTGATGTTTCTGAAAGGTGCCCTACTTTTACTGTATATCTCTTGTATGTGTAAAGGGCAAAGGCCCATACTTATATTTTACGTGAAGTTGTTACACAAAGTCAAGTTACACATAAAATGTCTCTGTTTTTGTGTTATCCATTTCAATGACAATGGTCAGTAATAAAAGGCCTATGCTGAGTAAAGAGACCCTGAATTGTTCCCACATGGAATATATATCCCATGTGTTTATTTATATAAAAAAAAGGGTGTATACCATATGAATTACATCTTATGTGTGTTTCCTCATGGGGGGTGGTAGGTGGTGATACTAGAACAACAAAACGCAAGAGCTTCATTGGAGGGCATGGAATGTCCTGTAATGGCTTTTGGACACCTGCTGACAAGTGTATTCATTTATTTATTTTTACATACTGGTCCCTTACAAATAATATTGAGATGTGAGAGAGTAACTCATTCCGTGTCATAGGGAGCATAATGCAAGACAGACATGCTCCAAATTATATTCATACAAATATATTATAATGTATACAAAACACCAAGTTTGAAGCTTCTGTAAGTTGATTGTCATATCAGCAGACTGATAAGAATGGAAACAAGACTTATGCCTTTGAAAATGATGGGCGGTAGTACTAATGTCAAAATTGTGGGCTAAACATGCCAGAACCAGACCACTAGTATGGTCCTTCCAACTGTTTTTCTACATCCGCTTTCTATAGGAAAGTGCGTGGCTGCGTGCGTGCGTGCGTGTGTGCGTGCGTGCCTGACATCTTGAGATTGCTTATTGCTTACCCAGCAGTCACAAACATAACTAATTATATAATTGGAAATGAGCACATTATTTGAAATGGATGCATCACTGAACTGATTATTCGATAACTAACCACGGCGAATCATGGTGTCACTCTTATGGGCTGAACATTTGTCAAAAAAATAGATCTATAAGCTCACAGCATCGCAACACCTTATGACTCATAGCTTATAGATCGGCTGATTTCGGCAAAGAGATTTGGTGTTGCGGGAAAAAGGAAGCTTAGTATAGAATCCCTGGGGCACTCCGGTCAGTGAGTATAGGGTTTAACTTTAATTGGTTCATTTTCTGTCTATTGACTAATAAATTATACGATCAACTATTTCACCCTACTGTGAGCAGACGGAGAAGCCTCCACTGCCTGGCGATGAAGAGGGGAATCGGATGAGCGATTTCCAGTCGGAGGTTCAACTCCTAGCCTTGGAAATGGAAGACGGATCGAGCAGGGTCGAGGCGGATGATGCAGACGACGCGGAGCGGCCAGCATGGGACTCTAAGCTCCAGTACGTGTTGGCTCAGGTGGGCTTCAGTGTTGGACTGGGCAACGTGTGGAGGTTCCCATACCTCTGCCATCAGAATGGAGGTGGTGAGTACTTTACCACTGGTGTTGCGTTCACAAGAGTCGCAATGATGCAAAGATCATGGCATATTTGTCGCTTTGTATATGTGTTGTCATCAAGCGTGCGTCCGTAGTGACGTGTGTCGGAGGTGCGGCGGCCGGCGGGAGATTGAGAAAAAACATAATTGCAGCTACAGTTGTAGCTTTGTAGCTTTGCATCTGGAAGTTGCAGCTCAGCTTCGTTTTGTAGCTTTGTGTCTTTTGCAGTGCAGCTACAATTAAACGTCGGATTTGCAAATGGGGACAAACCAATAGAAGTCCTTTTCCTACCATATCCTAGTTGAATTAAGGTGAATTAATTGATTTGCATGGGGAAATGACCTGTAAGTACCCTTTGCGGCTTCTGCTTTGAGTGTTGAAACGTCAGTAGCATTGCATAATATAGAAATGTGCATGGCAAATGGTATAATACTATGTCCATCCATATTCCAAGTGCGTTTGCATGTAATGCCAGTGTCACTAATCTTAAAGTACATTTGAAAGTATTTTCAGTAAATGAGCTGGTCATGGTTAAAAGTATACAGCTCTGAGGTCCAAAAAGTGTGGGCACCCTTAAGTGTTGATTCAACCTTTTCTCTAACATGACTCAATCTCTTCTCCAGGGGCCTTCATGTTGCTGTATGTTGTTCTGTTGGTAGTCATTGGGGTTCCACTATTCTTCATGGAGCTGGCAGCGGGCCAGAGCATTCGACAGGGCAGCATCGGTGTGTGGAAGCACATCTCTCCAAAGCTGGCAGGCATCGGCTACTCCAGCTGCATGGTGAGGAGCTCTGGTATATCCTAAAGAAACGTTCCCTTTTGTAGGGTGGGATGTGCCAACCATGGTCAACCCTGACCGACGGAGGGCTACAGTATGACTTGCTTCATGCTTCATATCCATTAGCATACAGTACAGTAGGTAACACAATAGTCCAGGGGTGTCAAACTGGCAGCTCACAGACCCACAAAATAGTCCAATCCAGCTCGCAAGATTATTAGTGGAAGAAGAACAAATGTAAGTCAAGACGTCTAATTGCTGTCTGACGTCTGTGAAAGATTTCACGTAAATTGCACACTGCGTTCATGATTTGAGGCTTTTTGTTTAAAACGGGCCAATCCTGCAAATTTTGAAAGCCAATGTTAGCCAATCAGGATGGAATATGAAATATCGGACAGATCCGTCTTGAACACATGACTATAGGGATACTGTGTAACGATTTTCGGATTTTTTTCAAAATATGGAGGAGTAATATCATTTCTTTTTTTTACAAAAGTCGAACTCCTGTTGGTGCTATAATTTGGGGCATCTAGGGAGTGTGTGTGTGCAAAGTTTGGCATCGACCGGGTTAACGGTGCCGGAGATTAGCTGTTTGCACGGACGGACGGACACACGGACGGAGTGCAAAACATACTCTCTCCCCATGCCTCCAGCCTGGTGGAGACAATAATAAGGTCTGCAGACTGGAAATAATATGTTTACTGCTGATTCAACGTTTTGGTCAAATCAGGGATCAGGAATGTAAAGTTAACATATTGGCCTGAGGGTGGTGCTAGAGGAAAGGTCACTCCTCTGGGTATGCACTCAGTATGAATGCACTCTGTAGGTTTCATGGTTTCAAATGGGTATGCACTCAGTATGAATGCACTCTGTGGTGCTTGTGGTGCCAGAGAAAATGCCATGGCATCGCCACTAACGGTATCAATCCTATGGGGGACCATGATGGTGCACAATGAATTCCATGGCAGTCCTACTAACTTTGTGATGGTGGGGGTATACAATCTTGTGAAATATATCTCTAGATATCTAAATGATGACAGTCAATGATGACAGCTCTTCAGACAGGATCCTCTTCAATCTAGAACCAGACACCTTTGATCTTTATCAGAAAATGTGCATGAAATGTATAAAGGTACAGTATTGGCACTGTATGTAGTCAAATTCAGTGTGCCTTAGTTTATTGGGCTTATTATCAAATGTATGAGGATGTAATACAACCAGTAAGACGCGCAAATGCGGGAAGCGAACGCAGCTGAGACCCTGCAGATCATGTCTGTCTGTCTGTCTGTCTGTGTGTCTGTCCCGCTGTTACTGTATATGTGGACCTGGCCCCTTTTGTGCCCATATATGGAGCTGAGTGATTGCTGATGCAACACACTCCATATTTGGACGTACAAGTATAGCGGAACACACACACACAGACAGACAGACACACAGACAGACATTATCTGCTAGGTCTCATAGTAAGTGCTCACTGCGTTCGCAATTAACATGGGCACACAGACAGGTCAATGTACCTAGAATATAGAATATTACGTATAGAATAGAATAGAATAGATTACGGTCAAAAGTGCAGCAGGTATGTACGAATATACTGTAGGCATGTATGTAAGACTTGTGCCGCAAGGTGGTGTATATGTACTAGTAGAGGGAGGGAAGCTAACGTCTGACAATGTGCTAGGCGAGGCCATCAGTACAATTTAGGCATTTAGCAGAGTGATTTAAGGCCTATTCATAGTCCATTTTTCGGTGAATAGATTCACCTATTCACTGGTGGTTAGTAAAAACAGAGAGATATGTTGTATGAGCGGTGACCACCGTGGTGTGACGTCATGTTGTAGTTTTCGGTGATCACCTCTTCACCGAAAACCGGACTATGAATTGGCCTTTACAGTAAGCGAGTACCACCCTCTGTAGTGGCTCTGCAGTTGCGGACGGTGCAGTTCCCGTACCAGTCGATATGCAGCTCCTAGCATACTGTTGCTGCTAGGCTGCCACATTTCCGGCTTCCAAGCAACTTGGGATATAGAAACATTGCGCCTTGCCATGCTCGCTTTCATACCGAAAAACCAACATTAACAAAATCACACCCGTGTGAACTGAGTGGTGCAACTCCACCCCCGATTTTACAGGGGCCAGTTTCGAATTTCAGCCGTCCGTAGGTGCCCTTTGAGAGCGGTTTTGAAGGAGTAGGCTCACACTCCCCCCGAGGATGCACACGGAACAATACAGACTCTCTTTCATGCCAACTGCTATCAGACTATACAATGCGAATGCATAAGAACTGCCTCCCCCCAAATGGCATATGGCATATTGTCCTTGGTGGTCCTGGTCTTGTGTGGTTAGGGTTATATCCATTTGTGTCTGTTTTGTGTTCTTCTGTCTGTCCAGTAGTTTTAGCTTTTTTGTGCCATCTCTGGTGCCCGAAATGGCGGAGCTGCCACTGCTTGTGCCCATGGAGTGCTAAGTGACATGTGTCATGAGGACATATCCATGAATTTGTGAATGTAACCTTTACTGCACCTAAAATATTTGTGTTCCTGTATGCATTTCCTGTGTCTGGACATAAATATATTGTTAAACTGTGTGTGTGTGTGTGTGTGTGTGTGTGTGTGCATTCCAATAATATAGTGTTTATATCAAGGTATTTCTTTGGCACTGCATACTGTGCATACTGTACATAGCATTCACCTAGCTATCTGTCGGAACATATAGAATGTTGTTGAAGTGAGCTGTATAGCCTTGTTAAGTCTTGGTCATGGCATTTCATGACATATTTGTTTCATAACATTGCTAGTTGACTCAAGGTGAGAAAGGCTATAAATACCCAAAGACAACAGTACTGTGTGTGTGTGTGTGTGTGTGTGTGTGTGTGTGTGTGTGTGTGTGTGTGTGTGTGTGTGTGTGTGTGTGTGTGTGTGTGTGTGTGTGTGTGTGTGCGAGCCATAGACTGTAAAAAATATGGACAAAGCGTTCCGCGGGTCTAACATGAACGTAAAATGAAGCCTGTCAGTCCTTGAATTGTACATCGCCATCTTTTTAGATCCGTTTGAGCCCAGCTGGCCCATTGGCTGGCCCAGACAACGAGGCGGGACTTCCCCCCCCTGTTCTTAGTTGGTTTTTATTTTGACTCGAGTGGGTGGGGAATCCCGATCATAGACTGTAACGGTAGCCACGCCCCTCAGAACATACGTGACTTTATGGTCATTTCTTTTATAAATGGGACCATCATTTTCCAAAAATAATATTATGACATTAGAAATGAGACTTTAAACTAGTGACTGGAAGCTGAAAGTATTCATGACCATGTTTATTAAGGTAATACAGTCTAGGTGAAGTTGGGCCCAAATACATGGACTTCCAATGACAGCGCCACAACAGGCCATTATATGAACTTTCAGGAAATCCCGTTTTCCTTAGTAGCTTCACAAAATATTTGTCTGACTGCCCCCCTGGTGCGCGCGTGCAATGCGCATATGAAGGGTGGTTATAGCCAACTACAGATACAATGTGAGAGTAGCTACATGCCTCAGTGCTGGTGGGGTGTTTTAAAACACCACTCTAGTCTGTAAGCACACTTTCTGCTCAGTCACTCACTGCACAAACACACACACTACACACTGAAAGTTATCCAGATACGTAATGACATTTTAACATTTTGTGTGTACCACCATTTGATTTGCCGGTTTTGTGTGTTTGTGTGTACCACATAGTGATGATTTGATTGGCTGAGCACGGAATGTGATGATGTGTCACTTCACACAGGTGTGATGTTTCTGTTTTACTTTGTGATCATGATGGTCATCTGACATAACCATTGGCTGACATGGTCATCTGACATAACCATCTGACATAACCATTGGCTCGTAGTGTATCCAAATGCACAAAAATTTTTCCTCCCAAATACGTTTGGTAACTTATTGAAATTGGCTTCGCAGCTTATATATCTTGTTACCAATTTACATATTCATGCCTTTGTGCAGGGTAAAGGCATGCAAAAAGGCATGAATATGTAAATTGGTAACAAGATTTTTTTTTTTACCAGGAATTCCAAGTCAGCAGATGATTCTTTCAAGAGATGCCAGTACCTAGTCAGCTAAAGGTGCCAGGTTACTATCTATTGGACCATGATAGGTTTGACCTATTGGTGACATCACACACGTATCCTCTACTCCTGCAACTCACATTTCAGGGACAGTACAGAGGAGCTCTCCATCCCTCTGCAGGGGAGGAATGTGAAGAGAGGAAGATATGCACAAATCTAAAATCTAAGTCTAATACTAATTAAAAATGTAAACATTAATTAAGGTTTTTGACTGGATGACACAAGATCCATGAAATGGATCTTGTGAAATGGATCCATGAAATGGATCTTGTGTTTTATTAATGTGTTTATTATTATTGTGTTTATTAATTTATTTTTACTGAAAGGTTTGTCTCATTGTACAGGACTGTCAAAAATGTCTACATTGGCTTTCCACAAAATATACAAAGTACAACAGTAGTAGTGCTGCAGCATCTCATTATACATCTAAATTTAATAAGTCGACACGTGGTTTGACAATCCTTGGTCAGATTTGACCTTGCCAAAATAGCCTTTCACACAATGCAAGAGTCAGCATACACACGGTAAAATCCTGAGTGGTGATTTAACTCTCTGAGGGTGTACAGTATCAATACAGTGACCAATTGTGAATCCAAAAGTTGATCACATCTGTTATGTTTATACGGTACACTCTGCTTATTGTAAATTAAAATGATTTGCAATGTGTTGTGAGCTTGTATATCTATTTCATATTAGTATTTAATAGTTACTTTGAAAAAAGTACTTTTTCATGTGTTTTTTTGTTTTTATTCTTTTGAAACAAACACAAAACACAAAAAAAAAAGATCTTGGAAATTGTATTTATTCACGACCCATAAATGTATCTGTCACTTCCTGTATCTGAAACACTGGTCTCACAGACTATGCAAATACTGGAAAATATGGTGGCAAGTAAATACTAAATGTAACCCTTTCTTCTGCTCTAGGTGTGTTTCTATGTGGCCCTCTACTACAATGTTATCATTGCCTGGAGCTTATTCTACATGGGCAACTCCTTCCAGTACCCACTGCCCTGGGAGCAGTGTCCAGTTGACCCTGGCACCAATGTCACAGGTACAGTACTTATTTATAGTGTGCATTTCATTGTGTCCGTCTGTGTTTGACTTGTCATGGGGTCTATTTGGCAGAAATGCCCCTGTCGAGTGACCCCAGCAGACCCCGGTAGCCCTCATAGCATAGAGCAGTGGCCACAAGCATATCGCTTTTATGCTATTTGTTGCGGTCAAGTTATTATAATTGTTTTTTTTCTTTCATGAATATGTTAACAACACTCTTTCCAACAGTAAAGGAATGTGCAGGTAGCTCCCCGACAACATACTTCTGGTTCCGTAAAGCCCTGGACATCACTGACTCCATCGATGGGTCGGGAGAATTCAACCCCGTCATGACGGGCTGTCTATTGGCTGCTTGGGCCATCGTCGCCTTGGCCATGATCAAAGGCATCAAGTCCTCTGCAAAGGTGAACTGTCCCGTCACTGCTGTTCCATTATTACACCAGTGGTTCTCATTCTCAAACCGTTTCTTGCCAGGGATCCTCAAATGTATATGTGGCCACGGACCCCCATCTGAAAATGATTTGTACCAGGGACCCCCAGAGGGCCCAGAAGAGAAGATTTGTGTTAAAAGAATATATCCAAATAATTTTTTAACATTAACATTTTCAATATTTTTCAAATACTTAAAAAAAATAGCAGATGTAATAGCTTGCAGCATGGCACGAAGGGACACACTCTGAGCTTGTAGATCTTCTATTTTTGAATGGCCAACATATAGATTGATAAAGTGGTTAAAATGAGTGTGACTTTAACAGTACGTTAAGGTGTGATGCAATATCATTTGTTATTTTCTTTAATGCCTCCCTCTTTGTGTACATTATTAGGTGATGTACTTTTCCTCCGTCTTTCCATATGTGGTCCTCTTCATCTTCCTGGTCAGAGGTCTGATGCTTGACGGTGCAATCGACGGAATAACCTACATGTTTTATCCCAAAGTAAGCAACATTATCATTATCGTCACTTAGTATTTGATAGATGTTGGGTTGGTGAAGTGTCACTGTGTGTTCTAAGTAAAACGACATAATGCATTTAGTGTTTAACCATTCAACCCTAAATCAAAAAACAACTTTCGTTGTATCAAAGTGCTATACAGAACATTTCATCGGCACAACAAATACAAACAGTAATAAGAACAGTACACAGAGGCATATTAAAGTGCTCATTAAGACAATGAGAAGAGTCAAAACTAAAAAGGAGGATTCAAATGCTTGTAAAACAGAGTTTTGAGCCTGGATTTAAAAACTTCAATGGAGGGGGCAGTTCTAATGGAGAAGGGAATGGTGTCCCACAGCCTAGGGTTGGGCAACTTTGACGATGGCGAGGGCCAATATATTTCCACACTCACTCCAGAGGGCCACAGTGCATAATACTGTCGTAGCAAAAATAGCCGAGCTTGTAGATCAGCTATTTTTGCTATATTTGAATTGAAAACCTGAATAAATTTTTGCTATTTTTGAATTGGAATTCTGACAAGTAACCTTTTTGCATTTAGTTATAGTTATGTTAACTTGGACACAAAAAGACAATACCATTTTAATACTAGTCATGAAGTAATTAAAGCGGGTTTGTAATTGCAACAGCTGAAATCAATACTATATCAGTATTCATGCGGGCCGCATTAAGTGAAGCTGGGGGCCGCATGTGGCCCCCGGGCCGCCAGTTGCCCACCCCTAGGGGATATGCCACAGAGAAGACACTGTCCCCTCTTAACCCTAGCATCCTCCATTCTGGGCATAACATAAATGACAACATTCGGCATGAGTACTGTAGGTGAACAGCTGCACTCACCCACTTACGCGTGCACACCCACACACACACACACACGTCACACACACACCCCCACTCCAAGGCGAGGGTGACACAGGGTAACCCATATCTATTTCTATCTCAGACTAGGAGAACCACAGGCAATGGTAGTTAAAATTCAAACTAATTCATAGTTGGATTTCCTAAAAGATACAAGCATCAACCAAAGAACTGCTTTATGCAATTGCAATCTGTTTGGATCAACGTTGCGTGTGTGTGCGTGCGTGCGTTTCAGTTGGAGATCTGGGGTGAGGTGCAGGTGTGGCGACAGGCTGCCACCCAGGTGTTCTTTGCTCTTGGCCTGGGCTACGGTTCTGTTATCGCCTACTCCTCCTACAATCCAGTCCACAACAACTGTCACAGAGACGCCCTGATGGTGTCCATGATTAACTTCATGACATCCGTGCTAGCGTCGCTAGTCGTCTTCGTAGTGCTGGGTTTCCGTGCCAAGAACATCGCACTGAAATGCGTGGCTGAGTACGGCATCTGTGTCCGTTATTGTCCATTATGTGCATTAACAAATACTTAGATGAGTGCCAACATAATTTCTCTTCATACCCAATTTATTGTACAGCATAACTACTGTATTTAGGGTTGTTGCACTTAGAGCTGATTATAGATACAAACATTTTAACCTTTTACCTTTCTGTCTTTGACCCCCCCCCCCCAACCCCTATTTTAGAAATCTTGGGATTCTAAGTGACATCTCTTCCCATGGATCAAACCACCACTGGTGGCCTTGGTTCAACATGTCTGACCCAAGATCGGTGTCCATAGCGGATTACAGCGAGTGGTACCATCACTACGGCTCCATGGTGGGGACAAACATCACAGACTGCAGTCTGGAGGAGGAGATGAATAAGGTAAACATGAGACGTGAGGAACACAACGCACCTGTGTTCATCTCCACAGCATACTTGCTGTTACCCTGCTGGTGTCCACCACTCCCGAATGAAGTGTCTGGTTCTGGAATCTGGTTCAACACACAGGTCCTGGTCGTACTCCTGGTGAGAGCAGGAGAGGACCTGGTGAGACGTAGGAAGTGCCCGGCCCTCCACACGCCGGATGGCACGCTCAGTACCGGCAGAGTAGTTCTGGAGCAGCGGATTGTGTGTCCCTGGTTTTTCCCTAAGGGACTGATCAAGGGTAGCTACTGGGACGTAAGTCGGGACTTGATCACCCCGGCTGGGTCACCCGAGTGAGGTGTATAATGTTGGGAGACCCGAAACCCTGAGGACCTTGGGATACATCACTGAGGATACGTCCCAGTTGCATCCTAGTGATGTATTGTAGTTCTCATGGACTTATTATGAATAATCATCAACTACCTCAGCTTTTATTTCATACTTGTAAATCTTCTGCTTCTGCTCCACAGAGTCAACGTTAGTTAATTGACACACCAGCAAAGAGCAAGTTGTTACAACACGACTTGCAACACGACTTGTAACTGAATATGACAGGGAGTGGCTAAAATTGTGTTGTGAGGGTGTAGGCAAACCAATGAGGTTTTCTTTTTAGAATGTTAATAATAACAACAGCATATATTTACAGATGCACTCACATTCTCACAAACATTTTGGATGGGTCAGCATCTGTCTAACTTAACTAAACCTTTAGGTGCTCGCTGCTCGGGTGTCGCTAGGGTTACGTTCCTGTCCACCATCTAAGAGACTAGAGGTTTGACGGTTGTTCTACGGTGAGGGAAGCTGTGGATGGGGGGGGATGTTTGTCGCTGTACCAGCAAATCCTACTGCAATTTTTCAGGCATGGAACAGGCACCTTGACCAACCCGTAAATGTCACTAGTGCAGCGACAGAGATCGCCTTCTCCAATCATTGGATTGGACTGTTTTTTTAAGCTGTTTTTTGAACGCTGCTGATGCCAGGAGAGAATTTCCCATTTGTTTACTTCTCAGTTGTGTCAGAAATGGCTTATATAAAGAGCCTGGAATCAAGTAAAACCAGTGAACGTGGTGAACTGATAAAACATATGACTGTTCATAAAAATGATGAGGCAAAAAAAAAAGAGGCAAACGTACAGTACAAAACTGTGTACATATGTTAAGAGTGAAGTAACTACTCATCCCATAAACCATTGCTTATTAACTTTAACTGTTGTCATTATTAGGCTATGCTATGGTGTCTATATTGTTACGGTAGTAGTGTTGTAAAATATTGTGGTTGACGACGATGTATGATCGAGTGTAGCAGACATTCGCTGTAAGTTACCATGGTAACGCAATCTCCACAAATCATAGGTGGAGATTGTGGCTATTGAACTATTCCTTGATATTGTGAATGGAACTTGTTCTAATCTAGATAGATACAGTAGATAGAATACGGACATGTAGCTTCTATGGAAGCATACAATATGGTTAGCCTACATTGTTTTGCAACAATGTTGTTTGTGGTAAATCCATACTGGATTGAGATTATGGTTGATAAAATTATCTATGCAGGAAATGGATGGGACTTTTACTTCCCGCATTTCACAGCTTTGTTTTTCTCCTGTGTGTTTATTTTTATCCAACTTGTATGCTACTGTTTAAAGCCTTTCCACAGCAGGCATTTTGACGGGTAAACACAGCTGAAGGTAATAACATTAATTATTGTGGGTGTGTTGCATTCATTTAGTTATTGTGTAACAGCATGGACGGCTCCTGTGAGTGAGTCCTGTTCCGTTAACTTCATGCTGTCACACAGAAACGCATGAAACGCACCCACCATAAGTGTTTTCACCTTCTGCTGCGTTTACCAATGAAGAGGTCAAAACTAAGGGTCCATTGATTCATACTAATTCATTCAAAGAGTTAATTATTGAATATCAAAACAATATCCAAATACAGTTGTTTGTATTTATTCTTTTATGTTTTCCTGTTAGAGTCAGGCAGTGTTTTTTGAGAAAAGCTGGGAAGTAATTCATTCTGCTATTCTGTACACATTTTAGTAGTTTTTTGTTTGTTTTTGATTTTTCTTATCTTCCATCTCCCTCAAACGCTCAGCACCTTCCTCATATCCTTGTTTCTACTATCTATCTCTCATCTTTCACACACTGTACTGTACTATATTCTGTACTGTACTGTACTGTATATTCTGTACCATTTCAATGCCCTTCGTCTCCTGGCTGACTCCAGGGCGTGGAAGGAACAGGGCTGGCGTTCATCGCCTTCACAGAAGCCATGGCTCTTTTCCCAGCGAGTCCCTTTTGGTCCACCCTCTTCTTCCTAATGCTGCTCAACCTGGGTCTCAGCACCATGTTCGGAACCATGCAGGGAATCCTCACCCCCCTCATGGACAACTTCAGCCTGCTGGGCCGACACAGGACCCTGCTCACCGGTAATGCACACTGCATGGCATTCCACATCCAAAAAGTCAGTGGTTGAAAGTGCTCATGAAGATACAACCCATTCTGGGCGGGAACCCCTTTTGGTGTTATAACCCTTCTGGACGGGAACCCCTCTTGGGGTTCATTACAGTATGTACAGTATTCTCAAATGTTTAAAATATTTGATGCTGCTATATAAATATTTGAAGTCTTTCAGAAAACTTAGGTCAGGATATAGAAGGCATTTTAGAATCGGCGTCAGGCCAAAATGGGTTAAACACTTTTCTGGGACGTTGAGAACCATTGCTTTTAACCAGCAAAATAAGAGAGTTAATTAAACATGCAAAACAAAAGTTTTCTCTTCTCCCGACAGAGAGAGGTATAATTGCAACAATGTTTGAACTGTACAATCTGGTGCACTGCCTGCAGCCATGTGCTAGTTGTATTGCATTATACCTGCATACTGTACCATGCATGTTGTTTAAAAATCAATCAATCAATCAGAAAATAAATACAAGTAAAATAAGTTTGCTTTTGCCTGATTAGTACTTGTTAGTAACTAGTTAGTTCAGTGTGATTGTGTTTGTCTTTCAGTGTCGAGCTGTGCTTTGGGGTTTGTGATAGGATTGTTGTTCACCCAGCGGTCTGGTAACTACTTTGTGGCGATGTTTGACGACTACTCTGCAACGCTGCCGCTGATCATCGTCGTGGTGTTTGAAACGTTTAGCGTGGCGTGGGTTTACGGAGCCGATCGGTAAGACATGGAATGTTTTCCACTTCCAAAATGTGTCGTGTTATTTCTGATGTACAATGTAGATTCTAGTTTCAATGGTTCAGTTAACAGGGGTTCACTTTAAAACACGATACTTTTGGTTTTTGTGTGCAGTGCACAGTTTGAGTTAAATATGTAGATATTTGATATTCATTTGATCAGACACGCCCCTACCAATACCCCTCCAACAGTAAACCCACAACATGAATTGATTGAAGTATTTATCGGTATTAACGGATTGGAGAATTACAGTACATTTCAAGGACGGCACCATAAAGCATTACACTTGTTTACAATAGGGTCCACCATGTTCAATTCATCATAACATTTAGAGACATACAAATATACACTTCTATATAACCAAGAACAGGAAATCATCATAGAGGAGGTAAAAAGGGAAAAGTGAGGGGTGGATGGGGGATTCAGATTTTACGGGGGCCAGTTTCGAATTGCAGCCGTCCGTAGGTGCCCTTTGAGAGCGGTTTTGAAGGAGTCAAGGGATTCACATGTCTTAATGACTGTTGGTAGGGCGTTCCACATTTTGTTGACATAGGAGCGAAATGAATTTAGTCCCTTGTTTGTGCTGAAACTAAACTCCTTGAAAACACATTCCTGCTTCTGGGGACTGATATTGTGCTTCTGATGTGTGTACAGTGTAATGTAATTCATTCAAGGTTTTTTATTCTGTGCACACAAGAGCCCAAGTAGACATTTAAATCCCTATTTAAGCCTGGGTGTCACACATCAAAAATAGACGATCTGCAAGATCTTTTTTTTGTGCACGCCGCTAATGCACAATTAGGTATGAATCAGGCTCTTGTTTGGCACATAAAATGTCTTATATTTTCCATTACCCCTTAGATTCTTGGATGACATTGAAGTCATGCTGAAATGGCGCCCTCCAGTGATCTACAAGTACCTTTGGAAATATGTGTGCTTACTGGCTATGGTGGGTCTCCTGGCTGCCAGCTTGCTTCGCATGGTCTTCAAACGACCGAAATACACAGCTTGGAATCAAAACTCAGTAAGATGTTGGAACATTATTTCTCATCCAGTGCACACTGCACTTTCATGACCAAGCCTTATGAATAGAAATACTGCTTAGTCAGACCACAGAGAGAGAAATGTATTTTAATTTGTGGTTAAAATTCTGAAGGAAGTAGAAAGAGTTATTCTGTGTGCATAGAGCCCATTGTCTGTTACTTTAGTCTGTGTCCGATTTCCGTGTCTACTGACTTGCTTGTGCCTGCATCTCTGACAAAGAATCTCTCTCTCTCTCTCTCTCTCTCTCTCTCTCTCCCTGTTTGTTAGGCGTCTGAGGAGAGTCTCGAATACCCTGGCTGGGCCTTGGCTATGATCAGCATGCTCATCCTCTTAGCCAGTTTCCCGGTACCTCTGGGCTACATCCACCACATGCTGCGACAACGCGGGGTTCCCAGCATGGGCTCGGAGGAGGACATCGGTGACCAGGAGCTGCATCGTGAGCGCTACACCAAGTGCAGCTCTTCAGAGCAGATGGACGACGTCAGCACCCACCACGCCCCCGCCGACGGGGACCTGACTCGTCGAAGGGCGTCCTTCCTGCCGCTGGGCACCGACCACTACCACCTCCTTCCCCAGGGGGGGGACATGGACGACGACGATGAGGATGAAGAGGAGGACACGGGGATGTGAGCCAAAGAGCGGTTGACGTGGAAAGGAGGAAGTAGCTGTGACGGAAGGAGGTAGTATACTGTAGCTATTTCAACGTCCGACCTTGTCCAAGAGAGAGGTAAGAGAGAGCTGTTGGGAAATAGATCGCGTATAGAGGGGAACTGAGAACAAAACGATTGTTTATCTGAGGAAGACTGTAATGGTATTTTGATTTACCAGTATTCTCTGTATTGCTGATGTAGCTGGATAAGCCAGTAGCCAGAACAATCAGACAAGTGCCTTTAAAATTTTACACTCGCTGAACAGAGTAAAGTGTAGGTTTCTTAATCCAAATGAAGCTAATTCCATGCATTTGTTGGGGCTTTTCACATTTAAGACAGTAACCCAACTCTGTTATCAGTCATTTCACACTTAAGGATCTTGCCCGCTGAAGTCTGTATTTTCGTATGCTAGCACATTGACTCCGATGCGCGTTATTCTATTAATTGTGGAACATTTCGCAGAATGAAACACAATAGTCATCAAACAGTGAGGGTGATTGTGTTGTCACGGTGGTCCTCTCACTTGTTGGAACACAAAATTAAAAGGGAAATATTGGATCCATTCTGAGATCAAACAAGGACAGTTTCACCTGCTGATGGAGGAGCTGTGGGAACCCCATCTTTTCAATCTTTATTTCATTGGCCCAGTTTGATGCTTTGCTATACTGGAGCCACATTAAAAAGAAAACCACCTTAATCCTAAACAGCGACTGACAATACACACACACACACACACACACACACACACACACTTGAAGAGTATTGTCCCATGCCATGACTCCCATCGGAAAGGTGCATGCCAGGCGATACCTTTTTCTGAATCCACAGGCTTCATTCTTTATAGTAGGCTACTACTATAGCCTCAAAACACTGCAACATACAGACGAGATAATAAGAAAAACGCAGAAAATCGAGGCAGTGGGTAAAGTAAAGGGACAAGTGATGGGCTATCATGATATATGACTTGAAGGTTCTGGGCCTATAGAATTGCTCGGGTTAGTGCTCAGTGAGCTCAGTCAGTGGGTGATCAGGTGGAAGCAAAGTCCCAGTTTTCCAAAGATAGGATTTGGCCAGTGTGATTGAGCTTTGTGTTTACATACCGTAAAAACCTGTTCATGGTGACAAAAGGATTCCACGGGGGATGGACTTCAAATATTTGATACTGATACTTTTTTTAATCAGTTTTAGACAGAGTAATCTAAGACATCTACAAAATATCTGTATGTTGTAAGCTTATTCTCAGCATGCATTTAGGTACCCACTACCCAGCATGTTGTGTAAAGTTACGTGATAGTCTTTCTAGATCCATTCTAATGTCACTTTACGACGAGATTGTGTTTTAAATATATGGGGTTGAACTAGCTCTGGGCCTTCTGTATCCTAGGGTTTAGATTAGCCCACAGCTTGGACGTGTGAAAGGCCCTTAAATGTTTATACAAACCGTACCTATGAATTTTCTTTTCTTTGACAGATATTGAGTGTTCAGATTAATTTAAACTGAAAAGCAGTCTTGTCAGAGAAAACTATAGAGGGTATCTAAAATATATTTTAACATCATTTTAACACATCTCCACATCAACAGAACCTCTGTGAGGTTCTGGCACACAGACCTACTTGAAATATATATTTTGCCAAACAAATGTGATGAGAACCAATGAAATGCAGGTTCTTATAAACAATTTCCAGGTTGGAGGAAACAAAGAATTTGGGGATGTTCGCTGCATTGTACGTCTTGGAATCATGTGTAAGAATGGTCCAGTAGCAGTGGAAAGAACCGATACAAAAACAAAACCTCGCACATGTATTGTGTTTCATATAGTTTTAAGATACTTCCAGTAGTGATGTATAACAAGTTAGTAGTGAACAGTGCAATAAATGTTTGCAAGCATATTTGCTCACAGGTTATTGTTTTATCAGTGAAGAATTCAAATCTTTTGTACGTTTGAATGGAATGTAGTCTATTTAAAGTAATGTACTGTAGAAGAGTTATTACCCTGCCTGTAGGAATGTGTGGCAGGGAATTGTTATACTGTATGTCCTGTCTGTGTGTTTGTTAGCTAGATTTGAGAACGGACAGGTAGAACTTGATGGGAATGCTGCTGCAAAGAGAGGCTGAGGTTTAAAATGTCAAAGTGCAAAGTCGCAATTTAGAGATGTAGCACACAAAATGTAGGTGCGGGCAGAGTTGACTGATTGAGTTCCTACATTGTAAATGGCAACCTTATGTCATTATTAGAATGACTATCTTTGTTCCCAAGCATTGTAGAGCCCAACCAAACAATAGTGCAAAACTGCACATGTACTCAGACCTCTTGAATCCAGCAGATTATGGGCAGCCATTGAAAATATTCAATTATTTCTATGGTAAAACAGGTAGTTGGCAAAAATGTGCTTAAAATGTGTTTATCTGCAAATATGGTTTGAATGTAAATAATAAAAACAATACTACTTCCTTAATGTCAAAGTGCTGGTAATGACCATTTTGTGGAGACAATTATTGAGATCACATTTAGATTTAAAGTCACTGAGGAGAAAAAATATATTCTGAATGTTATTCCTATAGTATTACTCTGCATGGTATTTGTGGTCTCTTCCTGAATGCCTCCATCGATTGGATCCAGTCTCTTGCTACTAATATTTAGTCATTCAGCAGGGACAGCACTTCATTTCTTACAAATGATCACATGATGAAATGATGAAAATGATAATGATCATTATTGGTAGATGACCATATCTATAATGAAAATGGTCAGCTGTTTTATGCTGTACTTTAAGCTTAACAAATTCAACAAATATGGTTTTGCATGAAAACCATTGTGATTTATATTATGATTCTAACTGTGATTATTTTTTTATTGTGTGTGTGCGTGCATAGAAAGGAGTTGGTGTGTTTTCATATGTGGAGATGTGATTTCTTTGGAACTCTGTTGTTACAGTATATTGATTGTTTTCAGTTAACATTTGTTTTTACCTCAAATATAAGACAATATTTTAAATAGATATATGGCAGAAAAATGTTTGTATATTTGAGTTTACTTTTAAATAAACACAAATACTGAAGTTCATTGTTTATCTTTTCACTAGAACAAAAAATAGACCTGTAGGTGGCAGTCTGTCAAACCCAACCTGGCCTCTGGCAGGTGTAAATTAAATGACACATCCTGCCTTTACCAGTTCTAGACTTGATAAGGGTTGTTAATTATTCAAGTGAATGTCTAATTTTATCTGTGTTAAGCTTTGGCTTTATTTGATTTATTTCTATTGTAAGAAAATGTATATTTTTTATTTATAAGTAGGCCTAGGCTATTGATGGCTTTATATCTTGGTAATTGTAACCACCAATGATAGCCTATATATAGCCTACACACAAAACAAAATACTTTCCCCTGAACAGTGTATTGTAGGCTGTAGCCTATACTGTTCGTTGTTATTGATGGGTGTCACAGCACTATAAGCCGTATACAATTTCCCATCTCATTCTCATTTTCCAGTATAAAACTGCTTTATATTTATTTTATTTTTTGTCCTACAATGTTCATAATTCATATAGCCTGTTATTGCTGAGCGTCAGACTAGTAAATCACCTGCACTTAATGCTTGCGTTCTTTTCAGTGGGTTTTGAATTGGACTCCGGGTGCGTGCTGGTGCAGAGAGGAGAGGTGGGAGGGGGAAAAAGAGAAAGCCAGAGCGCGTTGGAGCAGGACAGAAGTAGTGTATGTTAGTGTAGTGCAGGACAACAACAGCACACCACCGGCAGGGTCACGGAGCTGTGTGAGGATGGACATCCGACCAGACAGGTTTAAGGCGGCCGCTGCTAAAACTCTGGGAAAGATTCACAGGTAGGCTACCCTGCAACTTCAAAGTTTGTTGAATTTACCGCCCAAGTACTAGTCTGCGTTTTAAACCCGTTTGCCGAGAATAGTTTGCGTGTGCACCTCAACAATCGACCGCCCGCTGTATTGTGGTGTGATTCCCTTATTAGTCTAGATTTTGTCCATGCACCTATTATTATTATTATTATTATTATTATTATTTGAAAAGGGGGTTTATTGTTTAATTGTTCGACCAAATTAAATCCCGTTTGCCTACTAGAGGGGAGGGAGGGATCGTGCGCACCTGGAGGCGCTGAATGATGGTGCTTGGATGGGACAGCAAACTGCAGCTGTGCAACATCTGGCCCAGACAGTGCAGTGATGGAGAAAGATATAGTCCGACTGAGGAACATCTTGCCATGGCCTAAAACGTGCTCGCAGTAGTTAATTAGTTTGATACTTTGACACGGTCTACTCTAGATTCAGGGTTCGGTGGTGCAGTTTGTTACGCAGGAATTCGTTTTTTCTGTTTTCTTTGGCTGTTTGCGATACTTTGCTTGCTGAGGTTATTGTCCGACGTGATCAGCTAAAGGTGTACGTATACAGTAGATCGATTCGTGTCTGGGTTAAAATGTTACATAATATTGCGGTTCATAATTTGTGTCCTACTCTGGTGGAAGGAAACTTGACCAGATGGAACAAAAGTAGAAGCACATTGATCAGCATTACTGATTTAATCTGATTTTCTATATGTTTCTCACATTTAATTTCAGCTATATAACCCGATACACCCTTTTTTACAGTTAATCGTGTCTAAGAATAAAAGGTTATTTTCTTGTAGATTTTATAGGCCTTATAATAAATATTCCCTATTTAGACTACTTCAAAATATTGTTTTCAGTAAATAAAAGTGTCAA
>NC_137872.1:14903072-14905572 GCF_963924005.1 Protomyctophum bolini | reverse complement strand
ACGCACGCACTCACATTTTAGAGTTCGATCTAAAGTGTGTCATACCGCAACTTTACTTTAAAGGAGCATTCAGTGATTTGGGTGATTTGGAAAACCCCCTGGTACGCCCCGGTGACAAGATGTGCTCATGCCCACGCTCTACAGTGGGGGGACACGCGACAGGCCAACAGCACGCACACCAAGGCCGGGGCCACCGGCTGGGCCACCTATATATAGCCAAAAACGAAACCTACGGTATTTTGACCCCAGGGGTTAACTGGGGACAGGGAGGAACTCAGCACACTCTATAGTAGGGAGGATTAAAACAAAGAAAAAAGTGATATTTGAATTAAGTGAATCATTGAATACAGTATGAGTATACCAGACCAGTATAGTATTTTTTAATTGACCCTCTTTAAGTCTCAAAGTATGCTCTTACCATTGTATTATGGTAACCTCCCTTCACCAGCCTTCCCATCTCGGAGGAAAGCCAGACTAGGTTTTCCTCCGAAAATGTTATTAAATCGCTGTGTGATCCGGTCTAGGCTTGGTTTAGACCGGATGACAAAAAAGTTAAAAAACTTGTCCCCCCTGTTTGTTTTTAGCCTCGCCAGTCACTACGAGTTGGAATACAAGATGGATATATTATACCAAACAAATTATTCCAAGAAGTACTTGAAAGAAACGTGTCAGATTCATACGGCACAACAAGGCTTTTATCGGGTAGGCCCTAAAATTATGATGCCCTTGATTGCAGGGAATTATTTTGGGTATTTCTTATGTTTTGGAACAACATGATGGGAAATAACTTTTCCTGGAACAACATGAACTTTTTTAAAGTATAGTCTACTCCTGTAATGTATATATACAACGTGTCCGTGAGTTAGGCGAAACTGCCGCTCCCCACTGTGCTTTCTGCTCCTCATACATCATTGGCTTCCCCTCTGCCTTCTACCAGTTCCATCTCCCCACTGTGCTTTCTGCTCCTCATACATCATTGGCTTCCCCTCTGCCTTCTACCAGTTCCATCTCCACACGTGCGACGGTGCTCCACGCGTCTCCACGCCCCTCGCACCTCTGGCACCAACGTAGACTCCTTTCACCATCTTTAATATGCTTTATGCATTATTATTTTTTACTTTAATTTTGGCAATAGTACCCACTCCCCCTAGCAATTAAGTACCCCCTCCCCGTAGCTTCCATTCCTCAGAGTCCGCCATTACTCACTCCATCCGTCTAAAAAGTCTATTTCTCTTCAGAAGCGTTAATATTGTAACCTCAACACAGCATAACATCAGAAATTATCCCTATTCTATTCGAACACCGCGGATGCCGCCTAGATTCAGAGAAAACAGCCTTTTAATACGGCACAGAAACAGGAACTTCATACCTGTGTTTCCTTCTTCCGATTGGCTACGGCCGATCATGTGACATGCACGTTGACGCAGTGCAAGGCATGTTGGGTTACAGGTGCATGATGGCGCGTAAACCTCTACTTTCATAACATTTTGAGGTATTTGTAATGTATCTAAACAAAACTGGACGTGGCCATCAACCTGGCTTTCCTATTTTGGACATGTCATAGGCTGGCCAATAGGTTTCAAAATATTTCAAAATGTTATAAACATCTTGAAAATAGCAGATGTACAAGCAATCAACGCATAATGTTGCCAACGTAGCCAATAAAAACTCATTACAGGTGGCTACCTGTAACCACAGTATACTGCTAATCAAATTACAACTACATACTCTGTATGTAGTTGTAATGTGATTTGTAATTTGTAAATCTGTGCCTGGTCTGCTGGGACCAGATTACACAGATGACCATTTCTCTTACGTCATCACTGAGAGCTAGTCATACATATACACACCATGTACTAGCTGGTCCCAGCTCTCAACGATGACGTAATGTGGTATCTGGTCCCAGCAAACCAGGCACAGATTTGCATACACATGAAAACGGTTGATAAAAACGGCTGTCACTTTTTGGCACCAAGTAACCACAGTATACTGCTAATCAAATTACAACTACATACTCTATATAGTATAATGTATATGTATACGTATGTCTAGTCATTAGTCATTGCTGGGACGGTGCATACGCATCGAAAAGGCTGGGACGGTGCATAGGGCGCAAAGTAACCACAGTATACCGCTAATCAACTTACAAATGACATATACATAGAGGCAGAAACTGAGATTTGACAGTTTGTAGCGGTTTGTAGCGGTCGAAAGTACTTGCGCGCTCTGCTTGTGCACTAGTAGGCCATTTATGGCCTACTAGTGTGCAACAAGCAAGTATGCACTCGGCAGAGTGCAGTTCTAGTTTTCAATACTTTCACTTCAATACTTTCATTTGGGTAGAATGATGAATGGACAACTTTCACTTACCGTACTAACGATTTACTTTTTTGTCTCAGGTCACCCCTGTAAACAACTTTTTCATCCACTGCTCCCCAAAATTAGATTGTTAATTTATCACCTTACATTTATGTCTACACATTACGTTACATAAATATGA